>NW_017100263.1:170157-191957 GCF_001263275.1 Habropoda laboriosa
TCGATATTATACCAGCGCCACTCTCTCTTCAGACATCTACGGAGCGAATTTCCTGCGAACCGAGCTCGACACCGGCTGCAATTTCGTTGGAAAAAGCGAGGAGAAACGCGGAGATACAAGTGCAACGATACTTCTGAGAAAATCTTAGGATCGTAGGTATAAATTGCAACAGGAGAAATAAGTGAAACTGTGCAAAAGAATAAGAGTGTTGAACCTATAACAACGAGTCACACTCGTGACAGAAATTCTAGTCAAGATATGACAAAACTACTGCGTTCTTCGTTTTGACTGTACACTTAAGACGTTTGGGTCAAAAAGGACCTAAGACCTTATGTGTAATAATTTTTGTTTCCAACGCGACATATGAACCTAGACAATAAACGTTTGAAATAATGTTAAGGAACGTAAACTTGATAAGAGCAAAAATGACTAAAAATGTAAAAAGGCGGTGGGTCAAAAAAGACCCGAAGACCGCTCTAGGGTTAACCTTCTGAGTGCTATGGACGCATATAGACGTTAATTTTCACGATCTCCCGTGTAGTGTAGTTACAATTATCTTTATATGAGATGGATACATTTGTTCCTTAGCTACCTATGAAGAATACATGTGTGTTGTTTAATTTGGTGTACGAGAATTACAATAATAACTTATTGTTAGTTGCGTCTTCTACACTCAATCAACAGAGTTCACACTAGCAAAAAAGTATTCCGTCCATACGGAGAGCTTCGGCAAGGAGTACTCAAAGGGTTAATAAGAAAAATTCATTGTAATCCTAATTTTCGTTGGAATTTGCAAGACTGAGGATTACGAAATGTAATTAATCTATAACAGATAAACTTTTGTTACCTGACACAGTACTGAAACACCAAATGACTGACGCTTAGATGCATAGTCAGAAAAAACTCACAGGTTAAGGGGTTAATATTGGATTTTCTGTAACGTGCACGTCAGAATTAGAAGTTTCGACGCGGTAGTGTGTAATGTTTCTAAATGTGTTCTGGAAAAATTAGAATATCGGGCGTGAGATAGATAATAGCCACTACACTTGGTAATAATGGAAGATTATTTTGCCTCGTTGTATTAATAGTAGTTCGAACAAACTGTTATAGGAGAGATAACACTTACAGGAAGAGAACGTGGATTTGAACTATGAAGTGACGTTGTTTGGAGACTTCTCCATTCACACTACGAAGAACTAACCGATAATCTTCGCTTTTAGGTCAGTAAAGAGCACTTTAACCTCTTGCCTTATGATTCGTTTACTGGCTATGTATATCTATGTATATATTCTTCGGAAAAACACGAGTAACACTAGACTTGTACGTAGAACGCGAACTTACTACTTTTCAACCAGGCTTGCCTGATTAATTTCACAAAAGCCAGCGTCTCGATAGATCGCCGCGAACAAGTGTAAGCGAGAAATTCTCTGAACGAATCGCGGTGTACGGGACGCAACAGTGATAGTGTATGATGTTTGATTGGTAAATCTGTCACTTTTATGGAGATTGTACGCAAAAATGTGCAACGAATTCTTATTTAATTTAAGAATATGTGGTGTAACATGAGTAAGAGAGATAAATTTGCGGTTGGACTGAAGGACAATGCCGCGCAGTCTGAGTGAGAGAAAGATTACCGATAGGCAAATTTTTCTTAGTAGCCCCGCAGCACTAATCACAGTCAGCACGACCATTAACCTCTTAGCTACGGCTGGACTTTCCACGGTGCCGTATCTTTGTACGGCACGATTTCACGCGAAATGCGCGTAAATAATTTAGTACTGCGATTTGCGTCTGATGACGCTTTCCATTGTGAAATTAAATCAGAATAGAGATTATAGGTGAATAAATTGTAATTTATTTATACGCGAAAGCCACTGTAGTGGCGTTCTGTTTACAAAGATGACCTGCGCTAAAGCCACTATAGTGGCGTTTTTTAGCTAATTGGGGCAGTCTGAACTATGGAAAATGCGTGAAAATTGTGCCTTTTAATATAGCGGCAAGCATTTGGAGAGCAATTTTTTCTGTATGTACTTTAACGATAGACGTGCAGTAAATAAAAACTATTTAAAAACAGTTTTGGTTAATACTTGGTCCAAGTATTTTTATCCCTTTCGCTACTAAAATCTAATTTTTATAAACATGTGGCGTACATCTATAGTTGGTGTTAATTCGTAATTATTGTTGTACCGATTTGTACAGTACACTGGATAAATGCACAGTAATGCACTGATTTTGGCTCAACAGCGATAAAATCAGGAGCGCTCAGTATACATCGTTCAAAATGAGAGTAACCTCGCTCTCGGACCGATTCTCGTCCGTTCTGCGCATAGACAGAGAGCGTAGCAGAGGGTAAGACGGAGAAGAACGTAGGTGGTTAAGTGGGGGGTTTGGACGTTCTAGCCCTGCCCATGCGCGAAGCGAGGTTACTCTTATTTTGAACAGATACCATTCGCCTTCCGAGGGTTAAACGGTTTATTTCAAAGCTGCAATAAGCAGTGACGTGGACTTGCCTTTATTTTTATACTTATATTTTTAACAATATTTCCTACTTACTCTTGTCTATGAATACAGTTATATACCACAATTTCAAAGCAAAAAGCCATAGATTTCTGTTAACCAGCGGTGAATTTAAGAATCAATTAACGAACCGCTGATTCAACGCGGATGAACCGAATTGCATAAATGAAATACAGATGCGGTGAAATTTCTAGGCTATTTGGGCAGTATTATTGTCCTCGTCAAATTAGCGCAATATAATAATTTACACATAATTCTAAGTGTTAATAGTGCGAATTCGAATAACGTGACCAATTCCTGAGATTTTAGAGAGAGAAAGGAAGAAAAAAAATTAGAGGCACAAAAATATGAAATTAAAGCTATAGATAGTATGTTATTAATTTTAATGTTCCTTCGGTATTTCTTAATACCTATTTTTCACTTCCTTTTAACACGCTTCCTCTGATAATAGCAATTGCTACAATACTTCTCTGCGTCATTTTCAATTTCTCAATAATCACCGCGTTAAAATTTCTTCGATACACAATTCTACGAGATTTTCATCCACGTTTAATTAATTCCTCCAATTTCTATATAGAAATGTTATTCTGTACCGGTTAGAAACGAATACCAGAGAGTACAAAGAACTAATGAATATTTACTTACGTCAACATCATGCGAATGCAAACTAAAAACGAAATGGTTATAAAGCATTGGAATGTTCTCCACGTAATAAAATGCATCCGTATGTATTCATGAATGCTAGTACGCACACATCGTGAACGAAATATTAATCTGAAGATCGTTACGCAATCCCTGCTATTAAAAAAACAAAAAATCGCATCAACAACCTAAAATAATTTGCAACGGATGCTTAAATGCGGCGTTTGAGTTATTTAAAATTGCGTTCATTCTTACAGATTTTTTGTAAATACTATATATCCCAGATTACATAACGCGCCATGTTCTTCGGGCCAGTCCGTTAATTCTTCCTAATTAAGGAAACGAAGCAAAGAAATGTAAAAACTCTGCGAGTAAGTACGATACAATTACATTTGAAATTAAACAACAGTACTCTTTTTGTCGTGAACGTATAAATTTCTCGCTCCGCGAACCTTATAGCAATCGTCTATTTTTCTTCCTTCTTCCAAGTATTCTACGTATTTAACGAAAGAAAACCCTACAATTTGCCAGTATAACGTGCCATAATAAATTTATGGGAAATGGCTGGTTAACGTTCTGATCCTTTTGTTCACATAAGCACTGGAAATATAATAGAAATTATAGAATATTTTGGGTTTCTAGAAATTAATATCCCGATGAGTTTTGCTTCTTTCGTTTTTCTGTCTTTCTTCGAGATGCAAATTTACAATTATAAAATATAAGGTATAATTATAAAAAAAAATCCACAATTTGCAAAGTAACTTCAGTCGTGCATCTGAATCTCACAGTATGAATACTCGAATTATTTGTATTTGGCTGCAGCTGATAAAAATTTGGAAACTGACATTTCGTTAAAAAAGAATGAAAATAATCTGAACGCATGAAAAATGCTGGCACATACAATATTTAAACAATTACACGCGGTAAGTAAACAAATCTAGTATTTGCGTTAACCGGAGGTTACAATTTAATATAACGTGAAACACGTTTCTAATTATTCTTATACTTATTTCAAATATAGAACAAAATAGTAAAGAATAATTCTGTGACAGACTGTATGTAACGAAACGACAACCTCGAAGTTCGTTACTTGATTTTAATTTTGCCACAAATTGTACCAAGTAATTAAGACGAAATATCTTCAATCATCCCTGAAGATTGCTTTCAATGTCTCGTAAACTGGATCTGATAAGTATTTAACAAGACGATGAAATTTATACGTGAGAACGAATAAAGTATAAAAATAAATTGCTCGTTACTGGTGAATTTTTCAAAGAAACGTAATTCTTCACACGAAGCTGTTAAACGTACATTCTGTGTTGCTGGCGTGTTCAGCTGTTGGGACATTGCACTTCCGGGTCCAGTAATTATCCACATTTAACCCTATTAAGCGGTTAATTAGGCAACCCACAACTCTTTACGGGACACCGTAAATCGTGCCCGTTTCCTTCGGCACGATAAACTGCCAAACTTATACAACGTGTGTTTGTCAAATAAAATTACCCAATAAAGCAAATTAACCCTCAAGCTGGCCTCGACGTCGTCTTTAGTTCCAGTCGTTCTATTAGGATGTCCGGAAATTAACAGTGGGCAACAACTACGTGGAAAATAACGAAAAACAAGTTCGAAGATTTTGCTTTCATCGATATACTTTTTCTTACATTCGATATATTTTTGCCAATATAATTGAAATTCCTAGATTTTACTGTCGAAACTTTGGAAAAATTCATTGCTTCGTTCGATGAAATAAAATGCAATTGTTTTGATTAAAGTTATCACTGAAAAATAATAATAATAATAAGTTATCACTGGAGCACAATTCGTTTGTTACACGTAACATTTATTTGCGTCCATGTTCTCATATGACTTTAAACAAATCTACAATGCAGAGTAGGGAGATCTGTTCAATAAATTCGTAGAATAATGTTTAGAAATCATATACTTATTTATATGTTAAAAAAGTCTGCCTTCGCCTTATTAGAATTGATTTTACGTTGTATAATTGTAACAGAGAAAGTAGTAAATAAATAGTACTTACGTTACTCTACTTAGAAACATAACATCTACTATTAATACAAAGAAAAATAATTTGCATTTATTGGTTAATAATTAAACAAATAAATACAAACAGATATTTTCTGTTATAAAAAAAACTATTTTGAGTAACTACCTTTCTACTTGCTTGTAAATTAGAAACTAAGTTGTATCTGCCTTTCGAGCCTTGTTTCTAGACATTTTTCTGAGATCTTAGATACATTTCTGTTACATTGTTCTTATCCCTTGGTTCAATCGTCAACAAATTAATGTAAATAATTTTTCTCTGTACTAATGGTGAATGTGACGTTTCTAAATAAAATAACGCAATTATTATTTATTTACTACCTGATCTGTTAACATTATACTACGCTAAATAAATTTTAACGAGGTGTAGGAAGACTTTTTTCACCGACAACGACTGTATCTCCATCAGAATACTCCTTTCACGAAATTACGCACTTCCTCCGACGTTTCTTCCATAGTTAAAAGCATTTCTGGCGCTTCTCGATTGTCATTCCCTTTAGCACAGAAATCGAGTGATTTTTAATCGTCTCAACGTCCTCGAAATAATCCCCCCTCGTGATTCCTTCTGATTTCGGAAACAGAAAAAACTCGCACGAAGCTAAATCCAACGTATAAGACGAGTGTTCTAATACTACTATCAAGATTTTATCTCATGAACTCACAGACAAAGGGAGCCAGTAGTTGTCTCTCCGCATCTCGGATCTCACTCAGCGAACTCTTTCACGTAGTCGCCTTAAGACACTAGCATAATAAGTAGCATTCACCGTTTGGCCTTCAGAAAGAATTTCGTGCTGAATAAAACGCCGGGTTTATCGCAAAACAGAAAAGAAAAACAATTAAAATTGTCTTGATTTTTGGCCGACCTTTCTTTGCCTACCTATGAACTGCTGCTTGTTGCAACACCATGCTCTGTGTACGTTTTATTTAACATTACGGAATTTCATTTTCGTTTTCGTTCAATTTTATCAAAAATTTTGCGTTAAATTTTTGCTCTTCCAAAATCTCAATCTACGTATTTCGAGCACGCAGCGAGAAACGTTAACAAAACAACAAAGCCAGAACAATAGGAACGAACAAAAGCGAGCTCATAATTTTACTGATTACGAAGGAGGCATACAAAGTGGCAGCATTCGTAGCAAGAATATTGCTACTGAGCAAGAAATAACAATAGTCTACGAACTTCTTGAATTGTTTCAACTGACGCTATGAAGTTTAAGAGAGGGGATAGTTTACTTGATACCATTTCAATAATCATGGAACAATGGACCGAACAACATATTGCATTCATAGTAGAAACGCTTTTTAAAAATAGTGAGTCAATTATTAATTAGAACGCAGCGATTATTAGAAATTCGCGTCATGGCTCTGTTCTTTGCAGTAACTCGATAAAGTTGTGGGTTCGGTATTTTCGGCAAAATGCAAGCGTTGAAATCGCTGGTGTCAAGATTAACCCTTGTGTAGGCAACCGGGTACCCATTACTATATTTTCCTTTAATAATTTTATATGTTCTTCTGAAAGTACCGTAAAATCGTTCCATTTTTTGGACATTTTTACGTCGACATACGTTTCCAAAGTAAAAATTCATGCAAACAATTGTAAGTATTAAAGTTTGAAACAACCGTGAACATTTTGGCCGCCTACGCAAGGATTAAACAGTAAAATAAGATCCTTGAATAAATTTTAGCCATTTCTTTGTGTTTATCTGTTCTTTAAAACGTACACGTCGCTAGTCAAATAATTACTTCAACATAATCTAACATCAAAGGGTATGCAAAGAAGTCTCAAAAGTGCCTAAGAGAATAGGATTCAATCATAACAAAGAGGAATATCAAAGATCGCTAATTAAACCACTCAGAAGCCAAATCTTCCAATTTTAGTATCAAAGTACATATTTGGCGCTTAACTCGTCATAGATAAAACGAAAGTTAACCAAATCTATTTTGATGCAATTAGTCACTTTGGTCCTGTTATCGTAAAATATCAACGATACAACGCGGCTTGTATTTTTTTCGCGATCAATATCTCAGACATCAGATACACGATTGCGTTTTTCCTGGCGTTTAAAAGTTAACCAAATCTATTTTGATGCAATTAGTCACTTTGGTCCTGTTATCGTAAAATATCAACGATACAACGCGGTTTGTATTTTTTTCGCGATCAATATCTCAGACATCAGATACACGATTGCGTTTTTCCTGGCGTTTTATCCGAGCATTACGCGTATATGTAATGATATGACAGACAACGACCCAATTTGCAATCTCCTGTACGTTAGCACATACCAGCACAAATGTAAATTCTCAGCCTGAACAGATATAACACGTGTCTACGATCCGATACGAGATGCAAGATTGCGAGAGACTCATTCCTACGGACTGTTACAGTTCATCGGCCAGCAGTCCCGCTAAATGATCAAAGTTGTTCGATAATTGAATCTGCGTCACTTATCGGTACGTCTGTCTACCATGTTCAACTAGGTTCGAACACCGTGAAATGACAATGTATCGTTCCTTTTTATTGTTTCCTCCGGGAAGATAGGTAGGTTCTCTTCTTAGAAGTGACGCTTCCGTTTCTGTCAATAGGAACTGATACCTCTCTATTCAATTGTGTTGCGTCCATAATGGAACAAAAACGTTCGTTTCTTTTCGTTTGCCACGGTCGGTAAGAAAGGCTATTTTTGGGTTTACGATTTTAGCTTGCACGAGACAAGTTCGGTAACCCGAAATATTGTTTTTTTAGTATAGAAATAATAGTAAATCGTGGTTTGCGAATGAAGGCCTCATACGATAGATTAGTGTCACTATCAATCGTTGTAAGTAGATCAGATCGCTATAATCTCGCCGTGTCGTTGCAACGCGTAGGTATTATAAACGAAGCGATAGTGCAATTTTAATTATGAAAAACAGGATTTAAATCGTATTAATCCGAGGTAATTAAAAATTTTAATGAATGTGAACAAAGTCTACCACTACTTAGATGTAAAATTACTGCTCGGTCAACCGAATACTGAAGTATTCCACTTCCTGAAAAAATTTAATCTACAAATATTTATTATTGTTTATTACAATTGTTTATTAAAAAAATCTATGCTAAAATCCATGTAAAGCTTTGCAACTTTCTATTGAAAGTTTCTTGGAGCTCGAATAAAAAAAAAAAATTGAAACTTTGTAGAAATGTAGTTCAACTGACACTAATAACCAAACCAATTTTTTGTTTCGGTAATGAAATGGTCCTAAAGGTGGACACTCCCTCAAAAAATTTGTTCATTTTCATATTATCGTGAATATTTATGAAAACGTACAAGATATGGAAAACAAGTTACATTCGAAGTTATCTGGTTTTTGATGTCCTATATTATGACGATAAAAAATTGTCAAAAAACGTTATTTCTTAAAAAAAAAACAAAAACAAATTAAGAGTAATGGGAGTAAATTTTAAAGTAAGTATTAAGACACCCGTTATGTTCGTGTAGAAAGTATTATATGATTTAAATTACATTTCCTCGTCAAAGTTAGGGTCACATATTAGTAAAATTATACATCCTACTCGAGATTTTAAAGTGATATTAATTTTGTAATGACTTCTGTTAAGCTTGTAATGGCAATGAGACTTGCTTCACATTCAGTAAATAGATTGTAGTACATTTCAGTAGATTTTAATAGATTTTAGTAAAATTCAGTAGATTTTCGCAGGTTTCAAAAAATTTCAATAGATTTTAGTAGAAATAAACACGTTTCAGCAGAGTTCGGTAGATTTCAATAAATTTCAGTAGAATTCTTTAGCTTTAAGTATACTTCACATTAACTGTTCTAATACTTATGAACAGAAGTGTATGTACTTCCTAAATCCCGAACCTTCGACTCTTTCCAATATAAATACTGTATTCTTACACGTTTCACTGTCACAGGTAAAATGTCTACAGTTTAAAACTACAAACATTAACGATGCTTTTGAACTTTTTTCAAAGATAAACTTGAGATCAATGTACAGTTACATAATTGTTTGTTAATACCGTAACAATTAACCCTTTGCGATCGGTGCCGCCATAGTGGCGGGGTTTCAATTTTGTTCTAGAAATCGGTGTCGCCGTTATGGCGGCATGATCTTTGTTTTGTCAAGTATCATACTTTGGAAAATTACAAACATTAAAACGTTTTATTTTTATGCACTATAACTAGTATGTATTAAAAAAAATATATCAGTTTCAAAATATTCTGTTTTTCAATATCCTTATATATATAATAAATCAACTATGCAAAAATAACTTTAAAAATCTAAATTTGCTCCGACTAGCTGGTAGTCCAACCAGAGAAATGTGCCGATCGCAAAGGGTTAAATTTTATCACCTGTCACCCTAAAAATACAAAAAGACTTTCTACAGATATTCAGCAATTTTATAAATACTTCTAGAATTACTCATAAGAAGGAACTATTGAACCAACATATTCAGAGACATTTTATTAAAATTAAATGTCCACACGAAAAATACTTCCAACTGCGAACAAAAGCCGACAAAGGATCGATAATAATAAAATAATTCTCCGGAGACAATTCAATCTCTATCGCCGCTAATAATCGTAACTCTAAACGTAAGAAAACGCAAGGTAAAAAGACGAGTTGGCTGACGTGGAAAGCGAAAGAGAACGTACTACTTGGACATGAAGAGCGAGAGTTTTATAGGAACGGAGCACGAGTCGCAGTTAGGAGGACGATAACATCTCCTGGACGTTTTTGTTGCACTCTCAGACGACACTTGAATACGCGTCGCTCACGCTCGTCTACTCTGTACGAATATATCTCGAGTTGTTCGTCATGTATGCGTCCTTGAAGAGGGCGTGTTGAGATTAACGCGAGACGAGTTAGCCAAGGTCGCGTTTGCCAGCCACTTGAACGCGTCCCGACCTTTTTCCACCGTCGTCAGGTATACGGCGACAAAGGGCCCGGTGTGTTTGCGAAACACCACGCCATTAGGTTTTCCGGCGCCGGGAGAACCGGTCTTCCAATGGAAAATCTCTGAACAAAGAATGCGCTACCTAGGTAGCTCAGTCTTAAGTGGCCAGTTGCAGAAAGGAACCTTCTTTGGCGCTCTGAATATGGTATTAACACTTGGACGTGTAGCGCGTCTTGTTCGAAAGCTTCCGTCTATCTGCAGCGAGTGCCACGAGAGCCACTATTCAGCCTTTGGCTATGATAAACGCTCAACCGGAAAGCGTTCGTATAATGCGAGGGTAGAAAACTTCGAAGCTGGTAGAATACTTTCGAACGTTATCGTTTCATCTTTGGAATGGAAATGTACAGTTGGATGCAGCGTAGACGAAAGTTTGAAGAATCAGCGATTTTTTGTTTCAGGGTTGAAGATATAGAGATATCTGTTTTCCTGAATTTTCTGCAACTGTGCGATACTATTGAGATACGAGGAATGTAATTGTCCTTTAACGAAAATTTAGTGTAGTAGCTAATCAGATGAATATCGATCTTCTTTTGGCATTTAACTGTGATTTCACTGTACACAATATCATTTCTATATTGGAATCTAAAATATAAAATGTGTTCTATATTGAAACCTAAAATTTACGAATTAAGAAGATTTAGATTAGGTGATTTGGTTTTGAACAGGAACATTTTTCCGAAAATGTATTCTCCGTTGTGTGATACGTGTGGTAGAGAAAATAAAAGAGTAGAAGTAGGGAAGAAGGTGTGTCTCTCCCCAATCTGAGGTGCATCTCTCCCTATCTCTCCCTCTAAAATAAAGATTTGATAGACTTCATGTTATATTTTGTTAAAGAGACTGAAACTATACTTATCTATACTTTCAATTCTTTTTATTTCAAATTTTATAAACAGAAAACAAAATGTGGCGCGTCTCTCCCCAAATTACCCTATATGATCTGATTCGTCGATGTTATCGCGTTCAGCCAATAATGGCAATACGTATGCCCTATTTCTACGATTGTGTTAGAAAAGATGAGCTTACGGGTACATGACCCAATCAGACCCGCATTCCTTTCACGAATATTTCCAGCTCTCAGAAGTTTCGGGTCCTTATCTTCTCAAGTCTACGTCGACTCACTCGTCGATATGCTCGAACGTGTGAATTCGGACGCCAAATCGATTTTACGACCTCGTATTTCTTCCATCGACTATACTTTCGCGGGACGTGCGAGTTGTTAACCTCTCGCTTGCGTACTCTCAATAGTGATAGATGTGTAATAAACCCACAACACAATGTACGCATAATTAGTGAGTAGGGAGTTTGCTCACCTTTGGACCAAACTACCTCATTGACTTGCATCATAACCCTACTATTTCCGAGCTACTAACGAGATCGGTATGTCCGCGGGCTTAGGAGGATTTTTATAGGGTGTAAGATATGGTGATCATTTCAACGCCTACTAAGTTTTGTACGAGAATCTACGCAAAATTTTGTTTACGACGAATTCAATAAAAATGTAATATTTTACATTGTAATTTTGATTATTAAATCGACCAAGTAAATTTCACAGATGAACCAAATTTTTCATCGAATATTAAATTTACCAAATAAATTTCATTCATAGTTTAATTCATTTTTTAACATGCCTGTATATTCGATTTGATATTTCATCGAATGTCAATACAACAGGGAATCGTGTGCTAACGATAATTAAACAAACTATTTACGGTGAAAATTGCACAGATATTAGACTGAATTCTTGAAAAAGTAAACGTTCCAACAAGGAAGCCGAGCATCGATGTCTCCAAATATAAACAGACAAAAGGTAATAATTTCAATAAATTTACTTTTAAATCCTCCATCAAAATAATTTTAAAAATTATTCGTTCAAAAATAAAATTTATTATAACTCATACTGTCTTAAATACACTGCATTTTGACTGCAATTGACAGCCAATAAATACTCATACGCAATCAAGCATCAGTTTTAGAAGAGAGGCGTTTATTCCACGTTATTTCCGAGAAAATTTTAATTAGAAATTTTTGCAGAAATGAGATTCAAAGCAACAGTCCGTTACAAACGTTGGTGCGTGTATAGTTTTCAGATTTGTCACAACAAACTGTACTTTTCAATAACAACTTCCTCACAGGACAATATTCTTCAGACCTCGCTGCTCTAGACCCTTGGATACCGCTTGCGTTGCAGGTTCCCGCGCTGGCGAATAGGTTATGTAATATTATGCAAAGCGTACATTTTTCTACAAGGTATGAGAACGCTATTGAGACGGGAAATGCCACGATTAATCACATGAATACTGATTTCCAATAATATAACCAACATCGTTAATATAATATATCAATACGATCAATTTAAGTTCGCTCGTACAGTCAATAACAAAAGTTTTATAAACAGACTTTTGTGATCCTTAAAAGTAATCCTAATTAAAAAAGTTCGTCAGGAGTCTTTAAGATATGATTGAAGATAGTAAATATACATATAAATGTAACTGTAAAAGAACTTAAATTCAGAATTAATCAATATTTGTCAGGTAGGTGGAATTATGTGATTTTTACTTGTCTTGTGTTTTTCCAATTATAATTGAAAACTTGCCGTACCTACATGAAGCACAAATTACTGCTTTTTCACGTGAGATTAATTAGACACAAAAATATCAATTACCCTTGAATTTTGGTAGGCGAAATTAGGTGTGCTTATCCTATATCGTATAAAAATGATCAAAATTATTCTATTAGGTAACGTCTTAGAGCATTTCAATTCGTTACCGAAAATATTTTACACTTTATTCTTATCTACGCTCCTTTGTTCATATTCCTTCCATTCTCCTATCTTAAATTCATGCACAATGTAACAAATAAATTTAAGTTACTCTTCGTATCAAGCCACAACGTCATCTAACTTACTAAAAATTGATCGCCAATATCGTCGAATAAAATAAAAAAAAATGTACACACAAGCAAGTTTCATTCCAATATAACGTCAATTGTACCAAATACACGAAAAACTGTTAACTCGCTTCCATTTAACGTGTCTCCTCGTTGGATCATTCGAGCAAGTGCAAACGGTCCCCCACCTCGTTGCTTCGTTCCTTTCGTTTCTATCTGAATCACGATCGAAAGAAGGCTCTGCAAGATCGTTCGATCCGACGTTCGAGCCACGAAAATCCCACGGAGGAATCGCGAAAGGCCACCGTGAAAGTGTTTCGCGATCAATGATGGCTGCGCTCAGCAAGCGCGCGTGTCTCGGCGGCGCGGCGTCGTGAAACGAAAGCGAATCGCCGAGAGATGTCGGCGAACGGGCCAGCAAACAGAACCAAAAGGTCCCCCGTCGCTCTTTTTTCCCTTTCTACCAGCGATCGATGATAAATTCACACGGTCGCTTCGTTACATGTTGCAATCCAGTCTTATGTGCACCAATAACGGTGCTTGTCTCTTTTTTCTCGACATATGTGACCAAGTGACCGAATAAACGTACTGTTGGTTGCAAAAGAAGGATCTCGGGACACCTCAGGACCCTTTTCAGTAAAATTCTTAAGTAGATTCTACACTTTTTTCTACACGTGCTCTGTAAATTTCATTGTTGCATCTTCGAAATTGTCGGAGGTGCGGCAAATTTTGCAAATCAATGCTGGCCAACTGACTCTTACTCTTCTATAAATGCATACATGTATTCAAGCCAAACGTAGATCAACCTGAAGGAAATAAATCTGTTCAAAGGAAACAGTACAGAAGATCTTGCCGAATCCGAGGAACACTTTGATTTTGTCTTGGATGAATGTACCGACGTTGAAAACATTACCGAAGCTACGAAATGAGGGCCTCAGGAGGCTGCAATTAAAATTCATTTTATTGAATAATATATTGCATAACTCGGATTGTGTTAAGACGTTTAGGACGGTGGGTCATCGATGCTCTTGTTTGCTGAGATGACCCATCGATGGAAAATCATGGTTAAAAAAGATTGAGTGAATCACCACATTTTCAGATTACATACTGAAAAATTAAATATTAACGATGATATACACTTGGGTGATCCAACAGTGGATCGCCATATTTTCAAATTACATACTGAAAAATTGACGCTTTGCACTCGAATGGCGACTGAGAAGCGACATTATTGTTTACCACTTGGTAGAAAATTGAGTTTACAGGACAACAGGTCTGTGGGTCTCTTGTAAATACCTAAGCAGCGAAATGGTTTGAAAGAACCAATCTTTAACCCTTTGTGGACGTAGGACTAAGTATCAAGTCGAAGTACTGATTAGGTCACTACTTCAGTTTTTTTTTTTTTAATTAAATCATATGTTTTATGAACGCATATATGAGTCTATCGTCCTCAAATGGTTAATGTTACAAGGCCTCGTATAATACAAAAATACACTAAATATAGAAATAAATCTGATTTGCAATTTACACACAGCGAAAAGATCTTCGAGTGCAAAGGGTTCGGTATTAATGATACACACTTCGGTCATAAGAAGCGCTGGCAGTAGTGAGCGTTTCGCAAATTTCGCTGCCGTCCTGAACGCGTTAATGACACTATAAAGAAGAAATATCGAATTTTTTGACATTGTAGACAGTCTTGCAACAACTTCGCTGCACACGAGAGATATTTCACGTTTGTCACTGAGCACCCAACAGTACAATTCACCGTGAAAATCACGATCGAGTATCGACTATTCCGGACCACGATAAATAATAGTTCACGGAAGCTAGCAGCAGCTTTTTGGAAAAGGAAAATCGATGCCAGTTGTGCGGGATGTCGACCTTGTCACGATCGGCCGCAAAGCGGAATGAACGCTTGCCTATCAATCGATCACTTGAGGAATTCGGTCGCAGTTGTCCCATGCGCCGAAAACGACCCCAGTTTCAATTTTATCAAGGTAAACGGGCTACGGGTTCTTGTGAATTGTGTCATACGATAAAATGTATTCTTCTCTTTGATATTGAAGCATAAGTACTAGGCCGTTTGGAAAGTTGCTGTCTGAATTTGAATAATCGTAACTCTGCCAAAAGTGAACATATTTATTCAAAATAAGAGCAACTGATTTTGAGATTGACGTAACTTAACTTTCACCTCTGTTTTCAGTACTTACATACTCTCAGCTTCTGATTAAAAATTACGTCGAAATTCGTTAAATCAAAAATCACCTAATGACAGTTTATCGAATTCCAATAAGACTTGCGAATAGAAGTGAGAGTTGTTTGTAAAACTCAGTAACCTGACTTGTACTAGGCCCACACAAAAGTTTCCATCGTTTGTAAATCGATGACACTAAATTTTCACCGAATACACTATTAATCTCATTACGACAACTAATAACAAACACAACAAAAAGTAAATACACATTCGCCAAAACGGAAAACCGTGGGAATTTCTGCACAGGCTTAACATTACCTCGGAAGAAACGTTCTCAGGTAAATTTCACATGCACGGGAAGAAAGTTAGATAAGGTACGCCGAAAGCGGCAGCTTGATCAAAGTAAGAAGCTGTTGCCGATCAGAATGCGAGCTCCAAAAGTCAGTGAACTTTCTCAGGACGATCCAATTACAAGCGACACGAGAACGAGGCATTCGCGAGTATTGGCTCACCGCAGACATCCGCCGGTTTTCGATTGAAAAACAAGAGTAATCGGTGCACGCTCGGGGCTTGAATTTATGGCAAGACTACTAGAGAGTATCGACGATTGCAACGTCAAGTTTATTGTATCGGTTCGTACCACTCAACACTTCCATTACCTTCGACGATCGACGAAACGTTAGTTCAAGCTCGTTCGATATCAGACGTTCACGTACCAACGATTTCTACTCTTTCATTGTGAAACCAGCGGAAAATAAAACGGTTCAGATGAACTTACTCGCTAGTTACTATTAGTAATAATATACAACAATAACATAAAAAACTAGTAACACTTTCCAACTGAACAAAACTGCTAACTACAAAAATAGATACAGTGGGACCGGACTAATTTGTCCCAAAAAAGCGAATTTCGACAGGTAAAATCTGAAATGAAGCCAAAAATGATTTACTGAAAAACGTATGTGATATTCGGTCTTGAATACAAATGTGCGTTTAAGCGTGCAAACAAAGCCAACAATAAGTATTTTGTTGGATTATTTCTAACAACACCAAGTTAGGACAAAAATGTCTCCGCGTTCTTTTAAACAAAGGCACTAAGGCTTCCACCAGATGTCTTGGTGTCCGTCTTCGAGTCATGCACTGCACGCTGCGATACCAATAAAGTAAACAGTTCCTAGGTATAAGCGGACCCCAACTTTCTTTTTGGGTGCCCAGGAACAGTCGGTTAGCACATTTCAAATAGTAAAGACGTTTTCTCTGAGTCCGTTAATAAATAGTATATTAGACTATTTCATTTCACAGCCCATTTCCAATATATTTATGATCCCGTTCTTCGGTATCTGTCCCAAATAAACGGCGGTCCCGCTTAACCGGAATCCACTGTATTTATAAAAAGATTGTTAACGGTTCAGACGAAGTTATTCTTCCGATTCTCAGTATAAAAAATGGTTAGCAATAATACAAAACAAGAACATTAGAGCTGGCAACACTTTCCAATTGTACAAAAATAGATATTTATAAAAAGATTGTTAATGGTTCAGACGAAGTTGTTTCTTCTAATTATCAGTATAAAACATGATTACTGATAATATACAGCAATAATATAAAAAGTTTCTAACACTTTCCAATTGAACAAAACTTCTATCTGCAAAAATAAATATTTATAAAAAGATTATCTTTTCAAACTGAATCTTGACATATATTTATGTTCACCGATTTTCAGTTTCCTTATGCTATTTTATGTATATACATAATATTTCGTGGTAAAAATGTTGATAGATGAATTCGTTTTTAAGATAGTAAGAAGAATTGCGTAAGATAAACTTTCTATTTTGAATGTAAAAATAATTGTTAGTCTCCTAGAAACGTTCACGTTTTTCTGCAAATGCAACGATGCGTAGAAAAAGTGCAAATGAATCGTAATTTTTAATACGTAGCTTATCTAAATACCCCGTATGAATAATAGTTACGCATTAACGATACATGATTCATTCTGTTTAGAATGAGCATTTTCCGAATCGAGGATGTCGTGCTGAGAATATGAGAAAGACTAACAGAGGAAGTTCGGTAACTCGAAAATAGAAAAATTTGAAACGTCGCAAAAATGTAGTCCCATTGGAGTGAAAAAAGTTCAATTCAACACTGTGTGATATTTCATGTTCTACATTGTAGCGATGATAAGTTTTCGAAAACCACTTTCCCCACAAAATTCCCCAAAAATTCTTCGCCACCACAATGTAAGACAGTAAAAACCACGAAACTTTGAATTTCACGTTTTTTCCATACCTTATACGGTGTGATAAATATTCACGATAATATAAACTCACCAGGATCGCGCATTGCCGAAACAAAAAATGATTCCCTAATTAGCGTCAATTGAACTACATTTCCACAAAGTTTAGAATTTTTTTGAATTTTCGGATTACCAAACTAGTGATAGCAAAGATAACAATGGTAACGTTCAAATTGTACGAAAAATAAACATTCCACAATATGTATTAACAAAACCAGGGGCGGCTTTAGTAGGTGTGCAGCAGTGCGTGTAAGCATTAAAGAATAAAATAAAATAAATGAAATATTTCTATAAATTTGTTTACCCCTGTTAACAACATAAAACTGCCACAAAAATATAATCTTAGGCACCCATGGGTTGGGTTAGCTTACGAATCTGCTCGCGATCTCCAAATATTTCTAGCACACAGACGGCTAACAGCCCAGACGAAACAACTAAAAATTCATTTAGACACATCTCTCAAGCATATCCGCAAGAAAGAAACTCGCTACTTTCTCCATGCTCGGTTAATTGCGCTCACTATCTCTCCGTGCAACGACAGTCCACTCGATGGAAAATCGCGAATCGTCCATAACGAAAGAGAGAAAGAAAGAAAGAAAGAGAGAGAGAGAGAGAGAGAGAGAGAGAGAGAGAGAGAGAGTTGTCCATAACGAAAGAGAGAGAGAGAGAGTGAGTGAGTGAGTGAGTAAGAGAGAGAAGGAGAGGACATTTGAAACCCATTGTTGCATCGTTGCGGGCGGTTAAAAGGTGTCAAGTGAACTCGTGCCGAACCAGTTTGTCGCGTGCAAAACGTCGTGTCGGCCCTTTCGAAATTAGAGCAAGTTTATCGGATGTCGTGATGGCAGGTTAGTCACTGGCTGTTCTGCTTTGGTGTTGTGTTTTAACCTACTGCCGCGCACACTTAATTACGGTTAATTCGTTTTCTACTGGACGAGACGGAACATTGATGTTCATGACTACGTTGATTTTTCTGGTTAGAATAGGGCCAGGCATGATGAAGGCTTCTTTGCACGGCTTTGTCCCCTTCTTGTACACCTGAGAAACATCGAGGTCAACGAATTGAACGCGTATTTCTCGTCTGAAACGTCGGCTTCGGTACACGGTTAATTCGTACCGTGCTTACAGGAGGGTCGTGCCCCCTATCACGAGAAAATCGCCGCGTGGCGAGAAGACAATATACCGTAAAAACGACAACTTTCCACGAAAAATCATTCCATTCGTTCAATTACGTATTTTGTAGTATCACTTATAAACGCGTTCTACTTTCCTGCCGGACAGTTAATACCGGTTCTTCGTAAAGTAATTCGCAGCGGATCGCGGGTATCAGAATTTCGTTTCGAAACGGTTTAATTCTCTTTTCTGCGAAGAATAAAATAATAATTTGATAAAGTCAAATGAACAAGAATTTCTTAATTGAAACCTTCAGACTTCTTTTTTCTTCTTTCTTTCGTCGCATATCAATTACTACGCAACGTCCGACATTATCTCGAAGAAACATCATTCCTCTTCTATTAACTAATCTTAGTCTTTTAGTAATAAATGAATTGTTTCAACGGTCTGATTGTTGATAGTATCTTCTTTCAAATGAATTCTTTTCCCCAAGATTTAACGGTTTGTAATACTCTGTACGCTGTGAACTAACGTCCGGTGTTATTCTTCGAACACAGATCGGTTGTTTGTTATTGATAAAAAGGTTTCATCTTTGGAAGATCGATACCCCTGTCACTTCATGCTGTATAATACCCAGTTTACGTCATTGGTCGTAATGTAATAAAAATAGTTCGTTTTCTTGGCACGAAGAAAAGAAGCTAAACGATTATACTGTCAATCAGGTTCTTTTAATATATCGTCCACCTGGTGGTGAAATTTTGGATGTGCAAATTTTCACTTTTCGAGTAAAGAATATCTATTTTTGTATAATAACAGAGACGTTACACTCCAATCATGATTCACGAAACATATTTTCCCAAAAATTTTGATCTACAGAATTATCGGATTATATTTTACGTTCAATTGTGAATTTCCATAATTCATAGAATTCATGGCATAAAGAGAACGATAGTTACTTTATACAAACATTCTTTTTTATTTACTTCTTTCTCTTCTTCGTTGAAACTTGGAAGAAAATATCTTCATCCTTTTCCTCTAATTCACTATGCCACAAAATTATATGTTTAGAAACATATGCAATTAATTAACATTTACGCTTGTGTGTTCACCGAAATCGGAAAGATAATTGAGTGGAAAATGATCGAAAATTTACGTCAGCGTATCTAATGTGATCGATGATGTTCTATGCAATATTTTATAAAAGTAATGTGTATATAAAAAATTAGGAACTTTTTTTAAGGAAATTGTGCCGAAGCTTCCAAAATTTTCTATACGGTTACGATAGTGAAATAAATAGACAAAAAAATTTTTTTTTAACTTTCTGACAAAATGGGATTTTCAAGTTGCCAAAATTATAGAACGAAACGGTACGTATCTTATGAAGTAAAGAAATGGCTGCTTTAAAACATAGAATTTAGTTATTTACTACTCAACCTAGTTGAAAATGTACACGAATTGTTGCCTCGCAAGAAATCGCGACGAACCCTCGGTCTGGCGGATTATCGTCATAAACTTGTTTAAATTACACTTGGCCGCCAGACCGAGGTACCGTACCTCCCGTGGAGAGGTCACGTGCGCGGTGGAAAGTCACGCGGCAACCCCTGGGAAAAACCCAAAAATGGGGGTTTTCTAATGTTAAGCAACAATCCCCTTCCCTTGGAAAGAGCTGCGTCCCACCTAAACAACCTCCTCCAATGAGGAGTCACCACCTACATATTTTGATAGTCTCGTGGCGACATCACCTCAAGTATCACTCTATTGCAGCATTTCACAGTGAATAAATCAAGGTGTGATTAAACTCGCGTACCGGTTCGGCACTTAAGCATCGAGCATTACGCGTCCCGAACACGAATCGAACATGTAAGTTTCATAAAAATGAACGATTCACACGGTAAAAACTCTCCCTTGTTAGAGTGGTAGAATCAGAATTAACGAGAAATTGCAACGCGGCGGAGCATCTTCTTCGATACAAGCACAGAGATTACTTCGCGTTTCATTGACCCTCGATTACGCGCACAATCATTTTCTTGATTATGAGAAAAATCAGACTCATTGTGATGTAGCAGTGGAAGAGTGTTTGACGATAAATAGTGTTTCCCAGGTGGCGTGGCGTGTAAATAACGGTACTGTACAAGGACTTACACGCGATTCGACGTGATAAACGCAAAGTGCGAGTCGAAATGATGGATTAATTATTCGGAGAATGATACTCAAATAAATTCTACGACGTTCCATTGTAATCGTCGCTTTAAAATTACCGATGCAGGAAGAAAAATTAGCCGCACAAATAATAATGAAAAAACTGAAGCACGTATTGATTAAAAAATTTTAAGACACTTAAAACTTTAATAATTCTAAAAAGAAAAAGAAAAAAAATATGGTATTGTGAAATTTTATGATAAACAAGTGTCATAGTGTATTTAATTGGCCCTTACGATCTCTAAAGAATATCTTCACTGTTCAAATAAATTTTCAACGTACATTTCAATTGAAAATTTACAGAAAATTTATCTCCTGCAAATATCACTATAATTTCAAGAAAATTTGAATATAAATTTTCCAAAAATATACAAATTATAATAATTCTACTTCAGGTACGGAACTATGACATTTATCCATCTTGAAGTAGGGAAATTTAAACCGTGACATTTTATACACCCATAAACTTTCCCTATCGATGCGTGTTTACTATTTTTTAACCAACCGTGAATGTAAAGAAGTAAATGGAATGAACTGTACTTAAGATAAGCAAAACTTGACAAATGAGTGAAGTAAATATAGCATGAAAAATGTACTGATAAAAAATCGCGTCTTCGTGGCTCTTCGGTACTTCAGCACAATATATAATACACATTGATGTTGTAACCGTAGAATTTGCGTAATAAATTTCGTATATTTACAGCAAGCAACTTTGATTTTGTTACCACAGGAAAATACTGTGAATATATTCTCGACGAAGATTCGTTGTACCTAAGCTTTTCTAAAAGCAAGCTTAGTACGTTATTTAAAAAAAAAACGGATATATTTCGTAACGGTGGTAAAATAAAGTTACATTTTAATTTAATTATTGTATTTTAACGAATTAGAAAAAATAACAAATCAAACTTCCTATATTTTTATTATTAAATATAATTATTTCTTAATA
>NW_017100263.1:191983-200567 GCF_001263275.1 Habropoda laboriosa
CTCTGCTTTAATAATTCTCCATTATTTAAAATTTCTTCTTAAAACTGACCACAGTTTACATTGGTATTTATTATATTAATGCATATTGCAACGGGTTAAAGCCAAAAATACATTTTCTTCTGTGGTTGATGTAACTTTCAAGTATATCAGAAAAGGCAAAATTTTGAAAATATTGTCCTGATTTTAGTAAGGACAATAACGATAGATGCTCCGAGTTTGCAGTATAAAGGGGAAAGCAATCGATCAAGTAGTTTACGAGAAAAACTTGGTTTCGAGAAAACTGCGTTTGAAGATGTTCCAAGATCTGCGTCAGGCGTGGTCTTAAGTCGTTCAAACTCTCGTAGCTCTTACAGTTGAGAGGGCTCATGGGACAAAACAGTGAACTCGGTAAATTGCACTGGAAATTTTAGTTTAACCTACAGATCAACTGTACACTGTTCAACAAAGAGTGCTGCTCTGACCTTTATTGATGGAACGTTGAAACGAAATTAGGAGGGAAGATTTCCAAACATATTACGGCGAATTAAAAAGGATTTACCAAAAGAAGACCCATAAGCTCCTCAATTGATGAAATTCCAAAAAATCGTTTTACGCACATTCTCCAGACTACAAAAAGCGCAAAAAGAGAAAATCGATTGTTTGAACCTCGAAAACCAAAATATGCCCTTAAGATGAAACTGCAGAAGGAATAAAATTAAGACGGAAACGCGCCAACAGCAATGAAAATGTTAATATCTAGCAACAGAAAAAGCATTGTTACGAACAATGTACGTAACGAAACGAAACGAACACTGTGAGCGCGTGTACGGATAGATAAGTGTTATTCCCCCGTCAATTGAACGTGCAACCTGTTTTAAAGTAGACTTCTACCTCGAGGTTTACGTACACAGCCTGGCCACAACTCGACTAACGAGTTTTTATCAAGCTAATAAGCTGATCGGTGAAACGACGCCAGTTCTGCGAGATGCGGTCCAGACTGTCCGAGAATGTTACTTCTAGTTGCGCAGGTGTCCTCTGCGATTCCGCGCTGAATAAAAAGCCGAGTAATTATAAGTCGTTGAGATACGAGCAATGTTACGGGCAACAACGAACGTCTCTGAAAGGCCCGTGGGCTTCTACCGGTTCAAATTCTAGTATACTTCTTTCTGACTACTTCCAATTTCGAGTTGTTCTTTGCGTTGCAACGTACAATATTCCTTCGCTGCAAACTCCTCATTAATAATTTAATTTTGCCTATTTAAAGAAAATAGTAATTGTTCGGTCCCGAGCACCGCGACGCAGGACCGGCAGGACGAGTGCGTAGCCGAGTCGCATGGCATCGGCGGAACCGTGTTGCAATGTCGCAATAAGGCCTTCGACGAAGGGATCCTGCGTGGAACCAAAGCGGGACCGCGGTTGCCGAGGCGAGAGGGCTCGAGTGTTTCCTCGTTTGAGGGGACTCGCGTTGGGTCCTGTGTCGCATGGGCCGCCAAAAGCGATGATCGCTCCACGTCTTTCGTATCGCGTCGCTCTTACCACCACCACGTCGGGTGTGGACGGCTCCGTGCTACAAAGCACGGAGGTTTTTCACCCTCGAAACGCGTTTCGAAACACACCTAGACGCGCATTCTATTGAGAACACGCCTAAGAAATACAATGATTTCTTTCCTATAAATAAGACTCGCCTTGCCGCGAGTCAGCGTTTCCAAGCATCGAAGAGCTACGGTGTTTTGGGACGCTACAATTATACTCGCGTCAAGTGTCGGAAGTTAACGGTGGATTGAAAGATAATCATGAATTATGAATTATCGCATAGCTGGACTATGCTTAATATGAAAATTCATCTGTGTAACATGAACACTGTGTTGATGTAACTCGTGCAGCAACTGTGTATTAGGAATATTTGTGTATCGAATCATTCATAATTTGACGGTTTATATTAGGTCATCCCATAAGTTTGTGGCCAATTTTGTATTTTAAATAAATACTTCCAACGAATCTTTAACTTTGATAAAAAAAAAGAAACGTTAGCATCTTCTCATTCCACATTTTTTTTTATTTTCGTTTGTATACCCTTGGATTCTCATTAAAATATTTTTCGCTAACCCTGATTTCATCCCCTGGACACTTCGTGATAATTTAAGTTTACGCATTATTATATAAGTAAGTGCATACATACTGCTTAACCCTTTGCGATCGGTGCCGCCATAGTGGCGGCATTTCAGTTTTGTTCTAGAAATCGGTGTCGCCGCTATGGTGGCATGATCTTTGTTTTGTCAAGTATCATACTTTGGAAAATTACAAAAATTAAAACGTTTTATTTTTATGCACTATAACTAGTATGTATTAAACAAAATGTATCAGTTTCAAAATATTCTGTTTTTCAATATCCTTATATATATAATAAATCAACTATGCAAAAATAACTTTAAAAATCTAAATTTGCTCCGACTAGCTGGTAGTCCAACCAGAGAAATGTGCCGATCGCAAAGGGTTAATGAAGTATATACCGGGTGAACCATGTAACGTGATCACTTTGAATTATTCTCTCGGTAATGAAGAAATAATAAAACTTTTTTCAGTAATTGTTACATTTTTATTGATAAACCTATAATTTTGTATGGACCTTGAACACTGTTCAAAATGGTGTCCTTCAGTTGTAATGCGGTAATCTCGTATACATTTTTTTTTCTTTTTTCAAAAAAATGGAAGATGACTATAAAAATTTTGAAGAAGAAGAAAACAAGTGATAGAAAGTATACTATACGGTTAAGAAATTCTCTGAACTACATTAGGCGACACAAAAAAATTTCAATCACTTCACCGACAATAAAATAAGTTAAGGTGATCTCACCCAGTATAATTAACCGTTGCATAATAATTAAAGAAGGCGTCGTTTAATTTAAGAAGAAATTAAAATACCCGGCCAACGCCGGATAAAAACAGAACTTAAACACTGTGATACTAAAACCGAATATACTCGGTGTACCAACCACAAGAATCGTTCGAAAGCGATATTACTTACAATTGGAGAACGACACAGAACGAATCGTTGTCAAATTCCGAAACTGCTCTTTTTCACGATTACCCAAGTAGACGTTACACCTTTCGTCGAAATCGCGTGAAATCGGCGTGAATCACGGTTACGCAACCGCGGCCGTATTTTTTCTCACGTTAGGCAAGCGCGATTATATCAGGGGCAACGCGTGCACATTTTTACACGGCTCGGTTGCAAAATCGTGGCTTTTGTCAGCGAACGGAATCGGAGAAGTCCGCGGACCAGTTGCCTCGTCGCGGACCGTGACGAACGCGTCGTGATACGATCGTTTATGTAATCGCGTCTCTTGCGAATTTGCTTGTTTGTTTTCGCACACTTATCATCTCTACCGCCACTAATCAACGCCGGCCTGCGCTGTTCGTGCAACAACTTTTTACCAAGGAAATCCCGGATCTCTGGACGAATACAGTGCATACCTGTATATACATACATGTACGCATGTCTCGGTCTGCGGTGACACCATCCGGTTTTGTCACGTGCTCAGTTGCCGACGTGTCACGTGCTTCCCTCGTGACCGAAGTGTGTCGTGACTAAATCACAATAGAGCACAACACGAGACAATCTAGACGCTAATGAAACGCGCCGGTTCGCGCGCGTGTATCATCGATCGACGCATCGCATAATCGGTATACTTTTGCATGCGTGTTGCCCAACTTTAGATCTCGCTGATCTTACTGTCCGCGTTCATGTACAGGGTGTTCAAAAAGGTCGGGAGCAAACTTGTACTGCGGGTTAACGAGGTCGAGTAGGTGAAAAAAGTTCGTGTACACTTAGGTCCGAAAATGCGTTATTGGAAAGTTACGAGCGTTCGAAGATTTTTATCAACCGTTATAACAGTTATACTGAATGTTCGAAATTTCTTCCTTCCGCGAGAGTAGAGGGCTATAACTTTTCAATAAAACATTTTTGGACATAAGTCTGCACGAATTTTTTTTATCTACTCGTCCTCGTTAACACGTAGTATAAGTTTCACTCCGACCTTTTTGGACACGGTGTATACAAGGTGGACCACGTGGAACAGGCTACCTAATTACATATGTATCTTCTTGCGATACGAGAAATTTTGTATACGTGTATAATTTAAATGGTTTTAAAGGGTGAATAAAATGGAAGAAACATTTCTTTCTGTTTTTTCCACTGTATGTTGTAGCAGACACTGATGTGCCACTTTCGTTTTCAATGAATTAAGATAGTTTCCAGTTGGAATTTCGACTTTTGCTAAATTACATCCTATTTCTGAGAGAATGAAGCATAAAATTTACGAAAAATAAATTTTTGAACCGGTCAAGGTAGTCTAATCCCGTAACACTTTACCGACCGGTCAGGAGTATACTCGTGTTTCCATGTCCGATAGTTGCTGACCGATCACGAGTTAATTTGTCAAAAGCCTTCCCCTTGATCAATTGTGCCCTATTCAACGCATTCAAACTTTACTGCAACTACAAAAAAGAAATGAAATACAAACGTTCCCTACTGGAAATAGCTAGACAATGTAACGAATAATTCAATTGCGGAAAAATAGCCGATTGTACGGAATATTTTTGGGTTGAAATAGCCGGTCAACAAAGTTAAAAATAGCAATCGCAAGATTTTTGGATCTTTCAGAATTGAACATGATTGAAAAAAGATTAATTTATAATCGTTTTTAGCTACCAATAACCAACATAAATGATTCAACTTTCCTTTGGTTACTATTATCAATGTAACTATTATAACTATTATCAACGATGGTTTCTTTTTGCTTTCTGATAACTTGTATCGAACACGAAAAAAGTCGAGAAAGTTGAAGTCGAGAAGATAATTTTTGCACCATCATTTTTTTGTATTAAAGTTGCAACAATTACGGTCACCGATTTTTACATACAATAATATTTGGATAAATGCTTGCAGTTGGATATGACGAGCATTTATCCAAACTGTAACCTGCGTTTCTCTTCCAAGAATTGCTAAAACTCAGCGTGCGGTTGTCGTTGAAAGAGACAAAGAACGAGAGTGAGCGCAATAGTAAATACCTGAATTGCCGGAACTCGAAACCGACGGACAATGAGTCATCGCTAGGATCTATGAAAAATGAAACGCTGATAACTGTTATTTAATCTCGACGAAGAGGCCATAATGAATTGGCAAGATCCACCTGACGAAACTGAATCCAAACATGGTCTGAGTCGAACTATTTCAAGATGGCAACGCAGAGAAGAAAAGATAGGAATATGAAATACCTATTACGTGTTTTTGACCTAAGGAGTCGCAGAAAAGCTTGTGGAATTTCGCGTGAAATATACCGCATAAGCAGAAATGTGCCGGTGATTATGAAAGTGGCCTAAGTCGTACACTTTCTGTTTCGCAATATTTACAATTTTCCCTCTGGGTGTATTAAAAAATATTTTTACATTGTGTAATCAAATATTTTACAAAATACTTGCTTTTTTCTAATATAACTATTTTCTGTGAAAAGATCGACGCGACGCAACGTAAGTGACAAATTCAGGACCTACAAACGTGGACCTTATAAAACTTTAGAATTTCTTACTCTTTCTAAAGAGAATAAAAATCTAGCAATGTCGAATTAGGCGATAATACGAAACAGTAGTGAATAATGAAACTTAGTTATTAATTTCCGTTATTTGGTATAATATGGAAAAATGTTACATACAAAATTTGCGTAACACGAAAGGGGATATAGTACAATGTAAATATTTTTTACATGGCTCGAGTCGTAGAGGAGATTTCAAGGTCATTTCTTCCTTTTTAAACGGGATGCCGTGTGATAGCCGTTGTTGAGACTTGAGCAACCTATCGTTAAAGGTCACCGAGGTCAAATGTGGTGGTAAAATAAACTTTCTCACATTACACAAGATGTTGGATGTGTCGACCGTTTCAGTCGACATACAGTAGTGCACACACAAGTGTCGGCATTTTTGCACACTTAAGCGTCCGTCGCTATCCCCACCAATTCTTGGAGATGGGACTTCGGAGTGGAGTTGGAGCGTGGATCGCACAACACATCTCCTCTCTTTTCTTTAGTTAAATTCGTAAAAGTCACCTCCCTACTTAAGCGTCCGCATTCGGTCCCGATTTAGTACAATTGTAGCCCGAAATTCGTGAAAAACTGCGATTTTGCCATCTTTAACCTTTCGGTAGCTCGTAGCAACGTTAACCGATCTCGATGAAATTTTCCGCATGTATATAACTGGCATAAATCTACAAAACGTATGTTTGAAATTTTCATTACAAGCTCGGACAAAAATGTTAGAATTTTCAAAATTTTTTTCACACGTCATCTAGTGTACTAATCCTTCCAACTTCTAAAAAACAGAGAACTCAAGTGATTTAGTCAAATTTAAAAAATGTTACTCTGTTTTGAAGGGAGTAAATTAATTATATTTCGTCGAGTGAAGTTCAATATTTTTATATTAACGGAATATAGAAACAAGTGACGCTTTATTCCTTCGTTAAATAAAATTACGTTTCCAGAAAGTTCGAATTATTTTCATTTTATACGTCCGCGCCAACTTTTTCCGGTATCTAATAGAGTAAATACAACAGCAAGAGCGCAGGATCCCACAGACTGGCCGATTACACCTGCATTTGTAAATTCACGGCATCCTGCTCGAGTGAAGGTGAACAGGTATCAACGACACTGGAACGAACAGCCTGTAGATATTGCGCTCTGAATGCGTACGTTCACTCCGTGGGACATACCCGGACGTTTGGATCAGAAAAACTACTTAAAAGTTACGGTATCGCATAATAGGAGGATTGGGCTTAATGACCGTTGGCCTGTGTCCAGGCGAAAAGATTCGAGGAACTTTGCTCCGCGCAAGATTTACGCTGAAATAAAATGGGGAACGATAGCGAGTCAAATTACCGTAATATTTCAGAGACATTTTACGTCACCAATTTCCCAGGAAACCGTGCTGGTAGCTGGTTCGAGAAATCGATGGACAAAATAATATTACTCGAGGGAATAAAGAAAAATTCAATCGTAAAAATAGGTCACAGATGAGCTAGTCTACTCTACCGGCACTTTTCTACGTTTCTGAAATAAATTACTGTACCTTTAACAAATATTACAGAATATTCAGTTGCCTGTACTCGGTAGATAATTCATTTTACAGAAAATTTTTGAATAAGTAACGTTTTCGTCGAAACTCGTAAAACTGTAACTCTCTGCAAGTCTAGTTGATTGTTCCGGTTGACTGAGTCAAGTGATTCTGACACTGAAAGAAGGACGAGAGGACTGAATTTTTCAGGAGGCAGCGCCTGGAAATTCAACGGGGCGCGGCAAGAAGAATCGAACGAGAAGCAAAAAGAGGTAAGGAAGTTGGTGGCCAGAAGCCGCTCGTAAAACCCGTTTTAGCAGCTCAAGTGGCAAGATAGCCCAGTTTTCTTCACTGTTCGAATATTGAAATTAGACTTATTGACTTGTCGAGATGTTACAACTCTTCGTGGATCTGCGTCGGTTCTTCTAGGAAGTCTGTCTGCGCTCGTTAACAAAAATAAAATTCGACCAAACTTACGTTCCCGGTTTTTCCACGATAGACTGGGATATAGAAGCGAATTTCATGTTCAAAAATAACGCAGAGAAAAAAGAACTCGGGTAATTAATATCGTTCGAAATATTAGGTCTATGCAAAGATTCCCATCGTATTTTTTTGGAGAATGTGTGCTCGTTTTTTAGAATATTTATCATTAGTTATTATAAGAATACCAACTGTGAAAATTGAAATAATAGACCCTTACTTCCTTACACGTGTCGTGTTTCGTATAATTAATGGTTTGTAAATAAAAGAGTGAAAATAAGCACTGCTATTTATTCACTTTCACATGTTTTATACATGTACACGTTTTCTGTTATTTGCGGTGCACTAATGTTCCATTAAAAAAGTAAATTGAAAGTGTTCTTTTTTAAGGACAATGTTACTTTTGCTTCTCAGAAACTTTATTCTGCAAATTTCCACTGGAAAACACCGAAGAAATCACAAATACTCTTATAAAGTTCCAAGTAAATAGTCTCGTGTTGCGTATTGCGAGTGGATTTTTTCCTTCTTAAAGTTGTAGAGTAACTATACCACTTAGAGAGTCAAATCACTACGGTTACTCGCTAAATTAATACTAACCCTAGAATGACCGACCGGTTCGAAATGACCCATTAGCAACTTTCCAAAAAAGAAAAAAGTGAATGTTCAATACTGATAAGTTTTATCGTTTATATCTATTTCACTTCTTTTTTTCTTAATTGCAAGTTTAAGGTCATGCACACCTTCTGAGGTTATCAGTGACTGTCATTTAAATAGTGTTCTGGATTATTGTGTTATCGGTTTCCAAGTTCTGCAAAGCTAGCACGACACTTTTAGAGTTAACGAGACTAATAAATTCACTGTGACATTGTTTTCTGCATATATACTTCTATTTGTATCGACGTGGATCTTATCATATTTTAATTACGTAAAAGCTCACTTTTGGAAAGTTACTAATGGGTCACTTTTGACCCAGACGGTAGTTCTAGTGTTGAGTACCTTTCTTATACGAATACTAATAATGTGC
>NW_017100263.1:200584-214255 GCF_001263275.1 Habropoda laboriosa
TACTAGGCAATTTTGATCCTGATGCTATAATAATACGAAGTTCCTTCTCTTCTATTAGGTCATCCTATAAGTTCGTGTGGAATTTTATAATTTAGCTCAATATTTCCATACCTTTAAATTTTTTCTACTTTTTTTTTGTGGTAATACCATTATGTCGTCGCAATAGTATTTCCTTGGAAACTTATGGGTTGATCTAATATTTTGAATTCGCGTTACAATGGTTTACAAAACTGCTCTTCTGACGGAGCTGCGAGCTCTGCCCTTGAGACATGATGAATATCTTAATTCGCTTGAAAAATAATTGCGACGATTTCGAGAGCGCCTTTGAAGGGTGGCTGTTGATGAAAACGTTCTCTGCGTCGATGGTGGCTAACGGTACCCATCATTGTTTAGCATGCCAGCCTGAATCCGGACGTACCCTTAATTTGTGGAAGATACGAATGTACCAAGGTCTGTCAACTAATTAATTCATACGTCGAAAAACTGTTTCGTCGGTTCGAACGGAAAATGTTACAAATTTTTTCACGAAAAGTGCAAAATTTCCGCAGAAATTCCTAACCATCGTTAAATTAACGTATACAAACATAAAATATTTTAGCTAAACACGCTATGAAAATTAGCCTCGCCCTATGAGAAATTATTCTAAAAGGTTTGAAACCCATTTCTCTTGAAACATCAAACATAAACGAATTTCTCTAAAGAATAGCTTTCCAATGAAAATTCTTTCGTTACTAAATCACTATTCGCGAATCACGGCATGTCCAGCTTAACACGAGCGATCAATTTCTAGCAAATAATTACGTTCTTCTATTTGAGACAAGCGGGGTTCGATCGACAGTAATTTATTAAACAGCTCTGGAAGGCTATTATCGCGTATTTATCAAAAAGCTCCACGTTGACGAAGCACAGTTACACAGATATCTATGAAACTTTCTACGCGTCAGAAATTTTCCTCTTCACAGACGCTTCCGACATTGCAAGAAACGCAAGAGTCGTCTAACAGCCCTGTAATACGTATCGAATAAAATTAATCGGCGTGTCACTGTACAGAATGACATAACCTACGAAATTTGTGCAACGTTCGTCTCAAACTGATACGATCGACTGGTATATCGACACGGTTATAGTTTTATCGGTAACGCTGACCTTACGAAACCCCGGAAAAACAACATCGCGTGGGCGAAGATAATTTATCGCGATAGTTCCGTCCACTGAACAGGAGAGATCTATGGCCGCAGAAGCATGTTTTAAATCCGGCCAAACTTGTTCCTTGCTACTGTATCAGCTACACGCTATGATAGAGTTAAATGGAATTGAATGGCATGTGACAGAGGCTGGGAGAAATTTGCTGGAATTTCGAACGCCGAAAAAGGCTGAATTTCTGATTATTTGGAAGTAATTCTGGTATAAATTCGTGGAAGAAATTCGCGGATTATTGAGCACAACTTAAAATGCAGAATTTGGTAAAATTTTGTAGCTAAATGTTTAAAATAGCAAACGTTTCGGGCATATGTAACGCAGCACAGCTTAATATATAGTGTGTCCCATTTAAACGAAGTCATTTATAATGCCTCCTTCAATTGTCGTGATACAAAAAATATTTTAGATGCAATTTGAATGGTACCAAAGGACGAATACGTTGCGAAGAATATTTTTCCTCCCAAAATTAAAGTTAAACATGAAATTTCTATTGATACCGGTCTAACATTGACTATAAATTTTTCTGCGTTTCTGTTCCAGTAAAATAACAATAGTGAACAAGTGCATCAAACTTTACATTCAATTATACATTCAGACTTAATGTTTCATGAATAAACAATTTATTCATAGTAACCCGATATGCGTAACTAAAATTTCCAACTCCTTGAATGCATATAAATACGTAAGAAACGTAAATTATATACGACTAATTTAAAAATTAGATTTCCAGGTTTAGTCTCAGGATATGATTACAAAAGTAGAAAAATAAAATAGAATAAAAATTGGATCACGTATTAGACGAGACAAACATTCTGCATTACGAGTGCCTGTCGTTCTACCACAATGAAATCATTAATGGCAACATTCGCCGTTAACCAGATAGCTCCAAGCAATCTCACCACCATTCATCTGCATTCAATTAATGGACAATTGGTTCCGTTCAATCGAGACAACGTACTGTTATATTATTACACGACCAATTCATAATAATATGAAATACATACACTTTCTGTGTGATCGCATATATTCGACTGCAATAATCACACTGTATTACCATTTAATGAAATTATTGCTAACTCGTGTTTCAGTGAAAACGCTAAATTCTATAAATAAAACCTTTCCAAATACCTCTCGCCATTAGGCAATCGGAATTTTCTGAAGAAATAATAAAAAATCTTACGAAATCTCTTACTATTTCAATTCCACGTGTAAAAACCAATAGAATCTCGCTCGAAATTTCATTTCACAAAACTGACCTACCTGTTGTCGCGGTTCACTAATTCTCAATTTCACTCAAATACTGTCCATTCGATTACGTTGCTTTCAAAACTTCGCAGAGCTAACGAGAGCAACGTAAGAAAGAAGGTCGAACCGATAATCCCTTTCCAATCAAATAAAAAAGATGATCAGAGTCGCGCGCACGCGCACCATCGAAGATCCCGATTCCCGCGAATAAACGAAAGCCGAAAGCGGCGCACAAAGCACCGGAAGTGGGCAAGCGAACGGGTTAATGGTCGGTCGGGTCACTGACACTTTCCGCATAAAAGGCTCGGCTCGAGGGCAAGTTGCATGCGTGCGTTTAAGTATGAGCGTAAAAAGTAACGGGCCCTGCTGAAAAGCAGTCGACGAAACGACCTGTAGAGAATCATACGTCCCCCTTACCTCGTTGTCCTTGTAGGGACTAGTTTCTCGTCGACCGGCTCGCGGAGGAATCTCGACATCTTTAACGTGTGCGCACACGCAAGCGAACGCGTGTCCTGTCCAGATTAATAATACCATATTTCACTCCCGCCGATCGCGCCCCTCTTCGCCGCGTTCGCGTACATCGATAACTGGGCCGGACGTACCTACAGGGTGTCAGAATCGCCAGAGGAAACAGAACGATCTTATCAGGTGTGCAAAATTAATTCGCCGCGTTTTCACACAAAATTCAAATTTTACACTGCTCGCCCGAAAATAATTGCAACAAATCTGGAAATCACGTGTGTTTCTCAAAAATGACCATTTTTAACAAAATTTTAATCATCTTTCCCTGTCAATGCTGTAAACAATATATGTAAATTTCAGATTTGTGCGATTTGATTTTCAAGGTGTTGCGATTTTTTGGCGAGCAGTGTATCTGAATTCTGATATCACCAGGTGAGAAATAATTGAATCGGTTGGTATTTTATTCTACCGCAGCATCTTCCAGCGGCGATAATACAACTACCAGATGTTATTTGTCGAAAGACAAGGGACGGGCTGAAGAGAAATCGCCCTTCCTGCTCCTCGTTGCCAACGTATATAACAAGTTTGAACTGGGTCGAGGTCCGTCGAAGCTTATTTTTCTACAGGCCCGTTTGCATCCCTGCTGAAGTAGACCTGTGTCAGGGACGATGTGGTACTCGTGCTTTTGCACTTGAAACATGCTTCTTCGTTTTTCACCATTCGTTCACCTATAATCTCCAATTACACCTGAAGTACTAGGAATTCTTGAACTAATTTCGTAGTAACGATTCTTCGATATAAATTGGCTTAAAGTCACTTCTTTTAGAACTTCGATTATTTTTCATATGCCCAGTATGTGACTAAGATTATTTCCGACACTCTACGGGTTCCTTTGAAAATTAAATTGCTAATTATTTTAAGCTCCAGTCGAATAGCTGATTTGGTACATCCTTTTTCTCTCTATCACCGCCGCAATTCGTTTGGAGAATTTCGTAAACTCCGCTTGCACTTCGTCACCCCAGTTCTTAAAGAGTATTCTCGTTTGTCGGTTTGAAAAGACCAAAAATTCTTGCTGCATTCATTTTATTGAAATTCGAAAAATTACCCAAGTTACAGCCCTTTAACATTTAGAAGACCGGCCTGGCCACAGTAGTGGCCGTAAACAAAGTTGGAAACTTTACAGAACATGTAGGTTGTTTACATGTACGAATTTCACATGAAAAAAATTCAACTTTTCAATGGAAAAATCCCGGCCCTCTAAAGGTTAAACGGAACTGTGTACATGTAGGTATAAAAATCTGATCAGTAAGCAGACTCTAATGTGATTCGTATTATCACAGGTAAATCTTTTGGTAGGTCAGAATCATATTATAGCGTGAACCAAGTTTCACGTGTGTTCGAACCTAAGGACTGAACGCATGGATCGCAGTCACTGTCTGGCTAATTGCTTTATGATCGCGGACAAATTGACACAAGATTCGACTATGTACCACAGATTGGCAATAAGAAGGCAGGAAAAAGAATGAAAGATCCCTCCACATGGAAAAACCCGTAAGAAACGAGAGAAAGGAAATAAATATGTAGATGCGAAGGGAAACTTATACAAAGCAAGGACAGTCCAGGAGAAGAAAAGACGTGTCATGAAAGATGTGTAAGAATGTGTCGTGTAGCAGGAGTAAGAAAGAGAGATTTGCCGTTAGAATGAAAGACAATGCCGCGTAGTGAGTGAGGGAGAGATGGCTGATAGTGGACTTTTTGTTAGTAGCCCCCATGGAAAATGTATGAAAATTGTGCCTTTTAACCCTCGTACGACGAATGCAGGGTCATTCTGACTCAACAGCGATAAAGTCAGTGGTATTTTACGTATCAAATCTAAATAAACAAGAAAAATATAAAATATATATAGTTGAAAGTATACACAATTATACACAATTCCTTCTCGAAACCCGTGTACAATAGAAATTTTGCTATGGGTCAAAATGACCCTGCATTCGTCTCCCGCGTCCGTCTAAAACCATTCGCCTTCCGAGGGTTAAGATAGCGACAGTCGGTAGAAAAACATTTTCTACGTGTATTTTAACAGCGAACACACAGCGAAGGGATATAAGCTGTCTAAACCATTTTGGTCGATACCAGGACCAAGTATTTTTACCCCTTTCACCACTAAGACCTGATCCTTACAGATGCAAGTTTAAATGTGCATATAAAATTCTGACAGAACAAAGGAAGTTAATACATAGTGAATGTATGAAATGAAAAATCACTTTTACTTTAAAGATGTACATAATTGGGAAAGAGAAAGTTATTTTGTTTGATATTCTAAATGCAATGTATACTTTTGTTAAATACTGCAACAAGCAGTTATTCGTTAAAAGAAACTATTCGTTAATAGAACAGTTGAGAACTAGGGTGACCACTTGTTCGCGACGATCTATCAAGACGCTGGCTTGTGTGAAATTAATCACGCAAGCCTGGTTGAAAAGTAGTAAGTTCGCGTTTGCTCGCGATGTTACAATTCTTTCGTGATGTGACACAATACTGCTGTGTTACGTAGTGTTCTTCCCATGTTCTATCGCGTTTGTTAGTGTCTGCATTTGTGCTTTTATTAAGATGGGTTTCTTGTGACTGGTCAGTCGCTGGGTGTTTCGCTTTTCTATTAAAGTGTGTGTGAAGTTAGGGGTGTGTCCGGTACGGTGCTTTCCGAGAGAAGGAAATTGTTAAAAAGTACGGATGTCGCAAAATCGATACATTTTTTACGGCCTGGAAGGTCCCCTTCGGTTCGAGTCTCGAGGTAAAGCTATTGTAAAGCCATTTTACCCGGTGTCGTGGCTGCTAACCCGCGCGTTCGATCCTTGGGAGAGACAATGCATGTTTATCGTTGTCGAGGCGGTGGTTCTGTCCAAGGGGGTTTATGGAGTGCTGACGTGATTTCGGTCTGATGGTGAAATGTGACTAACGAATTTTACAATGATAGTCCGCCAGTTTCAGACTTCCTAACATATACAATTGCGACGCAACATTATCCATAAAATCATAGAAATTGACTCTTCTTTGTGCGCCATTTGCCTGAAGAATGCAAAACCTAATTTGAGAATCTCAGCACTCCCCTGCATTTTAAAATCCGGAAAACGGAAATCACATGAACCCCTTGGCTTACGATTTTTTTTACTGACTATGCGTGTAAACGTAAGCTGTTTATTATTTTAACACTGCGTGAAGGAATAAAAGCTAAAAACTAAAGCTGAAAACTAAATGTAGAATTGAAATTAACCCTTTGCCTTACGATTTCTTGATCACTGCGTGTGTTAGCCTCGACTGTTCATTGCTTCAATAGAGCGTTAATTAAAAACAAGTGAAAATATTCTACGCAATTTATGTTTTACAACCGTCAGATATAAATTGAAGCCTGAAGTCAGGGCTGAAGTGCAATTGATTAGAAATACAATTTCTCCTTTTGTCACATCTTGACTACCTAACCTAACCTAACCATAATCTACAGCACGAGTGTGACTCGTTGCAGGGCAAGGGGTTAATCTTTATTACCGATATAACTGTTTCTGTCACACCTTTATCAGCATCCGTACCACGAGTCTGATTCGTTCTTACGAGACAAGGGGTAAGCTCTGGCACTATACTTTTGAGTACGACGATGATTCATCCCGAATGCTCAAAGAAAGAGAAAACTTCGTCGCAGTAGTTGTCGAAAACATTCGAATTGAAGAATTTCCTTTGTAAGCACGTAATACCACGCCCACAAGTACTGTTGCCTTCGTCAAGGTGTTAATTACAGCAGCCAATTCGCAAGTTACAAACGCTTCAGTTCTACGCGACTAAGAGCTAACGCTCTAATTCCGAAACTACTGTCACCGTCGCATCCAGCACGCAACACGCGCATGGCGACCTGGAATTTTCCACGTGGGATCGGTCCAAGTCGCCGGTGTCGCTGGAACTATCGCGAAGTGGGCTAAAGGCGACCCACATGCGCGGGTCGCCAGCGAACGCGACGCATTGAGGTCGCGGCCGATGAGAAACGAGCGCTTCCGCTCGACAAACGACTCGAGACGTGTTTGAGGTTTCAAAAGACTTAGGCTGTTTTCACACTAGTGATATCCAAGCGGTTGTTCTCTTGCGCGACAATCGTGCGGCTGCTGCCCTTTTATCTTTCTTTTTCCACCGTATAGACGGTATTGTGCAGACGTTGTGACATGTTCTCTTTAACGCTCTTGTCAAATGTGAAAGACGATTTGACCCTGAATAACCCGATTTTTCTCCGTTCGTGAGAAGAAAAGTTATGGTTGATTGCAGTCTTATATTTCAACGGGAGAAGCAAGAATTGATAATGTAATAGTGTAACAGTAATCAAATAAAATGAGAGTCATGAAATATACAGCGAGGAAATTATAAAAGAAATAATTGTGACTTGTAAATGAATAACTTTATTCCGATAAATGTTGTACATTTAAAGTAATATTCAACATAAACATATAAAAAAGTTAAGTTTATATTCCGCAATTTGCCAACTAATTCGAATAGAAATTCGTAAGTGTGTCACATTTGATTAATTTGAAATTTGAAAAAAATTAATTTGACTTCGATATCTCCCCCGCTGTTACACCTACAGAAAAACCATTTAGAGCACATAACGTGTCCCTTTATACTAGACAACTTGTACACGAACATTATTTTCACAGCTTAAATTTCTCGTGTGATATTCCACCGTTCTCGTTTAAACGTAAAATATATGCGGTCCCAAAATATGCGGTTTCGTCAATTTGACGCGTGTCGGTAGAGATAGGTATGTAAGAAATGACCGTAAACCTAGTGTTAAAGGGTTAACACTATAACAACCAAACCCGTAAAAATGGCGAATTTCAAATTTCTCACTTTAAATTGCAGAAATGATTAAGTGTCCAAGTGTATGGTGACACTTTTGTTGAAATAAAGAAATAACTATATACGCCAATTTATTTCCTATTAATCAGTCTAATGTCCAAGTTGTTTTTATAGAGTATACCAGAAGGGAAAAGTTCAACTCCGGTTGTTCCAGTGTTGAAGCAACTGATGCAGCGAAATAACCGCCAGTGCGAACCCACTAATATAATACAGAGTTGTCAGCTAGCAATAGCGACGGTAAATTCCCCGCACGGTTTTATATGCTATAGTCGGTGAAGTTGAGTGCACCGTATGTGGTAGAACTACCGCACCTAGTCAACATGAACGCAGTAATTTAGAACGATGTTCTGCTTAATATCCCGCCTTTTTCACGCGGTCGTATAACTGCCTAAAAACCGTTACTGTGAAATCACTTTCATGCAACCAGTTTCATATCAATGACCCAGACTTCCCTCGTGCTCTGACTTGACACATAAAGAAAATATGTTTGAAAGTTCGTTTCTATTGACTGCTAAATTGCTGTAGATAGGTGTAGATCAAACTCGTCAACATAGTATAGTACGATAGTAGATAAGATAGTACGAATGCATAATTTTACACCTACAAATCCTACTTAATGTACTTACATTGTAAATACATTGTATATCAAATCATCGTTAATTTATGTATCTGTTATAAATTTATAACTTGGCCTCTAAACATTAGTCTTTGTAGTTTCGTACAGTGTGCATAAATCCTTATTTTTATCAATTTATAAATACATATAAATTACTTATTGTTTAAGGGACGAAAGAAAATAAACTTAAATGGAAGAAAATTGCACTCTTTATTTAAAAACGAACTTGATAAATAACGAAACTTTGCTTTCAACAATTCATTTTCCACACTCCTTTCAGTTGTCAACGATGCCTCTTTCGAAACGTACTTATTCAAGCAGACACGTTTTCCCGAAACAACAGTGACCACTTTTCATTCCATCGATAGAAAGCTACACAGTTAGAAAGAGATTTCGCAATCATCGATCACCAGTTTGCTCTCGTTACTACTACCTGACGTCACATAACGGATACCTGCCCGTTGTTTACACAGGCTCCGCGGACTTTCTGCTCTGGCAACGTGACCGAAATATAACAAAGTACTGTAATTTTAGACGAAACCACGTCGTCAATTTCTCTGACCAGCAAAAAGTTTGTTTACCATTTACAATAACGCACGATTCGCACAGCATTGCACCTTTTAACATATCCTCCAATTACCGCGATTTATTCTTCCTGCATTATCCATTGACACGCGTTTAAATATGCAACATGGCACAAAAGAAATGGCACAAAATGAGATCAAGCTTCACGTTTGATTTCAAATTTTAGAATCCAAGATCATTTTAAGATCCTATTATTGTGTATGCTTAAATGCATACCAATGTCTGCTACAACGTACAGTAGAAAAGTATGTATTAGGTCATCCCACAAGTTCGTGTCAAAGTTTTTAATTCAGATCAATATCTCCTTTAAATTTCATTTGAAAAGACGTAAGCGCCTTCTCATTTCGCAACTTTTTTTTTTTTTTGGTGTGACTATTATGTCGTCGCTATAGTATTCCCTTGCATTTTCATCAAAATATTTTTCGCTTTCGGCACTAATATATTCGTGTTAGAGAAATATAGGTGATCTTGAAAAAAAAAGAAAACAGAAAAAATTGCATCTATAAACAAATTTTCCTTCCACCTTATTCACCCCTGGAAACCATGTAAATTACGTACAAAGATTTTTCCGTCACCGTTATAATTAGACGGCCTATTCTACGTGGTCCACTCTGTATAAAAAATAAATCACAACTAAAGAAAATATTCCCTCGAACAAATGCAGTTAAGATGGAAAAAAAAAAAAAGAAACAATTCGGAGACACAATATGAAAATGATCGCGTAACAGCGACGAGTTTATGTCATTTCATCGCGAGACAGGAAATAAACGTCAATCGTGAAAATATCTTACATCTGCTCACAATAAATACCGCTGAAACTGCACGCCAAAACAGCTAATCAAAACTCTGTCGCCAATTTCAAAATCCCGGAACTGGCAGGCAGTTCGAGGTATCGATTGCGACGCACGTTTTCGATAAAATAGATTCTATCCTTGAACTTTAGTCCGCGTCAAATGTCACGGACACCACTCCGATTGATTCTATGCAGATAATCAATGCATAAAGGAGTGTATTTTTATTTTCATTTGTCCGCTGATAATGTAGAGTGTCTATTATTAAAATTGTTCAACCGTATTAAAAATATATCATTTTATTCGTCGACATACGTTAGCCACTTTGTTCGATTATTGGTTTTCATGATCTACAGGCAACTATTAGATCGAAGAATGTGGAAAATTCCACGACCTACATATATATAGATAATGTGTTTATTTAAGTTCAAAACACTTCCGAGTAGTTAAAACACGATTCTAACTGATAGAAGGTCGTTTATTAGGTAATCCTCTAAGTTCGTGTGGAATTTTACAATTTTGATCTATACTTCCGCGAACCTTCAAATTTAAACAAAAAGAAAAAAAGAAACGTAAGCATCTTCTCATTCCACAACTTTTCCCTATTTTCTTTTTTTTTATAAGACCATTATGTCGTCGCTATAGAATTTCCTTGCATTTTCATTAAAATATTTTTCACTTTAGGCCCGAACTTATGACCTAATAATTATATATATTTTTCTAATCTCTTTCTTTGGTAACATAACTTTGTTGCACTATCTGAAAGAAAAATTGTAGCATGATGCTATGCACGAGAAGTAAAACACACACGAAGAAAAAGTATCCATTGTGAAATTTTCGATTCAGATCAATGTTCAATTGTAAAACCAAACTTCGTTACAAAACACTTTGAAAGAAACATCTTTGAATACAACGATATCGAAGATAATTATAATTCGTGATTAATTGGCGTAAAGAATGTTTCAAAATCTGACTAGACACACGTAAAACGCAATAAATACGAATTATTTCTTGACTACCGAATAGATCCATAAATGTATTGTTAGTCACTGTTATTTAACACAACCTTTTAAGCATAGGAATAATGAACGAAAGGTATTCAATAGTTCAACCATTTGCTTTTATCTTCTAACAAAGGAATATCCCCAAGTGTCACTCACCGATTTTGATGACATTTACGTATGATGTAGCTCTCGAAAAAAATATTCGACACGTATTTTTTTTTATCGGTCATCATTCATGCTGAGGGGGTGAAAACAGCCCTCAAAGTTGGGGTGTTACGATCTCGTAAACTATTAGAGATAGGGGAATGGTTTAAATGTAGATATTGTGTGTTTCTCAACGACGAATTCACCGACATAATTTTAGAAAATTTTAGAAAAATCCATTTGTTTAAATAATGCATTGAAAACTCCTAATTTTTAGTTAATTCTTCATGCAAGATGTTAATCCATTTTCGTACAAATTTGTGCACATGTATCTACTCCTGGCTGAAGTACAAAATACGAATACATCGGAGTTTTTACTTACATTCTGTGCAAAATGTTGCCTTGTAAGTTAGACGATTAAAATAAGAACACACGAAGATGTCGTATTTTTTAAAAGAAAATATTTATTTAAATTTCGTAACCTACCATTTTCAGTGTTTCTTCCGGTCTCAGTAGATAAAACATAGATTGCAAGTGCTGTTGGATGTCGCATCCTGCCGCAGAAACCCTTCTCGAGGGTCTGGCCCTTTCATTGGGTGGTAGAACTAGGGCCGCACCCTTCCCAGCGAAGTAACATTCGCTCAGGCTGCAACAGAAACAAGGAAAAACCTATTAGTACAACTGAAAAGTTGCAGGTGCAGGCCTTCATACGAGTCTTTTATTTTTAAAGCGATATAAGCCCAATTTTTAACGGATCTCGTCTTTTTATATTTACAGCAACAACGTCAATACGCGACAATATCCTCGTGAACTAATCGAAAGAAGTTTCCAACTATAGTACGGGTCGAATGTATTGGCCGGTCAAGGCCATTTCTCCTCCATCGCTTTTCGGTTCCATTTTTACCGTTCGGCAGTTAACAGTCACCCTATAAAATCTTTCTGTTCCGTCTTTAAGACTTTCGCTGTCTCTCGTAGTCAGAAAAGGGCATGCCGCGTGCCACCGATTCGTAATCTCAACCAGGCATGCACACACACACACTTACGCCGGCTCTACGTTCAACGAAGGATTCTTGGTATAAGTAGCAGCCTATCGCACAGCAGCAGCATCGACTTTTGATGTGACCGACCGACACGCACTGTCGACGCTGGCACACAAGATACCGCATTCCGGACCGCATACGTTGCGCTCGTGGCAGCGAAAGTGTTAAACTACGCCTGACGTACCCTCGTAAAACATAAGATAGAGACAGCATACTGATAAAAAAAAGGGGGGGCGGAGGAAAGACAAAAGAAAGAGGTGTACCCTAATAAGACGAAGAAAGTATATTTCCGCTAGAAGTAAGCCAAAGATCGCGTTACAAAAACAGATACGCCCGTGTGCCTGTGACGTTGACCTGTCGAACCCCACTTCGTGCACAGGTCTCCTACGGCAGGGCTCACGGTGGGGGGAAACGATGGAGGGAGAATGACCATGACCGGCTAATATATTCGGCTCGTACTATAGATTTAACGATACATTTAAGGGGGCGTTTCGAAGCGATTTTTAGGATAAAAAATTATTAGTTATAAAGCCAGGAACTTGAAATTTTTCACACACGTTTGGTCATGTTTCAGGAAAACACGGTGTAATTTTTATGTAATTATCTTAATTATTATTTAAGTGATCACAAATTTTTCACTCAATGTGCCATTCTGAATGGCTGCCGTGATTCTCGTTATTGTATTCATTTGAAACAGAAAAATTAAAGGTACACTTAATCCATATGAGTGTTGTTATCGTTGCTACTAAAATAAAGCAAAGAAAAATGGATCTTGACAAAATGGCAGCCGTATAAACCAGAAACATCGTTTTCATCATGAAAGTTTTAACTCCCTCGGTCGATAAAAAAAAAAACTTTTGCAGACATTGACATAATTCTAGTACAGACGATAAAGGGATATCTATTTTACACGTATGCGAAATTTGGGAGAGGTTTGTTAATTCATTATTGAGAAATCATGGCAGCCAGTTTGCAAAACACAGTTCTAGGAAAACGCGTTCAAAGTTTTGTCACACTTAGCGTTTCTAAAGGTGCATCACTAAACACATTTTCTAAATGTTATACTTTGAGAAAATACGATAAAAAAAACGATTTTTTGATCCCTTCAAATGAGAATCCCCTCTTAATCCTTAGCATATCAAGGTGAAACGTCGTCTTACTTCGTTTTGTATTATTTTTTATTTCCCTTTTTTTATTCACCCTAATGAAAATACTATATTTATTTATCTGTAATTTCCTCTCTAGAAAATAAGCTATAGCAATTACCAACGTGCATATACTAAGAATAATGAAAATATACAAATCGCTCTCATTTATTTAGGCACAAACATCGTTCACATAGTGTTATTATTCCGATACAATCATCGTATCAATTCATCGGCTACCGAAGAAGGCAAAAAGTAGAGAACAGACATACGGAAACACAAACTACGCAAATCATACAAACCTTCACGGAGATTTTTAATTTTTTTTTTTTCCAAAAATCATTTTAACCGATTTTCTGTTTAATCTGTTTTTATTCGCCGAAACTGATAATAAGACACATAGAAAAATACCAAGCAGTGCATTTTCAACAATTGAAAAATAGTATTGTGGTTCCTGAGTGACCTCACTTCGTATACTAAGGGTTAACCCAACGACACGTATACAAGCTTCAAAACATTTGAAAATAACCTGGAACTTCCTCCAAG
>NW_017100263.1:214303-224878 GCF_001263275.1 Habropoda laboriosa
CACACGCAGGCCAGAAAACTGCACTCTCATTCGAATGACCTGCGTCGCGCGAGCCAGAGACGCACATGGCATTTCGCGTACACCGTATGTATACGCGTAAGCTTCCGGTAGCGCGGACACGCGCGACACAATGGGAAGTTTCTCTTTCACGAGAGGATAGCGATTACACGCGTGTAACCGGAGAAAAGAGAAACCTGAAAATCTATCTTCGGCGGTGCGCTCTTTCACAATCTTCGTTATCGAGAGCTGTGACGATTACTTTCACACGATAAGGGATCAGCCGCCGTGACGGAGGGCAATTAACGACGCGGCCTTATTAGCAGAACTGGAGCGAGTTGATTTCTCTGTGGTCATTTTCGCGCCTGCGATCCCCTCCCCGCCCCTCAAGCCGTCTGTCCTCGCGAACCCGCGGTGCGATTATTAACCCTGCGTGTAATTTTCACGGAACTGAAATTCGTTTCTGGCGTTCTCTTCAGATGCACGGTTGAACGCTGAATATTCAATGTCTCGACGGAACGTAATAGACGAGGATTTCATGGAAACGACGTTAAACTGAAATGCGCAACGAGAAATCATCATTTTTCCTTGATGAACGTTAGATTTCTAAGCGATCGTTAATGAACTCGGTCTTTTTGATCCATCCGCGTGTACCGTCGAGAACGAACCTGTCGGAAAGATGATTTATCACGTAGAATGCGCGGCTAATTTTCAGGCTAATTGTTTTTACATAGCAGATTTGACCTACCGAACGCATCGATCGATGGAAATGTGCATATTGAATTCGCGTTATAACTTTGGGATTTCTTCGACGATCGGTTTTTTTCACGTTTCGCAGTGAAATCGGAAGATTATTTTAATACGAAAAGAAAGTTCAGTAGCCGATCGTTTTTCTCTTTTTGGTATTGAAAACGGTTCTTGATGTACAGTGAGAATGACGTTTTTAACGCTAACGATTCTTCAGATTGCGAATTTACGAGCGTTTGATTCGAGTACGCAAAGTTTCCGTTTGAATTTTCATTAATGTGTCTATTTATTGAATTTTATTTTTCTTATTATATTTACACATCTGCTGCGGTGTTAATTTTGTTTCAGTAATATCAGTAATTGCGAATTTCTGATTTTTAGACTGCTTAAAGGAGTCACTGTTAAATTTGAAGAAGACACTACCAAAAACAAAAGATTCTTAAATTATACAACACTAATTTACACCTAAATACAATATTGTTACAGTTTGTGATGTCACTTACTTTTCACACACTTTTATGCACTTTTATCCTGAACTTTAGATTCCACACTATTATTTATTATTTTAACACAAACGTCGTTACAATTTCAAATAAAAATGTTCATTGCACTGAATTAAATTTGTCAAAAATCCCCCAAAGTCCTTGATAAAAGAATCTCCTCTCTTTGAAACCACGATCTTTGCAAATCCTTTCGCCATTGCAACGTGCTTTTTGAAAAAAGTGGATACAAAAACAATTGTTTACCAGAAAAACACTTTCTTTAATCGTACCAAAATTAACATAAAGTTCATAAGAAAAGTTCCTAGATAAAACTGGTCTATATTAAGCAAGCAATTAACCAACGACGCTTAATGGAATGAAATTACCAATTAACCAACAGTCGTTAATAACTAATGACAAAGCAAACGTTCAATTTCTTCAATACCATTCTCCAAGAAAGCTCAATCTCAATTTCTGTTCGCATCTTTCTACATACCCATTTACACAAATCGTTGGTACCCCTGCTTTTTCTTTCGCAGGGGTGTCTTTTTCAGATTTGTCCGTAATGGTGACTTCTTCGGAACGATCTTCACGAACAACAGTAAACTACAACAATCACTAGGAAGACCAAAACCTCACTACGATAAACAGCAAGCTTCAAACCGAAAGGTACGCCTGCTAATTTCTTCAGAACTGTGTTTATCGTACGAAAGTATCAGAAAAAGTCGTCGCACGCTTGAAGATGATCCTTTCGAACGAGTCACAAGCCTAGATTAGAGCGAACTTTGAAAATTCGACACACGCGCACGTGAATTATCGAAAGTTTTCGAGCATGAAAACGCAAGTAGAATCCGACTCTTGCACGCGATTAAGTCGAGGGCCGATGAGATACTAAAATCATCTCAAGACTCGGGCTAGAAACTGCGAAACTGCGTCGCGTGGGCGCGTCTTTGCGAAGCGAACTTTTGCAGCTCGTATTATTAGCCCCCGAGGAGATTGTGCTCTTTGGTTGTCGCGCGTTTACGCGTTCCAAAGCAAAGCAATTTATGGAAGGAAGCCACCTAATTCTCTGAAAGGAAAATATCCGAACGCTGCTGCTTCACGAGCCTAGTATTTCTTTCTTCGTTCGGTTCTTCTTCTTGGAAATTTGACCAGTGTTACAGTTTAGCTTCATTTTTCAAGTAGCATATAAAGAAGTTAGCCGTTGGAAAAAGTGTATGTTAACCTCTTCAGGAACACCGACACCGTATGTGTATAAAAACACAATCTCCCAAAATCTCCTAATATATAATAAATAATTTCCATTATTGTTAATGACCTTTTGCAATTTTTCTGACAGCTTGCGAATACCATCGCGATAGAAACTTGGTGACGTTGAATCGATTATGTAAATTCAGTCGGAAAGAATTCATTTCTACATAATTTTTCTTTTCCTCTCTTTGGGCAACTCTACTCTGCTTTTGAGAAATAAGTTATTAAAGATGTGAAAATTTCAATTGGTGCGGGTCAACTGACGTTAAAGCGTCATATCGCAAAACTGTCTTTAAAAAAAAAAACTATTTTTTTCACTAAAAAGTTTGCTTTCATATACCTACTGTTCTTATAATACATCGTACAGTAGCATCCCATTTTTCTCATCGAAAGGAATCAGGAAGTGGAAAAAATTAATGGCAATTTATGTGCGACTTTGTATCCTTGGTCAAATAATCCTCCCACTTGTTGATGGTATTGTGTATGAAAATTTGGTATATCCTTTCCTTAATACCATTTACAAAAACGCAAGCATTTAAACGTATTACAAACCAAATATCTCGCAAAACAACGAAAAACTTAGACCCGTTGTAGTTTACAACTAATCCCTGCGATAAAAGCTACACGAGACGATCACATATTGTCCAGCTTCTGCGAAAAGAAAAAATAAACTTTCGCGAGAAAAAAAAAAAACACTATCCGTGATAACTTTCACCTCATTTCACTGACTTTTGTTTCGTCTGCATAGAATATTATTGGCAGAAAATAGAGAAAGTGAAATTCTCCTTTATGATCTATGGTTAACATGTTTCGTGCTGTAAAAAAAATTAAGAGTTTCGGTATAATCGGTCAAATTCCAATCCGATTTAACTCAGTCCGAGTGAAACGATATCGTCCTTTTCACAATGAAAATTTTTCGCCCTCGATGGCTACAGTCTGCAGCAGTTGATCAAATTCCTAGAGCCACAACGAACAAAATCACAATATCAAGGTTTCCACACTGGATAATTTTCAATTAACGATTGTTCACTAAAGATACACGAAACGGTTAAACTTGGCTTATGTAGTTGTACAAAATACAATTAAGAAGCAACAATAAAGTCGGTATTTGGTAGCGCAACCTTCTGCTGCAATTACAGCCTTGATTCTTTTGAAGTGACGAAGTTGTGTAACAAAAATATATTTATTCAAACGGTAATGCTTAAACTACTTTTAAATGTAGAGCGATACGATACGCGTGCAAAGAAGCTCTACGACAAAAGGCCTCGTGCCTTTTTCGGGGCTCCCTTAAGTAGCCCCTTTTCCCTGAGAAAGTCCCAGGAAGTGGAGGCGCGGGCCTACATTGCCGAGGCAGTACTCTTGTCCTCGAGGACGAAGAAACCCAAAGATGTTTGGAAAAACATCTCTCGACTCTTGGCCCTCGAGGGCCTAAGTGCGTGCCCCCCGTGGCGGTCGGCACACATTTCAGGTAATTTCTTACAGGTGGCTCTAATAATTTGATCACCCACTGTACAATGCTTCACCGATGGAAAAAAGTGTGAGTGATGATAAATTCCTCCGGTCTATACCGCGCTTAAACAGGTAGATACGAATAGAGGCAACGGTAATGATGTCATTTAACACGAGTGGCGCAGCTTTGGATCGCGAGAAACGTCTCAACACCGAATCCGGTGAATGTGCATCTGAGATCGCATCTGCAATTGTCATCGGTGTGCGGCGCGAAGAGACCTTTCCAGCTGAATGTAATTCGCATAACCCCGGTAAAGTGTGTCACGTACCGGTACACGTTGCTCGAACATCGGGGAGTCTGATTTTACGCTTGGTTACCGCCACGTGAGAGTCTCTACGCTGTCCAGGATTTGTCCAATTGATTTTTTCGCACGCGGTGAAACGACGTTGAACGTGTTAGGCTAATAAACGAATTAGTTCCAATCTCTGACGTTACCACTTTTTTCTCTTATCAACACTTTTTACTACCATCCCGAGGATCTGCGATTTGTACACCGCGCGGTATATTCGCGTAGGATCTATCGAGGTTCGAATATCCTTTGGATTATCGGGAAACTGACTTTTGCAGAAAATGTTAACCATGTAACGCTTTGATAATTGTTATCCACCATTAATCTACTCGAGAATAATAGCGACATGTTTTTAACTCGAAGAAAACTGGCGCCAAGAAAAGAATTATACTGAATAATTTTGATCTTAAATGGGTAAGTGTTAAAACAAAAGAAGTACTGTTGTAAATACAATACAATGTATTTGAAATATGCTTGTTGCAAATTCGAAATAAAACCTGATTTATCGAGTTTCTTTGAGTAAACACTTGTTCGTGTAAAGAGATGAAAATTTCACGAATGTTTAGATGAGAAATCAAAAATCTTGTAAAGATTGTCAACCCTTTCGCTGCGGCAGATTATCGGCAAAATCTTTCGTTCTGGAGTTTAAAAATTTGTAAAAGTTTAAAATATATAATTTTGAAATTTCTATTATTAAATTAAACTGAGAGCACTCGAAGGATCGAATTTTAAGCAAAATTTAAGGACTGAACTGAGGCGAAAGTGTACCGAAATTCATCAACAGCACAGTGCGAGAAAATATTCAAAACGCCGATAGGCGCCAATAGCAGCGAAAGGGTTAATATGCGAGACACAGTATCGTTTTATTACTTTTATTCGTTATTTTCTTATTAAACTACCATCAAATCAAATAATTTACACGAAAAAGTTTCTTCCTCCTGATTTATCAATACACGACATGTAATATACCACGTCGACGGATGTAATCGACGCAAACTTCCGGTAAATCGGTCGACGTGTAGACCGGAAATGACAGACGGACGACCACTACTAGCACAAGGTCATTAATGATACGCTTTTCACGCAACGTTTCCGAAAAACCTCGTGAAAATAAGAACATTCTTAAATAAATGATGCTCCTACCTGCAGAATACACTCTCTTACATCTTAAATGCATTGAAACAACTAACAAACGAAATTGTAAAAAGTTTAACTCGCAAAGAAATGGAAAATTTCTCTGTTAATTTTCTACTGATAAGTAAATTAATAATCGACTTTTCACCACTTTCATTTACAATCACATATTTCTTTCCTCGTTTCCTTCGTCGCCGAATTTTCAGCTGTGTAACGTGTTACACTTTTGAAATTTAATCTATTACAAAATTTCATCGTTTGAACAACTTGCATTAACCGGCGATTGTAATCAGAAGGATATAAATCGCTATCGTAATTCCGTTGAATTGCATGCAAGGTTTCCCGATAAAGTCGGACGTACTTGCCGGCGATTTAAGTAATCAATTCCAGTGACATAAGCACTATGTAAACACCAGACAGATGTGAATGAATTCAGACGTTTCACGGTTTCACAGAGTTTCGAAGAAAAGTTCCCGCGTAAATACCACGCTCGTGCAGGTTCGAGAAAACGAAAGAGCGATGTTTCCGTGAAATTCCTCAAATTCCGATGAGAATTGTTTACTCGCACCTTCGCAGATTTGTCGTTAAACTTGGAAAATTAAGAAACTTCATATCTCTAGATACACCGTTACGCAACAAAGAAGACAGTAATTTTATCTCTTCAGATATTATCAATAAATAGATAATCCATGGTTGTCGGTATGTAATTGTCCCTTATGAACGATGCAGGCAATTTTTTTTAATTGTGAAACACTAACGCTGAAACCCTGAAGTTTATTCAAAGTTTCACATACAAAGTGATATAATAATGACAAAGAAAGGAAATAAAATAATTCTCGCTTTGTTTAAACAAAGCATAGTATAGAGAAAGGCGGTAATTTAAACGCAAATATTTTTTAGTCGTTTAAAAAAAATTCATTTATCGTATTAGCAGTTTTTTTTAAATATTTAATAGCAGAATATTCTTACTATTTTAACAGTCTTTTGAAGGAAAAGCAAATGAATTTTATAATTTAGATCAACATTTCCATCAAAACTTTAAATTTGATTAAAAAAAAAAAAAAAAACATAAGCGCCTTCTAATTCCACAATTATATTTTTGCAAGATCATTATGTCGTCGGTATAGTATTTCCTTGGATTTTCATTAAAATATTTTTAGCTTTCGACACAAACTTATGGGATGACCTAATATAAGATTAAATATTAGAAAATACCAGATTCGATTAGCATACATAAAGATCTAACACTGAAATGTCAATTTGTTGGTTGTCTCATTAGTAGAATAGTTCTTTGCTCGGAGAAAAAAGAGCCATAAGTACCAGTAAGATTAATGCTGATTCTAAGCAACTGATTGCTGCAATGCACTTCATATACGCAACTTTCGTTTTAAACAACAGACATAAGAATTCAATACAGTGATACATTGCAACTGTGTAATAAGCAACAACTGGCTTACTTTACTATTGTTCCAAATAGATTCGATCATGTGGAACAGGAATATGAAGGTATCTAGCACTATCCTTCGTACTTTCACCATTTCATTTTCAAGAACCGGCTCTCAAAAATGTTGCATTTGCGCTTTTCGAATTAAGCTATGCACATGCTGGATAATTCCAATTGACCTTATTCCTCGTAAGTATTCAATATGAAAAATTCTCGAGTACTTATCAAAGTCTCTACTACATTATACAATTGTTCAAGTCAAATATTTCAAACGTTTTTCAATAAAACTAAAAATTTGTTTCCAAGGCATACGCGAGTGAAATTTCATTCAAGTCATTGAGAATTTTTATTTTCATCAAAAAAAGTTCCAAACATTTCACTTAACGAACAATTGCATAATGCAGCAGAGACTTTGACAAGTAACCCAGAATTTTTTCAGATTTTTTGAAAGCTTAAAACGGTAGAAAAATTAGACTTGAACACAAACGACCCAGTTTGCCTACGAAGTGTGAAAACGTATGTTTACCTACGGGACGATTATAAAATTCAGGTGGAAAATAACCCGTTGTTCGTAAGAAAAAAATCACGTCTTACAGTCTGTTCCACAAGAGCGTGGACGCGATATCTCTGTGAAAATTAGTTCTTTCTGTAAAAAATTTTATATACATCGAAACTACGTCTAATAAACTAATACGCACTTAATTAACAGTGTGTCCAATCTCCACCATTAGCGATTATTGCCTGACAACGTCTGGGTATACTTTCGACCAATTTCTTGGTATATGAGAGTGGTAGAGACCTCCATGTTTCTCGAATGGATGTTTAACACGTCTTTGGACAATTGGATTTTCATAAACAGACCAGGCACATCTGATACTTCAAGCCGAAAAAGATGCTTCATCGCTGAATACACTACTCCAATCGCGATCAACTTTTTCGTGTGCCCACGCCAGCCGACTTTCGTCGTGCTTCCTTGAAAGCAACGGTTTCGATAATGTACTGCTCCATCAAACATTATTTTCTGTCAAGCGACCTTTTAATGTCAAAATCCCTATATTTATGTCCTTTTTACCAAAAAAGCTTGCCCTTTACGCAAGCAAAATGTTGGATTCCTTGAAAATAGCCGGAAGATCACTTTATCTTCCCTTTTCGTGGTACCAATCTCGATCAGGGTGGTCATCGACATATTCAGTTTCTTTATATCGTTGTATCTACTTATTAACGAATTCACGAGATTAATGCATATATTTTTCTGCATTTTTAACACTCATTTTTCGCCCTTTTGGGTGATAACACAAGAAGACTGCCTCGAAACGTGTGGCGTACACGGCACTCATCTCGAAAAGGTCCGTATTTCTCAGTAACAAAAACGATACCAAGAGATTTAAAGCTAATGCGTAACAGAGGGAACTTCATATTTTTATGCTAACACAATCTCTCTCTCAATTGACCTCAAGTTTCGAAAATATCGCGTCCACGCTTCTGTGGAACAGACTGTACGTTGGTATAACGCAACATCTTACACCGAATGGACGTGAAGAAGCGACGTTTCAATGATCAGAAGCGAAGAGTTGTGTCGAGGTAGAAATCGAGTACGTGTCGACTGCCGTTGGAACGATCCGGATCGGTCTACGAGACACACATAAGTGCATTTCCATGCGTATTAACATCGATCGGACGATCGCTTTCACCGGGGCCGTGATTCCCTGTGATGCAACGGCGAGCGATGAACGGGAAAAGCGACGTTTAACGTGGAGAAAATTGCGTCCCGTGCCGAGAAGAAAGAATATATCCAGCGAAGCGCTGCGCTGGAAACAGGCCAACTAGAGCGGAAACGGTGAACGCGAACGCTGACTGACCGACCGAGCAAACCGATCGCGACGACGATCTTCCCAAAACCTTTCGATTCTTCCAAGTCGAACCAGGGGAAAACCGTACGTACTGTGTACGACTGTGTCGGGCAAAACTGCTGCACCAGATGCAGAGAATAACAAAGGGACCGAGTATCGTGGGCAGGCTCTCCTTCCGACGAACACATGCTTCTCTCGTTCCTTCGAATTCTAGCCTCGCAGAAGAGACCAGCTGAACAATGAACCGGTTCCTCGTTTCACCGTGTGCTCCATGCTCCTCTTCACGGACCAATTCGAAGCGGGACGACAGATGTCCCAGCTTCTTTCTACCTGCTCCAACGTGACGGCCCGATTTTAAACCGCGAGCCGAAGGAAGAGGATTGGAAAGGCCTTTGGAGAGCTCTGAACAACGGCTGGGATTTCAGCGAACGGTTACGCAGAGAGTGAATGAGCTTTCGTTTGTGAAGTTTGTTCAACAGTTGACGGATTATTCGAACTTATTATTAAGGTTGTATCGACAGCGAAAGGATTCTTTCTTACGATGATTAATTGTGTCCAGAGAATGATACAAATGGGAAAGTGATACGAAAAGTTCCATTGACGTTTCTTAAACTAATATCTTATTGTTAATTTTATTTTATATTTCTTTGTTGTTTCGGTTACTTGAGTTAGTTTGTGCAAATATATTCGTGTTATCTTCGTATAACAATAGGAGGATGTTACACCTGTTTGTAGTGTATATTTGCGATTACCGTTAGAATTCTCCAGTGTGATTACGACTGCAATAAAGAATGCAATTCTTTATGCAATGCGAAAGAGCGCCACTTATAAAGAAAAAGGTTATCTGAAACGTGTGTGTGCTCCAGTGTTGTTAACCTCAAATGATACAGCAAGAAATCAATTAATAAAAGAAAAACTGAGATAAGTTAGCATGGTCTTAACGTTGATAAATAGTATCGAAAATTAAGCCGTCATTTCCACTGATATTGAGTTACGACATAGTTTTACCAATATTTTAACACTATTAATCAATGTTCTAAAATTACATGCTTCAACTTCAATTGGAATATAATTTTTAACGTATTCTTTAGGTTATAAAATTGTGACGATCTTGCATTATTGTCAATTTACATTTTTTTTTCTTTTTTTATATCATTAGCTACTCGTGCAAAATTGATAAATGTAAAACAATTCGTATTAGTAAACCATACGTATGTTAATGAAAATATTATTCCTTGTTATTATGGGGGCGAACTTTGCATGCACGTGTATTTTATTTCAAGAACAAAGGGGAATTAATGACATCCAAAATGAATTCGAGGCTGCTGACATATCGACCCAGTGTGGCGCCGGCTTGTCTAACACGTAACCAGGAAGTAATGTCGCCCATAACATGCTTTACATCGTATTATTCAATTTCTTTTCTTAATTGGCTCGTATTTACAGGTGTTATGCTATCTGTCGCGAGAAACTTCGTTTTACGTAATACCTTACATAATAAAATGGAAATTATAAAAACTGCAATATTCATAGAATACAATTTTCTAAATTTTTCTTAATTCATGATATCCACCGAATGCTGTATTTTAGAATTTATTACATTCTCCTAGTTTCACTTTTTATACTTAATTGAAACCTGTGTAGTTTATAATAATTGTTATTTGCAACAGAGCGAAATGTTTGTGGCAAAGCAATTTCTAAGGTTAATTTGACATCTAAATCGAAATATGTAATTTAATTGACAAATTTATTCGCGATCAGCTAGTTGGGATTTGTTAATCGAAACAATTGAAATTTATGCTAACTTTTCGTAAATGTGCAAAAATTCAAAAGAATTTCAAAATTTAATAAATGAAATTTTTCGAAAATGA
>NW_017100263.1:224890-228319 GCF_001263275.1 Habropoda laboriosa
GAAATTGAAAAAAATTTCAGAAATAAAATTTTCCACAGAAAATGAATCTACATATGAAATGCTGCCGAATAAAAATAATTCAATTTGAAGCGCGAGCTGAAAAAAAACGCTATTCTTTGAAAAAGACAAGACTCGATCCATTTATAATAAATTATTCGATTTCTCAAAATTGGCAAAAAAAAAATGGCACTTTTTACATTAAAATTGCCAGAAAATTTACATCATTACCAAAAAACTAGAAAGTGTTGCTTATTGAAAGAAACATTAACAATTTGGTATTGCACAACGAATGCACTAAAATCAAGCTTTTCAAAATTTTGAAATAAACATCCAAAGAAGTGTATATCGAAATTTCAATAACGATTATCTAATCAGCTAAACAGTTTCGTGTTATGATCCCCGTCTCCAAGCAACACCGCACTGCTGTACAATTCGCCAGAAACGATGGTCGACTGCGCGTGGCTGAGACGATGTTGGAAGCGGTATAACATCCAACTGAATACACATCAGGATTAACAAGGCAGCGATAAACGGTAAAGTGTAAAACAAGCGTTGCTGAGTGATAATTATAAAAAAAAACCCTTTCACGAATTTTACATAATGCTGTAAATTTCTTTGCACAATTTTGTTTACGGAGCTAAATAACTTTCCGTGAACATGCAACCTGCGATAATCATCGCTACGAATGCAATACATATTCGTCTATTACAGGAAATATTGAATTATATCAATCGAGACTAAATCGCTTTTTAAAATTTTTTCTTTACCGTGTAAAATTGTTCTTACATCTTTCAAATAGCTTTATAATCTGTAATATAGTACAGATTCTATGCGTAATCCATTTTTCATCAGTCGCATACACAGTGTTCCCCGGATCAGTGTAACGGCGTTCGAGGGACCAAGAAGTTACACTAAACCGGGGTTAGGGAAGTTGTCATCACGTCTCGAGCATATTTATGGACGTCACTAGAGTAGGGATACCCTGAGAGGGAGCGAGATAGAACATCGGTCAGGTTTTCCTCGGACAGACGATGAGGCGCGTATCGATAAGGATGAGTCATCGTGTAACGAAAAAAAAAATTTCTATTTCTTTACGATACATTGATGAAGATGTTGCAAACGAACGATTTTCATTACCCAATGAAAATAAGTCCAAACACAATCTCATTCGGTTCATTTGTTGTTAAAATTTTGCGATAGACAGAATGTCTCTGATAATGCTTCAAGTGAGAAATATTTATGTATTGTTTTACTTTGATTAAAATACCGATACATTTTATTGCAAATAAATATCGTTATTGAATTATGTGCATGTATTATTATTCGAGTAACAAACAGTCCGAATGAGATCGTGTTTGTACTCGTTTCAATTGGGAAAACTTCATCTATCTGTTAATAATATTCTCGCGAATGTAACGTGAAAAACGGAAAATTTTTTGTTTCCGCTATAGGATGACCCAGTCCTCGTACTTATCTTATCTTTCTCAGTAGCCAGCCACCAGCCGCACGACTGTGGGACTTGCTTCGACGAAGCAAGGTGGGGATTGGGTGTTACAGTGATCCGGGGAACACTGTACAGTGCTCCCTCGAACGCGGTTTTTTTGTTTTTCTTGGAAAATTTCGAATCATTCTACACATTTAGCATACATTTACAATTTTCTTTATCACGACGGATAAGAGAGGTGAGAAAGAGCGAATGCAAATTCGTCCGCGTAAACTTAATTCCTCACAGAAGCAGTGACACCGAATTCAAATATTTACATAACGAACAGGCGAACTTGAGAGAAAAATCAAGCAACCAATGTGTCGCTGCGAGCTAGAAGGAGCTACGTATAAGTAATTACATAATATGTGCGTGTGTGTGCGTAAATATAAGTTTCATTTTTCTTTCTAATGTTAACGAAACATTGGGAAATTTATTTCTTATAAAATATACGTATGTTTTAATACATTTTACAGTATGCTTAAAAGCCAAAAAAACCTCGACACATCATAACACGATCGTTTCGAAGATTAACACCTAGTTTCACATCGACGAACAATTTTTATACGTTAATAATGAGAATTAGAAATGGACCGTTTTTACGTGCAACATAAAATCTGAAAAATCTATTGTACTACCTTGAACGTAACACGTGTTACAACGACGAGATCGAAGATTTATACCAGCTACCGTGAGAAATTCAAAAGTTGTACAAAAGCTAGGCTTCACGGCAGCTCTCCTCTTTGAAAAATAATTGCTCTGGAAGGCCCCCTTTCAGTCCGCAGTGACACAAAGCGTGCAGCTGTTGCTTTAAGTCAGCTGACGTGAAAAGTAACCACCTTAGTGGTAACAGAGACATTAACATTAAAAGTTCTAGTTCTCTTTCTAAACGATGTCTAAATTTATTGATTTATAAAATTCACTGAAAAGGGTGTTAAAACATCTTAAATGGTCTTGCCCAAAAACTCACACATGTGCCTGATACTGCAGAAAATATGTAAACCAAATTACAAATAAACGTGAATAATTATTGAAGTCGTTCCATTTCAACGCATCCGAAAAATATTTGATGTACAATAGTTATCGATACTTGAAACAAATATTCCCATAACCATTAATTTATTAAAAGTGTAGGTATGACCCAAAACTGTAGTTTTAAAAATATTCAATTTACACAGTAACATCTCTAAAACGTAAATGTGACTTTTTTTTATAAAACCATTTGCCTTATTGGTATAAAAAAAAAGTACAATATTTGAAGAAGTACATAATTGATACTCTGGATATAAGTTTATTGAAAATATGTTTAACATTTCAAAATTTGTTTAAATCTTGCATACCAAAATTCAAGATGAAATTTTAAGAAAAGCATATTTAAATTTCTGAATGTGACATTTCGAAAACTTATAAATAATTTTTTTTCTAATTGCAAGTGTTGTTCAATTATTCCATGGATATATAATAAATGTTATTCCAAAGAATCTATATAATATTCTAGAGTTTATACCGTTCTAAATTTGTCATTTCAGGTTCAATATCAAGTCCCAATATTTCTACAATTTTTAACACTGAATGGAAATTTTCGTTGCAAAATGCTGCCTTTGTACAGAAAAATATTTCTGTGTTTTTTAAACTGCTATATAAGTACGTATCTAAGAATGACATGCCAAGCAGTACCATGAAAACTTTCTTTTTAATAAATCATATTTTGATAAATGTTCAGTGGCAAATAGTAATTTAGAAATCGCTACATTACTATATTAACCAATGTTCGAGCTACTAACATATTTTCCGAAAGTATTGGTAATATTTTAACTTCAAATGTGTGGAAATGTAACATTTCAAAAGCATAAACTTTTCCACTTCAAATTGATCCATTAGAATTTAAATTAAATATGATTTTATTTCAATTGAATTTTATTACTTGTCACGTGGCAGAAATATTG
>NW_017100263.1:228498-236130 GCF_001263275.1 Habropoda laboriosa
TTAAAAATATATTTTATGTGCTAAATGGAGGATCACAGCAAAAAGGGGCTTACAAAATTATTCATGTCAGTCTTGCATGTTATTTTCGAAAATAAACTATCGACTAAGAGAAAAATGAACGAAATGTGGAGTTCAACCTTTCTGATATTCACTTTGCACAATGTAATCATCTCTGTTAATATATGCTTCACATAATATTTTCAAATATTGACACTTTTTCCACAAAAATCTACGTAACGTATGACTAAACTTATTCCAAGTTCCACGAACAAAAATTTAAAAAAATTCAATTTTCAATATTTTAAGTCGGCGAATAAACACACAGAAACGTTGAATTTCAATCATTTCATCGATCACGTCGGCTATCTTAACACAAAGTTCATTTACAGAACAGGTTTCTTGCAATACACTGTAAATATATTTTTACAAGAAATGATACAAGCACTTAAGTACGGTAAATCAACCACACGTAGAAAAAAATGCTCATTTAAAAGCAAATTGAAGAATACTTGGAATGAATCTATATCCTGGTACATAATTTGAGGTTATGATTTTCGAGTAAAATGCGTTTCTTTACAACTTGGAGTGAATCTATATCCTGGTACATAATTTGAGGTTATGATTTTCGAGTAAAATGCGTTTCTTTACAACGCCAATCAAACTAACAAAAAAGCACGATACGAAAACCATTACTGATAATCACTGAAATATAGATTTCTCTTCGAATAATCATCTATATCCAAAACACTACACACACGGCGTTTGTTTTACGACACATTATTCTATCCGCATCGTTGCAAAGAGAGCACACATCGTGCGAACTCGCGCGTTTTTAAAGGAGCCTTTTTTCCATTCCCATGATTCCCAAAGTACGGAACAAAATAGAGAAGCATCGTAAAATCTCTACCTGATATACTGGATATATCCATGTCTGGCGTCTTCGAGGAGGAACCCCGGGTTCCGCATCTCGACGCACTCGAGGACCATGAAGTCAACACATGCCACGGGCCAACGATCGTAAACCTCTTCCACGAGTTAAAAAAATTCATTCATTCGATACTAGAATCTAGACACCGCACACCGGTTCCACGGTTCACGAATATCTTCACAGACGTTGCTTCGAGAAGAAACATCTTACACTATTTCCGAAAATCTTGAGCGTTACTCACGAACAGATCACACAAGTTCCTTCGTTTCAATCGTCGATTGGTATGAAGGAACCAAAACTTCGACAAGAAGACACTCGAGAATTCGACAGCACGAAACACGTAATTTCGGGACTCTATAACGAAACGCGATTGAAATAAAATGCAACGTGTCTGTTAGCTTGAGGGAACGAAACGGAACAGACACTCACGATTCAGCGTATGCGAGGCAACTGAAGTGCGAAGCGAATCGTGGAACACTGGGAGTCCGACTACCCTTCTACCTCATTGCCCCTCCCCCTACCCTTCCCTTCCCTCCCACCATCCAACACGCGCCGCAACGACCCTAACCTAACCTACCGAGCCGAAATGCGACTCGGTCGATGGAGAAAAGCGAGGAAGCATGGAAAACGAAGGGAAGGACGTGTTCCATGGCACCATAACACATTTCTGCCCTCTGTTTACAATTCTGTATGTATATATACAATTTCTTTGCGCATGCGCACCACTGTATCTTTGTCTCTTATCTACCGGTCGTTTGTCCCTTATCATAGTTCAGAACGAATCGAGATATCGGCTGGCAAGTAAGCTTGCAAAATGTAGATAAGAAGAAATACGTCCTGAGGGGAGACAGAAATTACCACGTGGATTTGGTGCGAAGCGTAAAGAAACTAATTTATTCTCCCCTTTGGGATCTTTCACTTGAATTTACCGGAGAAGAGAAATGTAACTAAGAACGAAATTTGAACCTAACCTAACTTCAAGAAAGTAATTATTAATAGATAGATAAACGTTATTTAGAATAGAACTTTATATTTCTACGATTTATTATTAATACGAAACGTAAAATGTGCTTTCGTTGATTTTTAACCTCGTTTGTTTTCATCCATTTTTGTTCATTATTTACATTGCTTAAATTGTATATACGTTGTTTATTATATACAAATCTGTGTATTCAGGAAATAGGAATGGAAAACAAAAATAATTTACAAATCTTACTTATTTGTAATATTATAATAAAACCTAGATTCAAAGGAAATAGAGTATTTTATTTAAGTTTAATAAATATCGTAGAACCTATTACAAATCATTTAATTAAACGTTCTAAAAAATTCAAAATGTTTAACACACAAATAGATTCGTAGTATAGGAAAAACCTTGTGGCTTTTCTACCATCTGTTTTATCCTCTGTAGATACAAATCAGCCATGTTTTTTTTTTTATTTTTGTACGCGTGCGCAGCCACCCGCGGTCTTAAAATGCGTATATTTACGAGGACGAAAACTACCGACTATATATTTCTCTTTTTTAATTTCACCAGCAGACGGTGACACGCTAAAAATTTTTGCCAGCCGGTGAACGTAGACAAAGGAGAACTCGTCTGATCGTTAACCCGATCGCTAATCCACTCAGCCGCACAACGTCGTCTGCTGCGTTTCCCTCTTTTCTCTCCCCTTGTACAACCCTTTGGTCTTTCCACGCACAAAGCGACGTAATCGATGATCGTTTATTTTTTTCACAGTTTGGTGATTGATCACAGACTTTGAATCGCTGTCAGAAAATGATTAGTAAAATAACGTGGTCAGAAAAACAAATATCAACGAAGCAAAAAATAACATTTAGACAAAAGGGAATATTTAACGTTGACATTGACATTTGACTTTTTTTTAAATATTTCTCCATTATCATTTTTAATATATTTTCTTTATCTTTTCTTCTTATTCCACTTTTTATCCAAGTTTTAAATCAAAATTTTATAACTAATGGTAGCTTTATGCTTAATTGAAAATTCTTAAGAAATAACACCTTTTAAAAATCTTGCTTTATTATCAGCATTTGCAGTATTAATAGTTACAAAGAAAATATTTCAGTATTTTTCTATTAGTACGTTTTACATTATTTTTAATTTTGCACACTGTAGAGCGTGATTTATCTTTTAAATTTGATTTATAAGCTACAAAAAATTCTTTTTAATAACAAAACCGTGTAAATACTTTTTTTCAACTTTTCCGGCAAAAGCAAATAAGAAGCGAAATTACTGAGTTGGCTTGTTGCTGCACAGAAACGTCTAAAAAACTGAAGATTTGTTCCAAGTTATAGAAATTTTATAATCCTATTCGTGATGGCTTGATGAGTCATTGTTTGAAATCAAGAGACCACAACCTTCCAGCCAGGTGTTCCTTACGATCGTATAGACTGCAGATTATACAGATTGCCGTACAATGGATACTGAAATCCTTGGAAAGTGATATCAATTGTCCGGGAATCCGGTGATGCCTACTCCGATCGCGTCAACAAGGAATATATTACGTCTGTTCAATTTTTCCTTCTGAAATATAATACAACGGATGCTCGTTTTTGCGTTTCAACTTCACCGAGAGTATCAAAACTGTAATTTTATGAGAAACATGCGACGATGAGCAAGAAGCAATTCGCAAAAATTAAATTAACATTGTATTAGATTAATAGAAATTTAAAGCAGTATTAAAAAGCAATTTTCAAATAAGTCATGAGAAATAGATTTCAAGATACAGTATATTCTCCACAAGTGTCAGTCCGCAAGGAAGCTAAACCTGACACTTGTAGAGTCAGGGACTACGTTTTCGAGCCTCGCGCCCGCCTTTGTAGTTTGCCAAACGTAAACAAGGACAGCGAATAAAAGATAAGCATGAAACGTGAGTCGAGGCAACCAAGCGATTTAAATACCAACTTTTTTAATTTTACGTTTTTTTATCCCGAAATTTTTCTTAACATATTGATGAGATTTTTCTGATGAAAACGACATAAAACACGACATAATTTGAACAACATTACTTATTAACACGTTCACTGTCACACATTACATAGAGTCGGCCTACCGTTTGACTGCCAGTTGGAGAATTGGCCTGCCGTTTGACTGACACTTGTAGAATCGGCCCTACATTTGACTGACACTTGTAGAATCAGCCCTACATTTGACTGACACTTGTAGAATCAGCCCTACATTTGACTGACACTTGTAGAATCAGCCCTACATTTGACTGACACTTGTAGAATAGGCCCTACATTTTTTTTTTTTGACGTGGAGGTAGGCCGACATTAAATTAATTACTCAATAAGTATTAATAAGTAAATGTTGTTCAAATTATATCGTGTTTGATATCATTTTCATCAGAAAAATCTCACCAACGTGTTAAAAAAAAATTTCAAATGAAAAAAAGTAAAATTAAAGAAATTATATTTTTCTATTATGAATTGTTCGTAAAAGAAACCGAGTGGTGTAGCGTTACTATACTGACACTTGTAGAGAATCTACTGTATTTGGATTGTAACTCACATAACTTCAAAATGAATTGCTACACAATCTTGGATAAATTTAAAACATAAAAGAAGGATGATGTTTTACTCCGAAATACCGTTATTCGACCAATTTTTCTATCAAATACTATTTATAAATTCATACTACAGCAAGCGAATAGTGAAAGTAATACACGAACGATGAATCAGTAATTCCATTCAACTGAAGGAATTCTAATAGCAAGAAATTACGCGATCTCTGAAACATGCGGTAGAAAATAGGTCAAAATATATTTTCTCTGATTTATCTTCAACAAATATGACATTCTTTGGCCGCAATGCTGAACAGGATTCGTAATTGATCGTAAATTCGTAGAGGTAGGAAAGCTCAGGTATTCAGATTGTACCGAATCAGTAACACTACGACTAAATATACCTGCGATGATACATTTAATCGCCTCGAGTACTATACCAAAGTAGAGTACCGATGCCTATTCGAGTTCCAGGATGTCTATTTTAACACGACGGATGTTCCGTTATGATTTCTTGCTGCTTCCTAGTCTTTCGTGTAATCTGGTAGATATAGTAATCGATATGCTTCATTTCCTCCGTCATTTTACAGGTAAAATAACAGAAGAAATGTAGTATCGATAAAATGAATATTGTATTTCTGAAAATAATTTCTGAAAAATTAATTTTTCTCGATTTCTATAATTTCATTTAATAGAATGTACAGAATACCTACTTCACAATGATTTTACCTATGAAAACTAGCAACCTGCTAGAAGAGAATTGGATGGCACAAGGACACAAGGATAAGCTTTACCAAGATCCAATTTTTAGGGGGTTATTCGTTGATAAAAATGCATTGAGCGAGAGGCGAGGTACAGTCGATGGAAGAAATATAGCCAGGTCGTAAATTAACCCTTTCATAACCAGTGGGACGCGTATGTCTCACTTCAAAATTGGAATAAAAATTGATCTCAATTTATTATCCATTATCGACAAATAAATAATAAATTAAAAAGAATAATAATTTAGTCACGAAAGGGTTAAAGCATTAAATAGCAGTAATACCTAGAATTGCATATGGTATTTTTTTACAGTTTTCAATTGGAACTGAATCAAAGCTAATGCTTCATTCAGATCTTTGTACAATTTTCAAAAATTACTACCACTTCCTTCCTAAGAAGAAACATTACGGTTGATTAGAATTTTACATTTGAATGGAAGAAGCAAGAGTGAATAATTATTATTATAGTTATACTTTATCTTTCCAGATTTCTCTCGATTCTCTGGTCGATATGCTCGAACGTGTAAATTTTGACGCCTGAGCGAACTTACGACCTCGCTATATTTCTTCCACCGACTATACGTCCAGGAGCGGCAAGATCCTTGAAGGTTCCATCAGTTTTCACGACAAACGATCCACGATTACTGGAGCGAGAAGTCGACCTCTTCTCCACCTTCGACCACCACCGTTAGCGGTTCTACGTCGCTTTTACTGCTTTTCGAACGACGTGTATGATTCGATACGAGAGACCAGGAGGTCAGTCGTGTAACTCGTTCCACGCTGGGTTGAACACAAGGACCGCGTTTTTCTGGCTTGCTTGCTCCTGCTAAATTATCGAGTTTTCTGGCAATATTTATACACCACGGGGCCGCGACTTCGAGCCTTTGTCGAAGAAATGAAACGTGCCTCGGTAGGCTGGCTGGGAAAATAAGTGTGAAACGAACGACAAAAAGAGCGGGAGAACATGGTACATAATATAGTTATCAACTGAACGTGATAAAGTGTAGAGAAAATGTCATCCCTCTACTTGCTAAAGCTATAACTTTTTGTCTGTCAAAAACTCTCATTTTTATGCGTCTCTCATCCAATTCGTCTTAAAGGAACAAAAATTTCAATCCATCCACTAGCAGAATAATTCAAAGTGACCAATTCACGTGAGTCACCCTGTACGTCTTTAAAATTCGTCTAAAAATACGGTTAACCTCGTGAAATGTTCGCGATACAATTGCCAAATCCTTCATTCGGTTTTCAAACGCTTTTCGGGTTACAAAAGCAAGGTTAACGACGATTCCATCGAGTACGATCAATCTTTCCGCGAAACAAGAAGAAATTAGGCGACTTTGGGAAGGGACCGACGGTCCCCTGGCTGCAATCTCGGCGACACGCCGTTCCAATTATTTAGCGCACTCTTCGCCGGCCTTGTAATCATGCAGATCCACGGGAATTTCGCGGCGGGCCGAGATTTCCTGATTAATAATAATTAGCACTGATGAACTTGCGACCTAGTTACTCGTCGACTTCCTGTCACGCCCAAGGCGGTTCGTTATTTTCGGAGTTCGATGGACCACCGGGGCTTCGAGATCCGAGCGATGTGCCCCTCGCGTTTCACGTCGAAATCGAGCCACGTTTTTCCGCCGTGGAAACGGGAGGAGAGACGACGACGGGTTCGTCAACATTTAAACACGAGCAGCCAGTTGAAATGAATCGCAACACGACTTCACCTCCGAAAATAAAATTGGTACCGGGTCGAGTGTAAAAATTTTTATCATCGGTCGACCGTTTTCTCTCTCTCTCTCTCCTTTTGTTTCGTCACGTCTGTTATTCGATTTTATTTATCTGTTTTTTTTTTGTTGTTTTCTCTCTCTCTCCGAGTAATAATGATATTGCGTGTACTGGCGATAGGAAATGTAATAACGAGCACCGTGAACAGCGAACGCGATGATAAATAAAGGGAAAAAAGCAGAGGGTGAGGTCTGTTGGTTGAAAAACATTGTGTCGCGCAATTAAAGCGCTGGAAATGACAGAATATTTAATTCGCGCGAATTGAAGTTAAACGCTTGAACGAGGCGACGTGTTTCGCGTGTGCCTTTCAATTTCAGGTGAAAATCAATTTTTGCAATACGTTCCCTGGAAAAATGACTGGTTTCGGTTATCTATTGTGTTTTTAGCATTATCTGGTTCATTACCGCACTGTTGTTAACGCGATTTATTTCAAGTTTGGAATTAATTATCGGCAGAGGATTGATTGTGATCATTTCGTTAGTTGGAAATTTTCGAAAATTCAGGAGGAAGAATCATTTTTTTTTTCACGAATTTTAGAGATGTTCTTGAAATTGGTGCTCTTTGATTTACGAAAAGGAACTTGAATTTCTGTAGTCAGATTATTCTTTTACCTTTTCTATTTATTTTCAACATAAAT
>NW_017100263.1:237474-238857 GCF_001263275.1 Habropoda laboriosa
GACAGTGAACGTGTTAATAAGGAAATGTTGTTCAAATTATATCGTGTTTGATATCATTTTCATCAGAAAAATCTCACCAACATGTTAAAAAAAATTCCAGACAAAAAAAAGTAAAATTAAAGAAATTATATTTTTCTATTATGATTTGTGGAGCCGTGAAATCTCGTAAAGGAAACCGACTGGTATAGCGTTACACGCTTCACTGATGGGCACAGCAGTGACGCAGACCTAGGCGTAGGACCATCTATACTGACACTTGGAGAATCCAAACTGGCTGACACTTGTAGAGACATTACTGTATATCGTATGGAGTAAGGAAATTATTGCTTTAAAACGTAGAATTTACTTATTTACTTGAAAATCGGCCCGAATTTTCTGCTCAACCCAATAATTATAATAATAAGAGTTCAGATAAACAACGTTTTACTATTTATCCATCAGTTTCATGAGCATAAATTTTACTATGTTCTAAGGAGAAAAAAAACAAACAAAACAAAACGACACGCATATATTGTCATTCTGTGAAATTCAGTGTTTTATTTACGAATTAGATAGGTATTATTGTTGCTGTACGCCGTTACAATTTTCTATTGCAATATCAATGACTTCTCTAGCACATCATCGACAGGAAATGTGCACGACCTTTCGAACCAGTCAACGAGAAAAATCCGCGACTGCGACAGAAACATAAATCGCAAGTGTTTTGTGCGTCTCATTACCAAGCCCATTGACGAGTGGGCGATAAACAGAGAGTACAGTGAAGAATCTAGCAGCTGCTGTGGCTGCACGAGTCGAAGGTGAATGACCTCTAAAGAGAGCTACAAACTAAAAAATCGATGAATCTTACAGCCACGAATGTAGTTATTGACAGACACCAGGGAAATTCTATATTTTTAATATTTAAACTTGAATATCGTTTGCGCCCAAGCAATCATGCGAATACTCTTTCAAGTATTATTCGTAACAAGAATGTTACAGGAAATATTTCAGAACTCCAAATACGAATTTAATTTAATTACCTAGAATTTCTGAGAAGAAATGAAAGAATATTGTTGAAGGTTCTAAAGTAAATTATACAATTTACGTTTGTTTTATGGAAAAACGTGTTGCATTAACTGCTGTTTAAAGTAATTCTTAAAATTATTGTCCGTTCTCCATTGATCATATACATTTTTTCGCAACATTTTCTAATTATACTCGTTATTTTCTCAATGCTAATTATTTCCTAATTACATCTCGTTAGTATTGTGAATTTAAACGAATTTTGTTTCAAGAAGTCAGCGCGTTCTTGAAATATTAGAAACAGCACAATCCTGAGAATTATGAATAAAACTACACAGCTCTTGTCACAATATTTTAAAAAATATCCAAGTTTTTTTTTAT
>NW_017100263.1:238949-247283 GCF_001263275.1 Habropoda laboriosa
AAATATCCAATTTTCATTTTATGTTTATTCCTGTTAATGTTCAGAGAAAGGAGGATCTGTTTATACGAAAAAGAAAGAATAAATTTCGTATTAAACTTCAAACTTCACATTATATCCTCTCAAATATTTGTACTAACACTGATGAGTATAGAAACTAGAATTAAAGACAGCAAAACACAAAACGCTTAGATACACTGCCGTTCGTATTATAACAGGACACACATTATGTTCGTATAGAAAATATTATATGATTTAAACAACATTTCTTCGCCAAACTTAGTACCGCGTATCATCAAACATGTACATACTATAACACTTGTTATATTAAAAAATTCCAGGCTGAATAATTTTTTTTCGGACCTTAAATTTTTAACGAGCGTTTAAGTTTGCCTCACATTCAATAAGTGTCCCAATACTTATGAACGGGAGTGTACACCGTAAGTATTACGTAGATATATAACTTAAGCAACATTTCAATTTATATATACAGTGGGACTTCGTATTACGCGATCAAAATGCGATCAAAAAATTGCTACTGCTCCCGTATAGCGCGATAAAAAAAAAAAAAGAGAAAAGAACGTACAAATTCTGAATTTGTAATTTTGGAATTTTGGGTTAATTAAAATTGACCGAAAAAGCTATGTCGGTGGAACTTGATTTGTATTATATTTCCCGCGTTACAGGGTGTCCTGCTGTAATTATATTATTTTGCGATCGATACAATACAATAATTATAATTAAATTTATACTGCTAATCTAAGTGAATGCTATTTAATTTATTCAAACTTGCTCTGTTTGAATTTTTTTCCAATTCACGAATCATACTTGAGTTAGGAGAAAAATTAATCTGTTCTATTTTATCTGATGCGTTGAACGCACTCAGCAATTAAATGCAATGATGTTCTTGTAACAATTTTTTACAGATTTAAACTTCTGGCAACAGGATGAACGTTATACTTTATTGAAATCGTTCACGGGACATATACGTGTTATCTTGTTACTTTGACGCATATCATATTAATCTATAGTACATAAATTACATTATTACGACCCAATTATTTTTTCTTTCCTAGAAGTTTCAAGACAGGAAACGGATTAGATATTAAATTGAATGTATTGTGTAAGCTCGAACAGAATGCCTAATTAGAAATGTCTTTTCTCGAAAAAATTAAACGAATCACGTTCCAAGATAATAACTGCTTAATTATGATCTAATAACGACCAACTAATTACAGACATTAATGTGATTAGTTATCAAGTGTTATCTATAAATAAGAAAAACATTTTATCAATTGGCTTGCTGATAAAGTTGAAGTGATGTAGATTTCTAATTTAATTAACCGTATGTGATATACTAATTGTTAAGAATACCAATGAGTAACTCGCTATTTTTATCAAATTCATGCGTTTATTTCTGAGGAAATCGAACTACAGTGATCGAAAAAAGTATTCATACACCCTATAAAATGGAATAACATTTTTAAAATTGGGCCAAACGACTTGAGTTTTTTTTGCGAAGTTAGAAAGATTAGTTTACTAGACGACGTGTAAAAAATTTTTTGAAAAAACTGCAATTAGTCGGAATCGCGAAGAAAATAACGAAGGTCGTTTTTACAACTTTTTTATCTGAGCTCGTAATGAAAATTTAAAAAATACGTTTTGTAGATCTATGTCAATTATACACACGCTGAAAATTTCGACCTAAATGACCATTTATATAATATTATACAATAGCATTTTCGATGAATGCTATTTGCGTTTCACTACCATTCCTACTTTAAGGGGGTATTCTAGTCTAGAGTCCTTCTTAGGGATTTTTTTGTAAGGAAAGTATAAGTTTCTCGGTATCGGCATTTTGCATACATATTTATTCATGTCTTAAGAAAGTTCACAATTTTTTCCAAGTGAAAATAATCAAAACTGTCTGAATTATATATCATTCAGTGCGGTCCCTTAAAAAAAGAAGTGTCCTACTGGCTGACACGATTCCGCCCATTCTGTTTATCCGAAATGAAGAAACCAAAAGGATTCTTGATCAGTACGACTGTGACTATGGTGTGAACCAGAATGAAAAAAAAATAGTGAAAATTTACAAAACAGCGGCACTTTGAATTTTGTGTATCGATTTTGTCGACTTTTTTTCGTCTTACAGAGGCTCTAAAAATCAGAAAAATAGCTGACACGATTCCGCCCATTCTGTTTATCCGAAATGAAGAAACCAAAAGGATTCTTGATCAGTACGACTGTGACTATGGTGTGAACCAGAATGAAAAAAAAAATAGTGAAAATTTACAAAACAGCGGCACTTTGAATTTTGTGTATCGATTTTGTCGACTTTTTTTCGTCTTACAGAGGCTCTAAAAATCAGAAAAATATATATTTTCGCATAATTCTGGTTCAGATGATAACGACATATCCACTGAAGGTGCATGTAAAATTTGGAGTCAATCGGACAACTAGAACTTGAGATATCATGTATAACTTCGTCAGTTTTACGAATTCGGAAAAATCCTTCGACAGTTATGCTTCTGCAAATGTCTACTTTCAGAAAATGTAAAAAAAAATCGATTTTTCTGAAAAGTCTAGACTAGAATACCCCCTTAACGTGATTTTTCATGCGCTAGTATCGATCCCTCATTCATCCCTATAGCTTCACAATGACGTTCTTTACGAAACTTACACAGCTTTCCAGAAGGCATCGTACGACTCGTGTATGTGTCTCCTTTTGAAGAAAAAACAAATAAATGTATCGATATTGAATAAAAGCGAACGGTATAATCAGAACGTTGACTAGCTGTCGCTTTCATAAACGAGTGCAACAAAATGACACAACGGGGAGCGTGAATACACGCTTCGCATTCTACGCCGTGCGCAACTTCTGTCTGTTGAACGTGGAGCAAAAAGACGGAAAAGAAGTGCAGAATGCACCACAGCAATTGCAGCTGTGATTACGTAAATACTCAAGTACAATAATATACGCAAGGTGTTACTTTCTCGGACACGTTTGCGTTTACTATCTTTCACGCAAGTTCGCATGAATCCACTTTTAGCGAACGTTTGCGATGCTCGACGCGTTTTCTACACGCACAGACCATTACCTCGTTCCTGGCAACGATACCATTTACGGCCAAGGAGCAATTAATGCGGAGGAATCGCGACTACCCAACTTTGTTCAGACGGGGTTGTTTCTTCTCCTTCTTCTTCCTCTCCTTCTTTGTCTTCTTCGTCTCCATCTCCGTCTTATGTAAAAGAAGGATATCGATCACGCAAAGTGTTCATTAGTTACCGCAACGTAAAAAAAGAAGTGAAGCTTAAGAAGGAAATACCGTGAAAATTTAAAATTAAAGAAATGATAAGATTGAAAATTTAAGTTTGAGATTTTTTCCATATATTGCTGCATATTTCAGGAAAATATCGGAGTGCTTTTTTGTTTATTTACATTTTAAATTCAAACATTTTGAATTTACGCGGCCCGAACGAAAAGTATACTGTCAGTCGCTGGTGACTGACGCGGTCCGAACGAAAAGTATACTGTCAGTCGCCGGTGACTGAAGCGGTCCGAACGGAAAGTATAGTGTCAGTCGCCGGTAACTGACATGATGCTTAATGTGTTAAAAAAATTGTTCAGGTGTTTGAAAAAATGGTAGTCTGCTGAGGAAAAGTGAAGTGAACACGGGGAGCATGTGAGAAAATTGCATATTCTTTGCCGTGGATTATTTTCAATAATTTTTCTTAAAACGTTATCATCTAGGGTCCTATAAAGTCACCAATTTTGAATTTTGCACACCGCTGAAGTGTCTTAAAATTTACATAACCTTCTTCAAACGCTGAATTTATATTTTCAACAGTTTCTATCGCAGCTTTCCCAACTACAACCTTATATTTAAAAAAATTACACGAATATCCCATTTATTCATCATGTCAGATAATAATGTCCAACCAATTGTATTATGAATTTTTTTACTATTCAACACACGTGTACTACAGCCAACCCCTTCTTCTTCAGACAAAATTTAATATACGGTATCGACCCGCCAATTTCAGCCGTTGAAACGACATTTCATTTGCACCAACCTAAAAGCTTAACGATTTCATTTACCACCCATTTACTCTCCCTCTATTAAAGATACAACATTTTTCCTAATTTACAACATTCAAATTGGCCGTACCCAGTGTATCATTTCGATATCCACCTCTTGAACAGAATACCGGTGTAATCTTCGATCATCAAACAAAACGCATCTACCATTCTTCAGACAGTTCAAGCACAAACTCGCGAAGAACGCACTTCACAATTGACACGCCAAAATTGTACAGTGGAGGTCTCTTCAAGCCTCGTAATCGTCGCTGAAATTTCTCGTCACGATCCAAGTTCGCAAGATACAGCCAAGCGATATTACGTAAAAACCCCAATACATTTTTGAAATTCTTTCAAACATAACGCATAGGTTTAGCTTTATCGCATCCTGAATGATGTATTTACAATTTGAAATTCAAATTATCATAGATGACGTTCGAACGCGCCGGGGGGCGCACAATCTCTGCAGCAGCGGAGGATTAATTCACCCAAAAATTGAAGTTCATTTAGCAAAATCCTGTTAATATAGACTGCACAGTTTTAACAAAGTTATGTTTTAACAAAGATGTATCAGAACACAATATTTCCCTCTTCTACGCTGCTTACTTGTGCAAAATGGCATCGGTATTGTCCGAGCAGCATCGTTAACGAAGGAAAAGACATGCAACGTCCGGCCATTATTCTCGACGGAGTCGCGGCTCTTTGTTAGAGAAATTTACGAACGACCGAGAATTCCGTTCAAGGTAGACTACCTTGGTCGGCTTCGGTATCCAGACGGGCCGTCAGAATTCTTTGCAGCCTCTGTTTCTCCTTTTCTCCCGATGTGACCAGCACAATGGATATTAAAAGTGAAAACTGCTCGATACTTGAACACGATCGTTCTGTGAACGTAGACACGAACAATCCTGTCAGCCTACTTCGATCATTCTCGATCGTTCGACATTTTCCCCGTCACCTTATACCTGACTGATGTTAATCAACCGTGTATTTATTATGCATACGCACAATACCGTTTACCGTGCCTAACTTTATAATGCAAAACTATTGCGTGAAATCTTCTTCCACTTACTCGCACTCGCACATTTTTAACTCGGGCTATTCAAGCGGACGGCGCTGTACTTAAGGATTTATCGGATGACACATCTCTCTCCAGCTATCGTAATTAAGTAATTTTCCAACCGTTACTTTGATCGAAGTCGTTGAAATTATTGTTGTCAGAGCGGCACACTGGTACGTTCTGCTTTTTATAAATGTACGAGCGTATAGCGTGAAAACCATAAAATCTTAAACAGAAAATTTCAATCCCGTGGCTGCAAAACTGATTTATTCAAATGCAACCCTTCGGTACACAAAGATAAGTGAGAATTGCCGGTTGAAACGTGAACGATGGATCTTCTAAAATTGTGTCGAGTTTGATACAAAGGCGGTTGTGAGTTTCGATGGAAAAAATATGGAAAATTTTATTCTGCAGAAAGAAGTAGAATTTTATCCGAATCTCCTTGCTGATGCTCCGACAACAGAGATTGTGGTGTACTTTCACGTTCCGTACGACCTACCGTCGGATTCAATACCTCACCGCAAACTTATTAGCGATTGTCACGGGAGTAGACGTTCGTTCGTCTAAACCGAAAGGATCGAGCTTTGTGTACAGTTTGTCTTCTCCAAAAGGAAAACTTCCTTCGATTGTTAACGATGAAAATACGGTCGTGACGAACGCTAGAAACAGGTATTTCTTTCCGGTGGCGGAACTTAATAATACGCGATTAAATGCTGTTGGGAGAGTCCGGAATCAAGATTCTACTCTCTTACGCTTCTTTTTCTAGAGACGAACGGAATTACTCGAATGACAACTGACGAATCAGGAAATTGGAACTCGAATAGGGACAAAAATCTATTCCATCGACATTCTATTTCAACTCCTCCATTTCTAAGGAAAAGAATATCTAAAATAACTGTTATATTTAACAAAAGGTATTAATGTTCTTCTTACTCTGAAGTAAAGGAGTAAAGTAACACTCCTTTATAATTTCCCCGTTAGACAAAACTTTACCATTACTATTGCACCTTCAGTGTATCTACCACTATTACGCAAAATTCAATTCTATTCGAAACCAATAAAACTCGAGCAACAATTAAATTTAGTATATCTTCATTTTGAGAATGTAAACTTTTCTAATAAGTGAGAATTAATAGTTAACATCGTGTTCATGACAAAAGACGAGAAATTTGTACAAATATTTAAATAGCAACAAGAGGTTGACCACGATCATTTTTCTTTCTCGATTCCTACGAACTTTCCAACTTTTATACTAAACATATTCCGGATTCTTTCACGTACGCGTTAATTATTCCAAAAGAAGAACAGCGAAATTTGTGGCCAGGAGAGGCAGGTTTCGCGATAATAAACAGTGCATGAATAATCAGTGTTCTATACGTTCGCGCCGAGTCAAATCGAATTACTCTAAAGACAATTTCAATTATAAACAAAATACTGCCGGGAAGGGCATTCGTTCGTTTTCACGCGACCATAAATCTGTAATTGATCTGTAACCATCGTGCACATTTACTAGAGCGTACCCAGGCCATTCCACGTCGAATTCCCACAGAATTGCGGTCGTAATCAGCGATTTTTCTCAAACTCGCAGGATTTGTTTATAAGAAACTAAACGGTGTGAAATTTCCAGCTTTCTAAATATTCAGTGTTCAAGTTTTGAAAAATTAGACCGACGTGTCGGCACTTTAAGCGTGATATCTCGGTTTTGTTCGAAGGTAATGCTTCGATCTTGGGTTCATTTTAAAGCTATTTATTATTAGCAAACGTAACAATAATAGCTGCCTAAATTTCAACTGCTGATTTGGCGCGGTTCCTAATCGTAGAACAATTTTTAAAAAAATACCATTGGATTGCTTGAACTTTAGTCTGCAAAATAAGCTTTCCAAAATGATGGAGAGATTTCAGGAACATTTAAAAAGAAATTAAAAAAAAGTTTGCTTTAACAGCAATAACTTTTATGTTTGCTAGTAATAAATAAAATGTTATATGCATATTTGGAAGGAGAATGTCTTTATCTTTAAAACGAGCCTAAGATCGAAGCTTACCTTTAAACAAAGCAGAAATATTACGGTTAAAGTGTCGACATGTCGGCTGATTCCGTCTAATTTTCCGAAACTTTAACATTATCTAGAAAGCTAAAATTTGCCATAGTTTCGTTCTCAAGTCCTGGGAGTTCGAAAAAAATCTTTGATTATAATTACAACTCTGTGCGATTTAACGTGAAATATCTCACATAACAAGATGAGCAAACTTCAGCTTATTTCACGTTACTTTGCCTTAAAGTTGTAATCTTGAATTTTTGAAGGTTTCCTAAATGAAAGCTTCGATTACTTTCAAATGTCTTTATAACCTAAACGTGAGAAACTGAGTGACGTACAATATCGGTATAATTGCCTAAAATCCAAGATATTCCTTATTATTAGACTGCGGATTTTTATGCAAATTCATATCTTCGAGAATACGGTAAAAACAGTAGAACTTTGGTAGAAACTTATTTTACCCATCGGGTATTATAAAAATCACTACAACTCGGATACTTTGTATACTTTTTCTAATTACGTGCATTCTGTGCAATTCTCCACCTTTCAATTTTCTATAAATGCACAAAAATCCGCAGTCTACTTATTATAAATCATTTTTTTTTATTGCCACAGTTCTCCATGCACTTCTGCTTAAATTGACGTTGTAGCAATTTAAAATAGGACACCCTGTGCAGACTTGCAGAAGTGTCTAGCGCCGTTTGAACCGGCTCGCATGAATTACGTCGCTAGACGGCAATCATAATTCTTGCACCGCACAAAGTGCTAGTTCGTTACATTTTTCGACTGGCTGGCGTAGCACAAGTCTATTTCGAAGAGCGTAAGCTTGCGAAAGCACTCGATCTCGACAACGATTCCCTCTTCTCCACGCGGAAACCATTTCATTGGCCAGGTCGGACTATTTCGCGTCGTGACCTTTAACTTAAGCCAGGCTAAAGGTCACGTACCTGCTTATAAAACGCTTTGCTAAATGGCCTGGCCAAAAATAACAGGGACAGCACTGAGCCTGCTAGAAACTGTGATCTATGTCCATTTTCGAAAGAAATAAAATCGATCGGTAGAAAAATTAATAACGATTCCTCTTTTCTAATGCAATCAAGAGTCATTTTTCGAACTTTTGACACTAGCTTTTCTCCTGTTTTCGTCGAACAGTAGTGGTAACT
>NW_017100263.1:247305-267015 GCF_001263275.1 Habropoda laboriosa
TCGCAGTAAGATTATTAAAGCGGTGTCGCAGATATTGCTTGATTGTGTTTTTTTTACAGTAGTGATGATGAAAACAAAAATACTAAAACAACGAAGATATTTGTATTTACTGTCGCGAATCTTATGGTGCATCAAGATCGAACGAAGACTGAGTGCAGTGTATAACTTGCTCTGGGTGGGCCCCTGAAGGATACACTGGTTGGGGATCTACAGATTTGGATGAATTCTAATGTTATAAATATTAGGGACAGTGTTAGGTACTGTGTTCAGTTTTACTTGTTATTTTGGGGATTTTCTTTTTTTCATTGTTCAATAAAAGTATTACTTTAATAAACTACACTTTCCATTTTTCTTTAATTATATTAACTTCAGAGTGCCATTTTGTACTTAAGGTCCCAGTTTTATCCCAAATACAATTTAAGTACATGTTTATGTTGTTTTCTACATTTCCGACCAATGTTGAAAAAAATTACCCTAAGTCTCGGTGGGACTCGTACGTCCCACACCAGAAATCAACGATTTTCACATTCTCATGCATTCCAAACGAGTGGCTTCGGAATCCCAAGTATAAAATAGACTATTTTAAGCCTCGAAAAAATTCTACAAGTTTAAAACACCTCAGGACTTAGAAGATTACGGTCTCTGTTTTACCCTAGTCATCCTACATTTGTCGCTCCCTTTTATTTCAAGCCGAGTTTCGTCCAAGAACATGACTATCTTCCGCTGCAAATATGGAGTTCGTTTTCTCACGGTATAAAAAATGATCCGCGACAATTTCCGCGATTAAATCTGGGAAAGTGCGCCGCTGCGCGCAGAAGGAGGAGAGTTAATTTCCGGTGCTTTCCCTGACTCCAACAGAAGGTCGGTCGATTGCGCGGTTCGCGCAAATTACGCAACCGACAGTGTAGAAAGTTGAACGATTAAGGCAAGACAGGAGACGCTCGTCGCTCTTTGACTTCCTGTAAATTAACGAATGTTTACATCCCAAAGACTCGAGGAAGTTCGCACGGGACTTTCCTCCGGGCTAATTTAATTGAATTATTGCTAGAAGGAGGAAGCCGGGACGTCGTGTATCTTTTCCTAGAAAGGAACTCGTCTGCCCGATTAAGTAACAGCTTCAGATCCTCCAATTGTTTCCCGAGCACCTCTGCTGCGAACGTTGACTTTCGATCGTCAACGCTTCAGTTCATTTGATCCGGCGGGAGAATCGAACTCCAGTTGATTAACTTCAGCGTAATCCTCGAACATGCAACTAATTCTGTTTGAAATTGATTTCCATACGTGACTTGATTCGAAATTGAACGCAACCCGTAATACAATTAATTTCAAGCGATATTGGCTCACGTCTGATATTAATACGAGCTATTAGTGGCAATAAATTTCATACTGAAGTTCAGAAAAATTTTCTGCGTTCGCTGTAAAAATCTGACAATAAGATCAAGTGTAAAATGGTAATCGAGACTGGACAGGTGTAATTTCAAATAAAATACATTTAATAGAAAATAAAAGTGTACAGCTACACGAAAAAAAATTCATCGCTGACAAGATGTTGCTAAATTTCCATTTAGCACCAAAAATAAGGTTTCTTCCTTTTGAGAAGAAACACGTTTTTAATTATTGCAATAATTTTTACATGAAAACACTAATTAGTTTTACGACCATTTGTTACACTTTTTGTGTTTCGACTTTCTGCGTGCTGTATTAATCGTCTCCTTTGTTCAACAACTTTCAATTTTCAATAGTCGCAATATTGCTTGTAGTTGGCGACAAAGCATGCGGCGACAAGTCTCGAAGACAGGTTTTAATAAGAAAAAAGAGTTGGTGAATGGCTAAAGCCGCTCGGTGCAGCCACTTCATGTGATTTTCAGCGATGAACAGTACAAGGAAAGTTTGCTAAGTTAACATTCAAAATGTGAATACCACATTTTGAGAAAAGTAATCCAAGCTATTATTATGCAATTATTGTGCAATTAGCTTCAATTGCTAAATCCCATTAACAGCTGATGGTCTATCCTCGAAATATATCTATTTAAGAACCAAGATTGATCAATTTTCAAAAGTTTGAAAAGAAAATTTCATTTGAAAAGTTTTACTCATAAGATAATACAACAATGTATACGAAATACATAAATCTAAAATAGTGTCAGAAATGGCATCCAAAAATTTCAGATTAAACTTTCATAAAATATTAGATTGCCTAAGGATTCAATGATAAGTGAGGAATGGTGAAATCGAAACCAAACCATTTGCTATAAACAACGAGTATATTGTGCACCATGTATAGTAGTAAATATTAGTGTTGAAAAAATCACGAGTTACACAAATTTCGAATTTTGTTGCAACAATGACCAACCACATATAATCAAGGCGAGAAAGTAAAACTAGAATTTCATACGCTCCACCACCAGAAGGACGGACAAACTGGTAAAACCTCAACCTTTCTCGCAAGTCAAGGCTTCTATTATACAGGGTGCGTCATGCAATTGGAACGGGTTACATCTCGAATTTTGTAAGAGAGAGAAAAAAAAACTATTGAGGGAAAGCTTGAATAGTACGGTAATGTCTATTTTTCTACGACTTCACTTCCTTCATAATTGCAACGATGCACTTGAAAAATGCAAATGCACTTTTTTTAACTCTTTCGAACATTCTGCGTGGAAAAGTATTAGAGTACTATGTTTAAAAAACTAATACTTCGTGAGATATCTCACATTTTTTATGTGCATCACTGTCTCCTCTCTTCTTCACCCCCACCCCCTGTAATTCACCACTATATTTAAAAAAGAAAACATTTTGTAAAACTTGTAATTACTTAATTACTTATTTCTCCCACGGAAAAATGATTTAAATAACAAAACCTGTATCGATACGAGCAGCATGAAGGCATCACTAGAGCAACATTTTAACTTAAGGGGGTATATGTACCCAGACGGTTTCAAAATGTCCAACTTTTTTTTACACTTTCTTCAAATTTCAAGTGTGTAGAATATTGCATCGAAGCGATATATCGAAATTCAAACAACTGGCGAAGTTATGGTGATAAAAGGAGACAGGCAGTGTCAGATAGGAAGGCCTCACGGACCGGATTCGAAAGGGAGAGCAAAATCGAACAATGCTTCGAAGGACTATGTTCACAAAAATCGTTTTCCTCAAGTTATTCAAGACGCGATTCGTCCAGTTTACGAGGAACGCAGTCCGGACGAGTTTTTAAAACGTTCGTGTATGTACCTCCTATGATATTTACGGTAGAAACACTACAATCCTTGAACCTTCAGACGGCGGATGCCGGGTCACTGCTTTTAACCCGCATTCGGAACAAATATTAGAAATATGTCTGTTGTTTTAATCATAATATATTCGCATAATTGTCAACAATATAGTACCTGGTAAAATAAGAAAAATGTGGTTTCGCTTGCGTACGCATATATTTAAGCATTGGGTCATATTTGACCCGACATCTACCGTGCGTGCTACTATCACGTTAAGAGAGTGACTAACGCGTCAGTTTAGATATTTACTCGTAGTGTTATAATGTACGAGGTTACAAATCGATAAAAAAAAAACAGGTGGTAAATCGATAGAATAAATCGATATATGGAAGTAAGTCACCGAAATCCCAAGAGATTTGCTGATAACAATTGTTGCTCTTTCTTAGGCATCGTGTGAAAAAATTACGTCAAGTTATGGCGCTATTTTTGTCTTTTATTGTAAAATATTTTAAAATTTATTCAACACGCAAAACTCACTTTTTGATCAAGAAAATCTGGCAGTACATTCGACATACTGCAGATTTTCACCATCGAGAAGGACCCCATGTCGATTATCTGTTACAAAGTAAACCGAATATTCAGTATTTTAACATTTAAAAAGTTTAGCTTAGTTAGATGTAAAATCTTTGTTGCAATTCATAAAATACGCCCAACAGAAAATATGCTTTTCCGTTAAGATTCAAATTTGAAATCAAGTTTTCTTTGTCGCTGAATAAATAATCTGAAAGTTACTTGAATTTGTTATTCTTCAGATACGATCATTTTCATTTTCTTAACATTTCAAATATAATTAGTTTCATATAAAGCTCACCTTTTGCAATTCCTCGCTGCTTCGTCATCGTCTGCTGGCGCACCAGCACCTGAATCCTGAGGAAAAATAGCTTTAATTAATGACAAAACATCGCACATCCTATAATTAATTATTTAAACATTATATACTCCCCTAGAATGTTAATATAATTTCATGAATTTACGAAAGGATATTTATTTTTCAAACCTTCGCTAAGAATAACTGAGACTTGTGCAATGAGAGCCTGAAATATAAAGCTTCCGAGCTGGAGATAATTTCACTTATGTGTCACTGGACTAAGACCAAGTCCAGAAACTTGTAATTTGAAAGTGTAGTGTAAACATTCTTTCCCGTGTAAAGTATTATCAATATTCATGGAAGTAACGTGAAAAACTTGTAAGGATTCAAAGATCAGCGGAACACTGTGGTAAATGCACAAATGGCAGTAATGCTTAGATAAATGTTCGCAACTTCGGACCCGTAACTGACTATTAATTCAAGCATTTACCTGCGTTTCGCTTTGAGGAATTTCTCGAACTACGCACACGGTAACCAACCCTCGAGATCGTGGATTAAAGAGAAGGAAAATGAGAGTGAGCGAAGTAGCAAACATAAATGTACAAGGTGTCCCAGTATTAACATAATTCTACGTGAAAAAATAAACCGAAAATATCGAATAAAATTTGTTCATAAAAGGCTTAACTTTCGAGAAAATTGAATTTAAAAATTCTCTACTAATTATTGTTTCCGCTCGTACTTTTACGTTGATAAGCTGCGGTAATGTCACATTTCGTAAAGAAATAGTCGACGCAGAAAATAGTGTCAATCTTCTGCAGCTAAACAATAAAATCGTAGAAATCAAAGATTTAAGGGTAAAAGAATAGTTACTGAAAATATCGTAGAACAATGAACACGTAAAACTTTAAACTAACTTATAAATTGGCGTCAATATTTTCTCTTCTCTTCTTTTAATTACTTCTTAAAACATCAAACAAAGAAAATCGCTGAAAAATTTATTTTCTCTTTAAAATACTACTACCCCTACAACTTTTCGAATGTCTAAAAGTCAACAAGTTACATATACATACACTAAAATACAAATGCAATATCTCAAAAATACGAAGACTGCTGAAATTTAGGATTTCAGCTACTGTACGCGCCTTGGCATGCTTGGGAATAGATATTTTCTGTTAGAATTAAACATAAAAATAAAAGTTTTTTTTTTTAATATTCATAAAACACTTTATTCGTGGAAAAAAGTTCGTCACATTTTTTGCAAGAGAAATTGTGAAAATACCGTTTGTTTCGGCCTGCACAAGGTGCCATAGACTCCCTAGTATCATTGAGCATTATTTCTAGCGTAAATATGACAAACCAATGAGTTACGAAGCTTATTAAATTACACGTGAAATATTTTAATTAATGAACCTGTACCACTAAAAAATGCATTTATTCGGAATTGATGATTGTTTTATCAACAAAGGTACATCGTGACGTGGCTGAGTAAAGCTACACGTGCACTTACACGTGTCCGATGCACACTCGAGTGTGCGTGCTGGAAAAAGGCAGAACGCCGCCAGCCAAGCACCTGTTAAGGCTGCCTTTGTTAAACGATTTTACGCGTTGTGCCTCGAAGTGCCAACCACTTGCCTTTCGTGGGTCATTGTGCGATAATTCGCAAGCCATAACCGCGACCTAGCGCTTCTGATGTCAAAAATAAACATTCGATTAAATGTACACAAGTTATATCAAATTTCCGCGTACAATGTTAAATCATTAAGCGTAACATTTAGATTAACATATTTGAATGTATTAATAAAAAAATATTTTAGAATAACGAAGAAAGAAGAAAATATGTAATAGGTAGTAATTAACAAATAATATAATTCATTAATGTTATTAACTGTAGTTGGACAATGGAAGATTTTATTTGTTTGTAGTGCTTCTCCATAACTGAGGTGAAACTATAATTTGCATTTAATACGGTGGATCATGTTTTCCATATATTCTTCATATGTAGTAGTACGATTAGAGAAACGTAATACAGCTTATGTAAAATATCGACTTACTTTTTCAAACCAGTATATAACAAATCAACTTTTATAAAAACTCAGAATCAAACCAGACTATCAGATTCTTAGCTATATCTCAGCTTTAGCTCAGATTTTACATTTTTGCTTTGATAAAAAATTTTAAAGGACGATATGTAAATATGTTTCTTAAAGTGAACCTATAATTTCCTAACGGTCAAAAACTGGCTACGTTTGGAAAATCATCCCTAATTTTTTTTTAACCGATGCTTCTAAATAATATTTAACAGAGAATTTTATCAATACAAGAGCTTAATATCCTGAAAATTTCAAATCGATTCATACACTTGTTCATGAGTTACAACCATAAGTATATCCGAACCCATCATTTCTTAACACACTGTACACTACCGGCCAAATGTTTGGAATCACTGTGCATTACAAGTTGTACAAAAAATTCCAGAATAAATTTAACAATTTTAAGAATATTTTAACCAATTTTTCCTCGTTCAAATCAAACGAAATAAGGTAAAATACTATCGATCTCCGCAACATCAATTTCAAATCTATAAAAAATTAGCAAGTGATTCGAAACTATTGAAATTCTAGTTGCATGAAAAACTTTGTAAATTCGATCAAAATCGAATTGCAATATAGACATTTTTTTACATTATCTCGTCTTTTACATAATTACGTATGCATCTTAATCCATAAAATGCACCATTAATCGTGATTCTTGTATACATGAAGTTTAACTCAAAATGGGTATAAAAATTCCGCACTGTCTGTACCACAAACAATTACAGTGCCGTTTAGTTGTTGCATTATTTTAACTGCTTAATTACTTCTATTTTGTGTCTTCTGGGCCGAAAATACAAATCCTACTAACCTCCTGTACTGTAAATCTAAAATTCTGTGAACAAAAGTGTCACACTTTGTAGTGGTTCAATTCGTCTTAATGTCCCTTATAATATGATGGGAAAAAATTATATGCTTCTATTAAAAAAAAAACTCAGGGTGACCTTGTTAAATATTCACGATGAAAAAAGAAGTATTTTCGAAATGCTTTTTATCGCTCTTTATTGTCTATTTATCGCAGATAAATTTTTAAGACCTATTTTTATCACATTGCAATAAACGGCTGAAAACTCATGCGGGCCGTTGGAGTGAATATCCTGGCTGTATATGTACATAAAATGAATACGCAATTTATACAGATAAAACATTGTTACAGGAATTTTAAAGGTAACGAATTGAAAAATATTTCCAGACACATTGGACGAATCTTTAAATATTGAACTTAGCAAACGACGTTGATTAGGCACGCTTCATGAACGTTTCATTATTCTATAATATCCTCAGGACAAATACAAACCAAATTAACTTAGAGTCCAACAATTCAATGCAACACGCAGTAGAGCCTCAATTATCCGAGGCGATGTAGACCGAGCCTACCTCGGATAATCGAGGATGTTAATCATAAAATTTAATTAACCATGTATCAATTAAATAATTAATTAAACTTAAATACATGTACAATGTTACATTATCATTGCACGATTTATGAACACCCATCGACTCTAATTTTATTTAAGTTGAAAGCACCTCGGTTAAACGGGACTCGGATAACCGAGATTCCACTGTATTTGGAAGATAAAGATCTAAAATCTTTAACACCCAGAAAAAAGAATCAAATACATCTTAATATCAAGGTAGATCTAAAAAAAAAGAAGATCCTCTATAAACAACGAAATAATTAAGTCGAGCAATTATTTAAGTTAACACGATATAGCAAGTTCCTTATTAATAGAGCATCATAAGCGGACCAAAATGCCGTGCTGTCGAGCATACCATGCAGAAAACGAGCCCTTAAAATCAATAGCTCTACGTCCCCGTTGAATCCACCCCCTCTGGACGCGTTAGAAAAATGCAACTACCCTTTCGGACGGTGAGTGCACTTCGTAGGCCACGGAGCATTCAGCGCATGCAAAGTACATGCTAGGAAACGCGAACCCTCTTTTGGTTCCCTCATTCGGGGGGATCTACGAGTTAGTCATCCCTCGGAATCTCTCGTTGCATCGCGTAACGTCGTCTCGAGATTACGAGTTTCGGTGTGTCTGCGCAATTCTTTAATGCCCGAAAATTGTAAAGACCTTTTCTGATCGTTAACTAGAGAAGTGTACGAACCGTTTTCAGACGTGCCACTTTACTATGAACAGAACTTTTATAGTACGGAAATATTTCACTCGTGCCACGTGCACAAGCTGTAATATTTTGCGGCATACCTATCGAACGATAATATTAAGAACAGATTTTTAGGATTTCAATTATTAAGTCACTTGATAAATCGTTAATCAAGACAGAGAGCAGATCTATGGACCTCGATAAATTCGTTCACCACAGTGAGATAGAAAATACATCAAATATTGAAATAAAGCAGTATAGTTTGTTTAAAAAATTTCAAAGAAGATCCCATTTGCAACCTTTTTTACAGCAAAAAGACCTCCGAGTGTAAAGGGTTAATCGAACACCCTTTAGAACAGTATAACTTTTTCAGTATTGGATATAACGACTTGAGTTTTGTTTTGGAAGTTAGAAGGATTAGTATACTAGATGACGTGTACAAAAATTTTTGAAAAACTGCAATTTTTGGAAATCACGAAGAAAATTGTAAAGGTCACTGTTTACAACTTTTTTATTTAAGCACGTAATGAAAATTTGAGAAATACATTTTGTATACACATGCTGAAAATTTCATCGAAATCGGTTAATGTTGCTATGAGCTACAAACGGTTAAAAAGTATGAAAATCGCACTATTTCACGACTGTAATAAATCTCAAGGTTCTTGTATCTTTCGATGCCCATCGCTTGTTTCTGCATCACTGTATATAGTTAGATAAAAGTGTGCATTTGTTGAGAGAAATGTGAAATCATACGTGAAACACAATTTTTACTGTTAAAAATTGTTGAAATATTGAGTGCCTCTGATCGGACATCAGTGAAACTTTTTTTCAATTCCGTTTGTTCGTATATAATAATTTCATGAAAAATAATACGTACAATACAATCACATCTCCTCATAGTTTTCTTGTAACAAAAAACTCTCTTTTGTTCTTTAACATATAGACTTTTTTACATTACGTTTGCTAATAAATGAATTAATAAACATTTTTCAATGGTACAGTAATTTTTCTAGGTATGAAATTATAATTTATAAGAGAAAATCAATATGAGCCATGTTAGATAACGAAAAATCACCGCATGGGCGTTGCTGATATAAAATACCAATCAAAACAACACGTTAAGAGATTGCAGAAGTAAATTTAATAGGCTGCTACTTACTGGGTCAGTATTTTAAAAAAATTTTAATCAGTATTTTAAATAAATGGTCAGTATTGAAAATGAAACGTCAATACGTAATATAAGTTGTCAGTATTTTCAATAAAATATTAGTAAACAATAATTTGTCAGTATTGTATATAGATGGTCAGTGTGTATCATAAAATATCCTAACCTACCCAAAAATTTAAATTTTATTGACCAAAAAACAAATTAACACCAACCAAATAAACGAAACTGTACTGACAAAATGCAATTTAATACTGACAATTAATTATTTATACTGACCAAAATATTCATTTTTACCGACGATTTATTTTAAAAAATACTTACCAGTAATTAAAACAAATACTGACCCAATAAATAGAAGTGAATTTAATACAAATAGGAGACAATGAAATATTTATTTTTATACGAAAATTAATATAAAGTTTATACGTGAAACAAAAAAAAAAACAGGAACCAGTGTAAAAACAGAATTGTAATCGATACATTGGTGCTAAAGAAGACGTGGGAAGAGAAGCCTTTCACGGCGATGAATTGCAAATAGTGCATAAACGATAACCTGGATGACTTAAATGAAACATCTGTAACCCTTTTCCTATAAATACAACGTCGCATTGCTTTATACTATTTATCTATTAGATAATTAGGTTATCGGTTGGCTCGCTTTTTTTGAACAACTGTTTGTTTCCATAGCTATTATCAAACCGTGCTAATATTATACATAGTGGCATAACTGCGCGCGATAAATTCTATCACAGTAATTGTTACAACCAGAAAGTTCTTTTTTACCGACCGTGGTAAGTTATTTGTTTTTTATTCGCTTCTCACTCTCGCTTTTTTATTCTTTTTAGTCAGCTCTTCTCTTCCACAAGCAGCTTTTTAATAGCAACTTTTAAGGTGAATCGTGCTACGTAAAAAGCTCCAGACTAGACAGTTTTTAAATTTATCAAACAAAACGAGCTTTTCCAAATAATAAACCGCGTAAATTGCTTTGCGATTTCGGTCATAATTTAAAGGAAACCCAACGGTTAATATTTACGCATGTTACCTTCTATTTGCACCGTCTTGTATTCATTGTTGTCTCAAAACTAATAAAATTCTTCTCGTTACTTCGCATCCGATGGATATTCTTAGTACTTTAGAACTTGCAGAAACAAATACGAGTCTATGAGAATACCATTTTCCGCTCCATTTACTGTAACTTTCACTTTACGTACCTATTATCATTTCTTGTTACTTTTTCCTTCACCAATTTTCACTCTGTTTTTCATCAAAACACCAAATGAACTTGGGCAAAACATCTCCGCAAATATCTCCACGTAACTTAACACAATTTAATGCTACTTTCATGTTTTCGCGCATCCTTGAATCGTATCAAGGCTTAAGATCTCTCTGCTCGACGTAGGATACAACGAGAAGGGAAGAAAAACCGATAACTCCCAGGATTAGAATTCGTTTCGGTTGATCAAATTTATAAGCAAGAAATGCTCGACACGTTGCTTTTCTGTCCTGTCGAGAATACTCTCCACGTATGAATGAAGTGGCTCTAATTGACAAGAAATATCGCTTGGTATCTTCTTATCAGGGAGTAAAGTATCACGGCCAAGTTCAAATATTTATCACACACCAGTGACATTCGAGTACGCAGGACCTCCTTTAGAGATCGATCCAATACTCGAAAATAACAACAAATAATTCGTACAAACGTACAATCTGTTTAATCTTGTTTACAAATTATCGAAGATTCTAAATTCTATCTATTTCGACGTACATTAATAGCTATTAAACCGAACAATGTAAGACAACAATCTTCCTGAAAATTCCAAAAAAAAACATTTATAACCACCAAATTATAAAAGCAAGAACTTTTTATTCATTTTTATGTTCCATTATTGTCTTTTGATTAGTACAAAACTTTGTCTGTGATTAAAAACTAATTATCACTACTTTCGCATTATCTTTCTTGACTTTTTCACCTCCTCACTGCAAACCCCACGAACGATAGGAATTTCTAATTCTTTATACCCAGCAACAATAACTTTCTGCAAAAGAGACCTACAGGTCTATGGGACCTTTTTTAGTAAATCCTTTTTAGTTAACCACAATACGTTTAGAAATCTTCCCTCCACATTTCCTTTCAATATTCCATCAATAAAGGTCAGAACAGCACTCTTTGTTGAACAGTGTACAGTTGATCTGTAGGTTAAACTAAAACTTCCAATGCAATTTACTCAATTCGCTATTTTGTCTTATGAGCCCTTTTCTCAGAAAGCTCCTCAATTCTAAAGAGAACACATGCACATCTTCAGCTTATTCCAAGGTACAAGCTGAACATATTTCTAAAGGAGAAAACAACAAAATGAAGTTGTTCATAAATCTTTAATAATTGTCTTGCTTGTTACGAGCTCGTTTTGCAACAGCCGCGAAACAGAGGTTCATAGGAAAGAGTTGTTAATCACGGACGACCCGGTGTATGGTTAACACCAATCGCTGCTAGAAAGGAGAATGTAAACGACCTGGTGCCCCTCTTATCACCAGTAGCCACTAGGATTGTTAGTAAAGACCTTGTAGCTTTATGATTCGATATTGCTCGAGTGGCAATGGTTGCTAGAACTGTTATGGCTTCCCTTAAATTTTAATTATTCTGAAAGGAAAGGCTTCCTTCAACCCTTGTACGAAGATTGGGCCAATTTGACCGAAAATGAAGTCTTAAATTCGTTTTCCTTTGTTATTAAATGTATCGTTAGGGCCGAAATTTAATTTAATTTGGGCTGAAGATCTAATAAACATTAATAGATAATGTTTAAAAAAAGAGAAGAAAATTTGTACGACTTTTTTCATGGAAACCAATTAATCTTTTCTGTAACTTAACAAATTCCGTAGAAGAGTTAAATAAAAATTAACTCATTTAACTGGAGTTTGTAAAACTCGACAAAACAAACTCGAACGACTCGAGACGCTACAAAACTACCGTACATTTCAATTTTCATTGCAACCTAGCGTACATCTAGCTTCTCAACGAAACTAGACAGATGTATATACCTTTTATATTTTCTATCGTGTACAAGGTTAGTGACTGTTCGATACTGTGAATGAAGCGTTGGTTACTGTCTCTGTGACTCGTGTTGTTTGCTGTGACCCGACGAATGTTGATGTTTGATACTCTTGTGTCTACTGTGATGTTTTTTCTTCTGCTGCTTATTTTGTATCAGATCATTAATGGTGGAAGTGACGTGATTCACGAATGTATGTGTATCTTCACCCTCGCGCTGTCCTTCACGATCTGCAAGCATACCCCGCCGCCCACCCTGGGAAGTTGATACAGTAGTGATATGGTGCATTAACGGGGAGTTAGACAGAAGGGTGGCTGATCCTGGTGTGTGCTAATTGTCTATAGCCTATACACTGACAATGTAGAAGCAAGACACTGGCAACCCATGTGGCCGAAAGAATTGCAGAGCTTCTGCCAGCTTAACCCTTTAACCTATGATTTTTTTCTGACTACGCATCTAAGCGTCAGCCATTTACTGTTTCAGTATTGTATCAGGTAACAAAAGCTAATCTGTTAGAAATTATTTGCATTTAGTAATCCTCAGTCTTATAAATTAAAACGAAAGTCCTTGACCAGAATCTCTGCCATGAGTCTGACACGTTGTTATAGGGTAAGAGGTTAAGGGGTTATTCCAGAACTAAATTAAGGCCTAAAAATTGATTTATAGACAAAGAACCTTTATTCTTCTACGGAACATATGAATTGCTGGTGTCTTGCTTCTACGCTCTTCATAGTGATAGATTTATCATCAACAAACCGTAACCGCAACAAAAGGTCCGTTCATCCCTAATTCATTCGCTGATCTTCAGTACCACCCTAAAGGTTCCGAGCTATTCTGGTAAGCAATATGCTTCCAAACCTAGAACAACCGTAAGGTATAATATACGCTGATCATATCCTCGCCTATCACGCCAAGTTTTGTATAAAAATCGACGACAGAATCGAAGAAGAGTAAAGATAGCTACGCTTATATGACTCGTCGTCCAAAGAATGAACAATCTGAGTTCCGATTTTTCGTCGCGAGTCTGGGACATGAAGTTACACATTGAAATTTCAACGTGTTGTTACCTATGCAGAAACACAGACAAATACATAGAGATCATGAAGATCTCTAGCAGCACTATGCTACTTCGATCGAAATATGCTACGTGTAATTACCTGCCAAAAATCTAGGAACGCCTTGGACCCTGGACACAGTCTGCACTAATTCATTGAGCGTACATCGAATTATACAGGGTGACAAGGAAATAGATGAGCAAACTTTGGTACCGTATTCTACTGTCCCTAAGGATGCAAAAAGGTCGTATGAACATAGATCCGAAAGTTCTTCCTTTCCGAGATATAGACACTTTTCGATTATGATGGAGTACTATAGGAATGTTTAAAACTTACTTAAAGAAATTGCTGAAAATGATTTTCTTCTGCTTCGCATCGACGTTTCAAAGACTCTCGAAGCGTTTAAAAATTTCGGGTGTATTCCGAATTTCTTCACATGCAGCAATAATCCGGTTTGTGAATACAGTAATGTCTCCACAAGTGTCAGTACGCAAGGAAACTAAACCTGACACTTGCAGAGTCAGGGACTACGTTTTCGAGCCTCGCGCCCGCCTTTGTAGTTTGCCGAACGTAAACAAGGACAGCGAATAAAAGATAAGGATGAAACGTGAGTTGAGGCAACCAAGCGATTTAAATATCAACTTTTTTAATTTTACGTTTTTTTATCCCGAAATTTTTCTTAACATATTGATGAGATTTTTCTATCATTAATGGTGGAAGTGACGTGATTCACGAATGTATGTGTATCTTCACCCTCGCGCTGTCCTTCACGATCTGCAAGCATACCCCGCCGCCCACCCTGGGAAGTTGATACAGTAGTGATATGGTGCATTAACGGGGAGTTAGACAGAAGGGTGGCTGATCCTGGTGTGTGCTAATTGTCTATAGCCTATACACTGACAATGTAGAAGCAAGACACTGGCAACCCATGTGGCCGAAAGAATTGCAGAGCTTCTGCCAGCTTAACCCTTTAACCTATGATTTTTTTCTGACTACGCATCTAAGCGTCAGCCATTTACTGTTTCAGTATTGTATCAGGTAACAAAAGCTAATCTGTTAGAAATTATTTGCATTTAGTAATCCTCAGTCTTATAAATTAAAACGAAAGTCCTTGACCAGAATCTCTGCCATGAGTCTGACACGTTGTTATAGGGTAAGAGGTTAAGGGGTTATTCCAGAACTAAATTAAGGCCTAAAAATTGATTTATAGACAAAGAACCTTTATTCTTCTACGGAACATATGAATTGCTGGTGTCTTGCTTCTACGCTCTTCATAGTGATAGATTTATCATCAACAAACCGTAACCGCAACAAAAGGTCCGTTCATCCCTAATTCATTCGCTGATCTTCAGTACCACCCTAAAGGTTCCGAGCTATTCTGGTAAGCAATATGCTTCCAAACCTAGAACAACCGTAAGGTATAATATACGCTGATCATATCCTCGCCTATCACGCCAAGTTTTGTATAAAAATCGACGACAGAATCGAAGAAGAGTAAAGATAGCTACGCTTATATGACTCGTCGTCCAAAGAATGAACAATCTGAGTTCCGATTTTTCGTCGCGAGTCTGGGACATGAAGTTACACATTGAAATTTCAACGTGTTGTTACCTATGCAGAAACACAGACAAATACATAGAGATCATGAAGATCTCTAGCAGCACTATGCTACTTCGATCGAAATATGCTACGTGTAATTACCTGCCAAAAATCTACGAACGCCTTGGACCCTGGACACAGTCTGCACTAATTCATTGTGCGTACATCGAATTATACAGGGTGACAAGGAAATAGATGAGCAAACTTTGGTACCGTATTCTACTGTCCCTAAGGATGCAAAAAGGTCGTATGAACATAGATCCGAAAGTTCTTCCTTTCCGAGATATAGACACTTTTCGATTATGATGGAGTACTGTAGGAATGTTTAAAACTTACTTAAAGAAATTGCTGAAAATGATTTTCTTCTGCTTCGCATCGACGTTTCAAAGACTCTCGAAGCGTTTAAAAATTTCGGGTGTATTCCGAATTTCTTCACATGCAGCAATAATCCGGTTTGTGAATACAGTAATGTCTCCACAAGTGTCAGTACGCAAGGAAACTAAACCTGACACTTGCAGAGTCAGGGACTACGTTTTCGAGCCTCGCGCCCGCCTTTGTAGTTTGCCGAACGTAAACAAGGACAGCGAATAAAAGATAAGGATGAAACGTGAGTTGAGGCAACCAAGCGATTTAAATATCAACTTTTTTAATTTTACGTTTTTTTATCCCGAAATTTTTCTTAACATATTGATGAGATTTTTCTCATGAAAATGACATCAAACACGACATAATTTGAACAACATTTACTTATTAACACGTTAACATAGGCGCAGCAATGACGCAGACCTAGGCGTAGGACCATCTACACTGACACTTGTAGAGACATTACTGTATTTCCAGGTTATCGACAGTGTTGCTGCATATGAAAAAATTCGGAATGCACCAGGAATTTTCGAACGTCTTCGACAGTCTTTGAAATCATTTTCAGCAATTTCTTTAAGTAAATTCCTTGTACAATACTGTATCATAATCGAAAAGTGTCTATATCTCGGAAAAGGACAGTTTTCGGACCTACGTCCACACGACCTTTTTTCATCCTTAGGAACAATAGAATACGACAGCAAAGTTTGACCGCCTACTTCCTTGTCACCCTGTATAGTATCATATTCAGAATTGTAAGAACTCAACGCTAGCGCAAGCATGTCGTAATGCGCATCTTTCACAAACATTCAACTCAAGTGCGATAAGTTCGCGATATTCGACTCTGTACACGGTTAGTTTTTCGAATAAATTAACTATCAAATCGACGCAAGTTAGCGTATATTCGTGCAATATTACAACGCCAACCCGACCTTCACACATCCGAAGAAGCGCGGGAAGTTGCGTTTATACTTTCCCTCCCGACATATACAGGGTGATTCACCTAACTTGACGACATAAAATTACTCGTAAATTATTCGTTGTAGGAAGAAACGTGTGAGACAGAATTACATGAATTCAAGGGGGATATACGCTGCAATGATTATTTATTTCCTATATTGTTTGCATAGTAAATTTGTAAGGTCATCTTAGGATTTCTTTTTAATGGAATACCAGATATTTTTGACGAAGAAAAGTTAGACTGTCGAGACATTTTTTTTTTTCTGCTAAAACTTGTAACTTTCCCGAGGCGTGGAATGTGTTAAACACGCTGTAACTAACAAACATAATTCAACTCGTCTTCACTGCTAAACAACGATAAAAGTATAGTATAATTAACGGTTATAAATAATATAAAATAATGTGGAATGAATAAACTTTACTTAAAAATGAAAAAAAGAAATCCATAATACTCGACACATCGATCTCAGTTAAATTTGATCGTTAAGATCATTAATGCACGATAATTAGAACGGTTATTTACTGTGTACAATAGCTTAAGCAAATGTTAAATAACTCACAAAACGTTTACATGAAAAAACTAAAATTCTATTTCCATTTGCAATCCCACGGTTTCTTAAAAGTGTAATTTACAAGTAAACAAAAATGAAATATTCTTAAAAAAGAACAGTGCTTTGAAATCCTTACGAACGCTGCGCAATCCAGGAAAAGAATTACAGATCATTTGTAGAATCGAAGAATGCGCGTAATTAATTGCAGATAATGACAACATTTCAATGGGACATTTAATTATTTAAATGCTGTATTGCATAAAATGTCTCTTAAGCGCGTACAAAGATTTGCAAATTACACGTTATATCACGCTAATATCAGTCTATTAAAAAAACAAACTTCATTAATCAAAGAATTGAAAAGGTTTAGTTCCTCGTTTTTCCCTAAACAAAATATCTCACAACACGCATTCGTTTAAACTGAAAGAAAAATGATTTTCGTAAATTCTGTATAAAAAATTTTCAAACGAGACTACAGTTTTTCAAACCAGGAACACGTTCAACTATAAACTTTTATGCAGCAAATTTGACTAACTTTCTTTTCCATCGGCAAATTGCACAAAACAAAGCAGGGTGGTTCGTAGTTAATTATAAAATTGACGGATAATTTCGTTTGTTCATTTTACACGGAACAGCCAGAGGATAGCTTTTTCCGTGACTTTGCCCCTTGATTGCACTACGCAAAAACGAAAACAACTGGTCGTTAAACAGTTCGCCTATCCTCGGACCCAAGCACGTTGCACGAAGGGGCCATAAGTGGCATACGATTGGTCGTCGTCAAGGTTGACAGATCACAGGAATCGACGTTCTTTTGTTTCGGTATATCATTCTACTGGTAACTAGTAACTAGAAATCGCGCTCGCCCCGGCATTCGTTCACGGGTGGCATATACGTACAATGAAACCACGTGTTCCTTTCGCTCTCTTTCGTCGCTCGTGTATCGTGGCGAAGAACAGTGAACGCGTCGCTACGTCGCCAACCGTTGACTCTGGTTCACAAACAATCGGTAACAACACGACGACACTTCCTCCGATCCCGGCAACCCTACAAAGCAAGGGCAAGTTCTTGGGAAAACAAGACGAAAAAGAAGAAACTCGTTTTCTTCGATCAAGGAAAATTTGTATTTCCTTCGTTTGTTAATATACATTCGTTTCTTCAAGACCTTCGCTACCGGCACATTGCTGGCCACTACCATTTAATTGTTATAAAGGAGGACTTGATTGTTAATTAAACACTCGTTTCCATGCCACGAAAATGTTAACAAATCAACCATCTAACAAAATTGGTACACAGAGGAATCTGATTAACCAATTAAATAAACGTTCGTTTGAAATATAACTGACATTACGTTGTTACATTTCTAACAGATATGCAGAAAGATAGTTAATCTGAAAAGAACACTTACTTGTTTTTAATTCGTGCTTTTACCAGTAACTTGTCAAATTTTTCCTAACGAATGAAGAATGAAACTCCTGATATACACATCTGCATACAGAAACGCGCCTACAAAATTGGCGTATAATCGCAAAAAGCAAAAACATACAAAGATAGCAGACACGGTAATAATTTACGCATAAAACGTGTCATCTTGTATAAATTGCAAGAGATTTCCGCATATGATAGCCGGTAGTAAAAAATGTGATTCTAAGTGAATTAGATAAATAAGTGACAATTAACCGCGAACTCGTGCAGTGTTATGTTGTAGTCTCCGATCACGGGAGGGAAACATCAAAGCAAGTCTTTGTTTACCGTGATCATGGTTTTTCCACGACCATAAGCTTTCTTTGCTCACTGTCACCACGTACACGGAATAGAGAACTTTGAATTTTCACAATTCCCTTTCTCGATTGATTGTCAATACGCCAAATAAGAGAAAACTATTCAAATAATGCCAAACGACTCGTAATACGTTCTGGCTATGTTGTTTCATATAATGGCGATAGCAAATTTCAAAACAACGTGTTCCTAGGAAAACTTTACAGTAGTTATCGACAAAGACGCACAAAGCAAGAAAACTCACCGAACTCTGCGGGGAATTGGATACACTTGGAGACCGTTGCACGGTGACCAACGCCATGATAAACACCTCCCACGTTGTTGAACTGTTGGAGATAATACTCACTGTCACTAAGCACACACGTAAAAACGATTGGATCGTTTGAACCAGTGAAAAACGATCATTTTTCACGCACTTGTAGTAGCATCACGCTCGCGGCGGCCATATTCGATACAGTCTACCGTCAAGAGTAATCTGCGCATGCGTGCGATTTCGGCGTGCGCATCCCGCGATTTCACTTATCGTACGCTGACGTCATTACTATAATTTTTTTTTTAAAAAAAGAAAAATGTAAATAACGAACTGCAAAGTTATAATAAATCACAAATAAAAATTAATAAATTTGTCGAAATAATTAACAAAATCATATTTTCACAGAAAACTAATTGTGTCCTTTATATAGTTTTCTATGTTTGTATCAAAATATGAAATGTCTTCGAATTTTTTTGAAACATCTAACATATAATTCATTTTATACATACTTTTGATACATACAAACATATAACTGAATGAATTTAACATTTCTCATTTTTATTATTGCTCACTTACAGACTGTAAAATAGTGTACAATTATAGAATATTAAATCTTCAATATTTCTCGCAAGATTTTGCATAAAAATATATATTTACATTTATATTGA
>NW_017100263.1:267081-270021 GCF_001263275.1 Habropoda laboriosa
TAAATGAACTACTTATTTATATTTGAGAAAAAAAATTGTAAATAATATATATCCTTTGTAGTTTACATTAATTATTGTAAATTAAGATATTGTAATCTCCTACTTGTATCTTAACATGTTTTAAAAATTTATCGATATTGTAAAGGAAGCTGAATATGTCAGCGATTCGATAATGAATCGAGATTTCGAAATCGCTTTGAAGACATCCCTAAGATATAGGTATACGTTAGAAAAGAATGTAAAATAAAAAAGATTCATCATAAGTTGTGTAAATTATAATTTTATCACGCATATGTAACATTTTGAAAATATAAAAATAGTGTAATATTTATATTTGTTTGACAATGTCGAAAATTTTTACACCTACGAATCAAATAAGATTAACCAATGTTGCCGTCGTTCGTATGAAAAAAGCAGGAAAACGATTTGAAATCGCTTGTTATAAAAACAAAGTTATCTCATGGAGAAATAAACTGTAAGTGTAACAGCCGATCAAGAAAAACATAACATTACTTTGTCGGTGTTCTTGACACCTAACCTATCCACTTTGCTTTGCTTTGTATTACACTTTAGCTGGTTTTTATACAATACGTTTTACAGTTTATTAATAATTATGATAATGTAATTTTATTTCAGAGAAAAAGATATCGATGAAGTCTTGCAGACACATACAGTATTTATAAATGTTTCAAAAGGACAAGTTGCAAAGAAGGAAGACCTCATAAAGGCTTTTGGTACAGAGAATCAAACAGAAATTTGTAAAGAAATTCTTACAAAAGGAGAACTTCAAGTTTCTGATAAAGAAAGGCATTCAGCATTAGATTCTATGTTTAAAGATATTGCAACAACTGTTGCTGATAAATGCATAAATCCAGAAACTAAACGTCCATACCCAGTAACTATGATAGAAAAAGCTATGAAAGATATTCATTTTTCTGTAAAACCAAATCGAAATGCAAAACAACAAGCTTTAGATGTCATTCCTCAATTAAAGACTGTAATGCCATTGGATCGAGCTCAAATGAGAGTCAGAATCTTAGTCTCAGGCAAAGAAGCAAGAAAATTAAGAGATAAAATAATAAAATTAGTAACAAAACTAGAAGCAGAAGAATGGGACAATGGAACGTTAAATTTGATTTGTTTGATTGATCCTGGACATTATAGAGAAATAGATCAATTAATAAGTAAAGTTTCTGGATTATTCGAATTACTTAATTTAAAAGAAATTGTTGAAGGAGATGAAATTTTAGAATAAGCAATGAATTTTCTTGAATGTTGTTATGGTGACCCAGTAACCTTTAATTTAATGTAACTTTTATACATGGTTTATTATTACATTAAAAACTGCACATTTATTTACAATACTTTTTTTATAAATGTGTTTATATCATGTACAGATAGATAAAAATGCATTATAAAATAATAAAATTTCTATTTAATAATGTGTACACAAATAACCCAATTACAAATTATTTATAAAGTTTATTAAAAGTATATTGCTTAAATAGTTAACCAAATGTTTTTCAATAAAATCATGTATAACTGTTTAATAAAATTAACAGTACATTCTATTAATCACGAACATTTTAGGAAATAATATATTAAAAAATGTTCATATCTGAAAACTGTATTCTTAATGTTACTCTTTATTAAATCTTTAAATATCAACTACTTAACATGTTATTTAATTACTATATACATTTTTAATATAATAATACAGGATAACCAGTAACTGACACTCATAATTTCATTACAAAATATTTACAACATACATATACTTGAAGATATATCTGGGAACAATATTATTGCAGAGTTTCCGCATACAATACATGGCTGTTTGTGCTATTTTTTAGAAAAAAGCATTATGAGAGAATACTCTACAGATTTGCCTGATAAGTTTTATAATTTACTCTTTTTCATTTTTTTCAACTTCTACTCTGGGAATATATATGTTTTCTGTGCGCTGATCACACTTGGCTGCAATACGTGATGTTGTTAAAAGGAAGTTTTGTAATCTATTTAAATATACTTGTGCTTCTTTATTTAATAAACCATTCTGAACTAAAGATGCAACATTCCTTTCTACACGTTTGCAAATTGCTTTTGCTGAATGTAATGTAGAACAAGCTTTACCACCACCCTATCATAACATAAAATTAAATATAAGTAATCACTTAATAGATAATATAAAATAAAAATACTTTCTTTACCGGAATAATATATGTTTCCTGAGGAGGTAGTTGATTGGCATACTCTGCTATCCATTCTTCCAAATCATTAATATGTTTACTTTCAAATGATTTATCTTTACCAGGTATTGGTTTTGATATAGCATGGCTTAAATCAAATAAAATCATTTGCACTCTCTTTAATTTATCAACATAGGGATGCTCAACTTTACTATCAGCTGCAAATTCCCTTGCCAATCCTATTTGTGCCAATAATTCTTCGGTTGAAACAAGAGCATTAAATGTTGCCTCATTTTTTGGATTTAAATCTATTTCTGTATTTGTTAATTGTAAATCATCAACTTGTGCAGAAATATCTTCTTTTTTTGTTACCTTTGATGCTGAGCTGCTACTGCAATAAAATAATCTTATTTTTATGTTACTTTACTCTATCTGTAATTTATAAATAATACTATAATGTTTATGATAGGCTCTAATACAACAAATTAAAATAATACAACAATTAAAAGTAACATAGGATGTTTCCACTTATTATAATCCTGTAATAATTATTAGTATACAATATTTAAGAAATTTAGTGTCATTTTCTAATTTACAGCTAGAAAAAATACATTCTGGACTAAAGATTAATTAATCATAATGAAAGATAACAAAATGTATTACAAGTACATTTGTTTGTATATAAATTTTATGAGAAACTTCAATGTTCCAAATTTGTAACAAGAGTTGTCAGTTTTTATAGCTTCCAGAG
>NW_017100263.1:270152-270755 GCF_001263275.1 Habropoda laboriosa
CGCTAAATTATAATAAAAAATATTGTTAAGAACCCGATATATTGTATCTCGATATTAAACCATGTTATAAAATATTATAAAGTGTAAATTAAGATTTAGGTTATACCATGCGCTCATCATGTACCTATTTCTAAAAGATGCCCGTAGTCCAGTTTTGTACACAAAAAGGGGCTTTTTCCATACTCTCCTAACTACTTCCATATCTATGAAAAACAAATCTGAACGTAATTGCGTAAATATACTATTTCTAGACATACAGTTGTAGTCGAAGTAAGAGTAACGATATAATCGTTAAGTTGCTTGGTGGTCATGTTGCCAGTTAAACTTGCGCGTCACAAGAAATATTATTTAATTAAAAAGTTTTTAACTAAAATGCTATAAAAATCAATCGTATATTTACTGATGATGAGTTAAGTTTAGAGTATATTTAATTTTTAAAAAATACAAACATATTGAAGGATGTGTAACTATAGAAATGACCATAAAAATTTGATGGACAGTATCATCGTTTGACTTTTTAATATTCCTCGCATTTGTATAACTTAAATTTTGACTCCATAATTTATATATGTATATATAAAGTTTTATCTGTTATATTACAAT
>NW_017100263.1:270903-271128 GCF_001263275.1 Habropoda laboriosa
AACGTTTGTTTGTAATACTTCAAATCGAAAAAAATACAAAAAACTAGTATGTGAAAGTATGTTGCTTCATATTATATGTATACATATAAAAAAATGATATCCAAATTATTAGAATATAAGTTTCTGATTAGATAATTAGATTCGATGAAGTACCGTAAAAAATTGTCAAGTGAACAAAATGATTATTCAATTTTTGCATCTTTTCTACATTTTTTTTTATTAATA
>NW_017100263.1:271285-276220 GCF_001263275.1 Habropoda laboriosa
CGAAATTTCATGAATTTTTATATTTTTATGTTAAAAAATATTTTCAGTATGTTGTTTTGATCTCAAGAAAAATTTCGACCGATTTAACATTTTTGAATTCTCGCGTACCATTATTGTTATGGCATGTGTGCTTATGATATTGCAAAGAACATAATATCGTTATTATAAGGTTACTAAGTTATATATCATTAGTTTCTCGATTGTTGTTTTCTAAACCCTACTAAATTATATTTATGGCAGTTAAATGAGCTAAATAGTTATATGATATTGTATATTATTATATGTATAAATGCCAAAAACCATTCCTTTTATATAATTTATTATTCTTTATACATTCTTAAAATTGTCACAAAAGAATTTTATAACAATATTGAATAAATGCTTGTTGAAATGCAGCAATAAATATTGTAATGGAAAATAATAACAGAATGTATATGTACATGGATGTCCTTACAAATCTTTAATTTAAATTTATTCCTTAGAACATTAGAATATTATACACAAATAATATAAACAAATAATATAAACAAATAGTTTCAACTTTAAATTCGTTTTCATAATATACAGGTCTGGGCGGGATGTGTGGTACAACCGGGTAGAGGATGATTCTACATGTAAAAATAAAACGATAATATAGAATAACATTTTTTCATAAAAGTTGTTTTCGAGAAAATTGAATTTAAAAATTCGTCGAGTACACGTACATTCGATTATCTTTCGGTTTTATGTTTATACTAATACGCGATGCCAATGTCATGATAAATACCGATACATCTATTAACAATTTTCTTAATTTATATTTACACGTAGAATCACCCTTTGCTCTGTTGTACCACTCGTTCCGTCACACCAAGTGTGACTGGCCTACAAAGAGCAAAACAAATTTACTAACTTAAATATATATATACACTGTACATTAATATCTTTAAAGTATGTGATATGTAATCTCACTACTTACGTTATTAGGACAAGTTAATCTATTATTTGCGTGTATATTATAATTTTGATTTGTATTAGTTATAATAAATACGTATAATTACTTTGAACAGTTAATGGTACACAAATCATTCATTTTACAATGTTTAATATTTTATTAAATTATATTACTGTAACTGAATGATAAATTTTGAGGTACTGTTTTATGGCTTTATACATATTTATTTATTGTGTTATACGCATATTATGACAAGTTATTTTTATTATTAAAATTTGTTTTATGATTTATGTTTTTACTTATTTATGGAAAGTATTTTTTTCATGTTCAGTCACCGACATTAATTTTCTCTTGCAATATTTGATAATAACAGGCCTAAAAAAGTAATATGTTGATTAAACCTTTGAATTTTAAATAAGTTTTTAAGAAATATGATATCTAACCTTAAGAGTGGTGAACATAATTCCAAGTTCTCCATTTTGTAAGTAGGGTTCCATGAAATCTTCCATAAAATGTATTTCACTACCCAGTTGTAATACACTGGCACGTACAACAACAAAACAAAAAACAGGAAGTAATTCATCCATTGTCCACAAATACGTAGTACCTAATTGCTTTTGAACTGCCTATTATAAAAAATATATAAAATTTAATAAAAAGATAATTACATATACTACAAAAGTCTAACTTACTTGTGTCATTTGTTCAAATGTATTCCTAACAACTAATAATTTTTCTAATGGCGAGAACGTGGTTTTCAATTGTTGTAATGTTTCTATAGCCTCACTGAAATATGGCTCACTTGGATAGGGTAACGTACTTTCGTTTAGGTTTATTACGTTTGCGTTTTTCCAAAATTTTCTGAAATTTCATTAGTTTTCAAAAATTTAATTACTCGTAAATAAATTTAACAATTACTATCTTGCTATTTCTAAAGGAATTACATACTGATCGATGCCTAAAAATGCCATTAGTGTTATATCAGGTTGCTTGTTCCATTTCATTAATCTTTCCCAATAGGCATCATCTTCTTTTTTATTATGTAAAGCATATAGTACAAAAAGCGCTGAATGTACACGAGGTAATAATATTGGATGAAGTATTGCTGCAGCGCTTATAACTTGACTAATAAAGTAAATTAAAATAAAGAAACATAATACTATTATAAATATGCTAAGTAAATGGTGATAAATTATGTAAATAATTAAAATGCAAAACATACGCTTCCTCTTCATTTTCTGTTTCCAATACGTGTTCCTTTCCACCGCGTGGTAACGCCGGAAATAATAGAGTGACTATTTCATATATTCTTGAAGTAATACTATGAAGTTCGGATACAGCATGGCTAAGTAGCAAAGGATGGACTCTTACACCACCATAAGTAGCTGTGTACACAGCAGCAACTTCTGTTAAAAGTGTTCCTAGTGGATGATGTGAGCTCTCAAATGCTTTAATTAAATATTTATGAATTTCATGGTAGCTCTGTACAGTGAGTTTGTTTCTTCCAAAACAAGGAATTTTGTCTAACTCGTCAATGATTTCGTTATTTCTTTCCTTACTAGTGGGAGTATTTGTCAAAAGTTTTTTTCGTTCTAAAGACTTTTGGTGTGACTTAGTTATTAGGCTAGCAACATTTTGCCATGCACGTTGTGTTTCCACAGATTTGTCAGTTGCACCCAAAGGTTTCATACCTGGTTCAGATACACCAAGTTGTTGATAACATTGTCTAAATATGGCTTTCCATTTTTGATCTGCTGAGACACATAATTTGCCAAACGACCTATATAGAAGAAAAAAGAATACATTTAAAACTAAGTTAGAACAACTGAGTCCATAAATCACTTACGTCGGTTTCGAATTAGTTTGTGCTTTTTCATTAGCTTTATTCATGTGCAGTGTTGCAATAACCTTTACACCTTCATTCCAAGCACCATTCATATTGCCTTCTAATCGATCACCACTTCTAAATGTTAATGTACCCTTGCCATAAAAAATACCAGCCGATTTAAATTCACCTTCATAGTGAGTACCATCTTCAAACACCATTACTCCATGGCCCTTTAATCAGAAGTATTTATTTTAATTTTTTAATATACAATACATATACACATAAAAATTGCGAAAATACTTAAGTATTTACTGTTAAAACATCTTGCATAAAAACCCCTTCATAATAAATACCATCCAGTGTTACAATTAAACCACAACCGTGTTTCATACCATTACTCCATGATCCTAAATATTTTTCACCTGAAATAACATACTGTTCATTTAAAACCTATTTTAAAATTTTTAATTTTACTATAAAAATGTAAATTATCTCCTTTTTCTAATCGTACTATGAAGATATACCTGCCATGATGTCATCCATAATTCCATATCCCTGTTTAACACCTGCAGCCCATTCTCCAATATAAATAGATGCTACAGATGCCATAAAGTGACCCTCCTTTTTAACACCATGACCATGTGGAAATCCATCTTTAAAGTATCCTTCATAAAAATCTCCATTATTATATCTAAAATATTTTACATTCCACTTTAAATATTACATGTTGTATATAAGTTGATAATTAAAATGTTAACAATCACTCAAAAACTAACTTCATTGTTCCATATCCATTCTGTTGACCATCTTTCCACTGCCCTTCATATACACCCTGTGATGGATATTCCATTTTACCACTACCATGAATAACACCTTTGTGAAATTGTCCTACATATTTACGCCCATCATTCCACTCTAATTTTCCAGAACCATGTGGTTTACCACTTAGCCATCGACCTATGGATCAAAGTGAGAAAAACATTATTTTTCTTATACAAGGTGTTCACCAACTAATGAGAGAAATTTTAAGAAGTAATTGTACAAGCCAAAGTAAAATGAAAATCAAGAATAATGAAATTGCACTTGAGACTTTGTGTTTTAGTTACAAGCAGTTAAAAAATACACACTGGTCGGTGTAGAGCAGGTCAGAAGACGAGGGTACAGTAGACTCTCTCTTAACTGGTCCCTATAGGATCGGATTCCTGGCCGGATAAACGAATGGCCAGTTAATCCAAAAATATATACAAAATATCATTTATAGCTTATAAATAAAATAAAAAGCATATATGTTTATTATTTACATATGAAATGTAAATATAATATATAAAATTGTATATTTATGACAACTGACTGTAATCCAAATACAGTTAAAAAATTATAGGATCATTACAGTGCACTGTATCATTCCTACAATCTTTTGCCACGTTCTGTATACGGGTAAAACATTAGATTTTGGATAGAACGATAAAAAATGATAAAAAAAAATTGGATTACAATATTCGACTGAAAACTCGAACCCGAGTTAAATTCTCTACACTTTTAGCTTTTTTCTTTTATTTTATATCAAAATTCGTTCGATTGAAGTTTCCTTTATTATAAATACTATGAACCACAAATGAGTGATGTGACACCGAATTAGTTGAGCCTCCTGGCGAAAATGTGACTGATTAAACCAGAACCCAATAAGAGGGAGTCTATGGTATATACCGTCACCGTTTTCTTTCCGTAACTATTTTGAAGTAAACTGCTAGCCGTGCATCATTGTTTTCGGCGGTGACGATACTCTCGTCTCAAAGTTATCAAAATTATCACTATAATAATATCATCAATATATTACACCTATGAGAAATTTATCATTTATATTATAATTTTTAAATATGAAAAACAATAGAAAATATGTGATATATATTATTATTGTTAATGATTTACAAACCAGTATACTTTGCATCTTTGAAAACACTGTGCTTTGTGAAAGTGTATGAGCTAGAACGTACTATTGGAGGTACATGCCCAATGACCCTTTGTAAGCTAGACTTTATAGCATTTTGCAAAACACACAGCCATTCATTGCGCTCAGAAGGTGTTGGAGTATATAAGACAAATGTATCTTCTGGAGCTACTATTGATATAGCATTCTGAAACATAAATGTACAAATACAAAAGTTTATATTAT
>NW_017100263.1:277260-277815 GCF_001263275.1 Habropoda laboriosa
TAATTTTCATTTATTCAAATGTTATATAATTCTTTTTGACATACTTGTACTGATTCAGAATCTGGTAAAAGCTCTACCCATAGAGTCTGAAGTGGATGTACTGTATGAAAAGTACCAATAACATGAATGAATACATCAGTTAATAAAACAAACCAATGAGTAGAAAATATTCCAGAATTAAGTATTGATAAAGGATGTGTTCGTGACTCTCTAATAAGCCTTCTACCAGGAGATCTTAATAGTTCTCCCAGTTTACCAGAAGATTCCCAAAATAATTTAGTTGTTTCAGCTTCTTTTTGTTGCTTTTCTTGTTCATCACATATTTGTTCCCACTTTATTAAAGCTTCTTGCAAACGTTCTATACCCATTTTTGCACCATTACATTTTATTAAATTTAAAACCATATTTTTATACCTGTACAAAGATGGTGTCTATTATTATAATTATGAAAATAGTAAAATTTGATATGCACAAGATATTAATTATAATTTTTCCCATTTTTTTTTTTTAACATTTTTAATATTTTTTAAATACGTAATTTATTAAAAATAATTA
>NW_017100263.1:277879-280799 GCF_001263275.1 Habropoda laboriosa
ACTATTGTGAAAATTGCTACTACTCTGTACATAAGTACATATATATTTATATATACAAATATTTACCTATTCAATTTACATAGTGGATGTTGTAGTGCTATGGTGATAATAATTTCATCAGTAATTTTTTTAATTTCATTACTTTTTAATTTATTGGTAAATAAGTTTGCTAACACCTGTGGTATTTCAATTATTTTTGCAATATATGTAAATCCATTCAAACAAATAACATCACATAGTGCATTTAAGTAATATCTGTACACAGTAATATACTCCTTGACATTAGCAACTACTGTCACTTCGTATGCTTCACCAATATGATTAAAATAATCCCATAAACTAATAACATTCAATGCATTAAAACTTAACAACTCTGTATAACATCTACATAGTGTTTCATAAACATTTGATTCTTGTATAGCACCTCCCTTTTTTTGAAATGGCTTAATTAAGTATTGGTAAACAATCAATATCTCTTGTAAGAAGACTTGATCACTTATTAAATCTTCAGAAATATTTATTTCAGGTTCATTTATTACAGAACAACAACTGTATTCTCCAGAACTAAAAATTTGACGTGTACTATATTCATTACTTGTCTCAATATCAAGTTGGTACATTTCAGCAGTTTTACTGAAACCATATTGACACAATTATATAGAATAACACTGATTTTTTATCTATGTCTTTCATAATTAAATTATTTACCTTGACTTTCCAATAAAATATAAACCATGATGCATCATAACCAAACTATGATAATTACCAGCTGCTATATCTTTGGCTCTTTCATTTGAAAATATTTTTGTAGTGAATAACTGAGGTGCACTTTGATATGCACTTGATTCCAATGTGACTTGTTTATAATTATTTCTTCCCCAAGCAAACACTCTTCCATCTAATGTCAAGGCAAGTACATGAAATACACCACATGAAATTTTTCTGAGTCCAATATTACTAAGTTTTGCCACCAAAATAGGTTGAGGGCGTTTAATGATATCTCCTGTCCCTAACTGCCCATACTGAATATCACCCCATGACCAGAGTTCAGTAGATAGGATATTGCTGCCAGTACGAGTTAATGTGTTGATCCTTTCATTTAAACCTTGCTGAGATAATTCATGTTCTGGGGAACCAGTGCTTGATGACCAAGGAAATTCTTCACAGCGTAAACTTAGTGCCAAACTAGTAGCAGTAGGTTTAGAATATTCTTCTTCTGATTCTTCTAAATGTTCACTACTATCGTCTTTGAATTCATTTATGTCTGAACTTCCACTCATATGCCTAGATAATGTAACAACTTTACCTCCCACATTTTTGACTCCTTCGTACACTAAATTAGCTACATTAGATACATTTTGTTTGATTAACCTATCTAGTTTTTCAACATTTTCCAAAGGTATGTCTTCTTTAACACTTCCATAAGATGAAACCCAAGATAATTGTCTGGTTAAAAATTGTCTTGCCGCTTCTGTATTTATCAAAATAACATTCTTTTTTTCTTCTTTTTCAGAATCCACTGGATTATTAGAACATAGATCTCCATTTTCTATTATCTCAGAAACATGTTCCTTTTTAATATTCTCTGTAAGTGAAACAGCATCATGTTCTTTACTAGCAATAGATAAAGCACTGATAGAATTAGTTGAATGGTTGTCACTAAATTGCTGCACATGAAGTCCAACAGGGCCAGTATCTGATGATGTTAAACTTGTAGGGCTCAATAACACATTGTTGAGGCACTGAGGGCATGAATTAACAAACACTTCTTCCAAATCATTCTCACTGTCAGTATCGTCCTTCATGCCTTTTATTGTTTTTCTCACAGCAATTACATTAAAATTCGAAGCACATGCAACAGCAGATACAGTTTTGCCTTCAAAAAATCTAACTTTTTTAGGTTCTGTATTATTGATGCCTATTTGTGATTGATTCCCACTAGCCCAAAGTTGTCCATTTTCAGTTACAAATAATGCTGCTTGATCACTAACAGCTATGGATTTTACTTTAACAATTTCATTTTCTTGTTTATATCTATAATGATATAATTTGTATAAATAAGAAACAATTTATAATGAAAAATATGAGCATAAAAAAATTATTATTACACGTTAAAGCTAAACAAAAATTTTGTAAAACATACCCATGACTACAATATTTAACTTCTTCTTTTAAAATTATTGTATCTACTACATTCATATTTAGAGGATTTACTTTCAAGACATATCCATTATTATCTACAATAAACAAATAATCTGAATTTGATGCTATGTCGATCACATCAAATTGAGCCCTTTTGAAAACCAATGTTGGGGGACTATTCTCCAAAAATGATACCTCTCCATAATATAAATTGTTAGTAGTGGTTGCTACAAAAATGTGATCTTTAATAGTAACCAGTCTACAGATGATACCACTTAGTTTGTCGCTAAAAGTATATGACAATTCATCAACACCCTTCCACAAGTGCATATGTTTCTCCATTTTGTGAGATGTTTGACAGAAAAACTGATGTGCATAACCTAGAAATGTCTTATCTTATAAGATAGTACTTTTAATCAGCAATGCTTTCGTCATGTAATTCGAGACTGAATTTCTTTCACTGAACTTTCCTGTAAGAATACTCCAAAGAATTTACATATTGACATGATTAAACTAATGATTTTCTTGTTACAGTCTCCACCGTCGATTGGACAATATATACCACAAATCTGTAACTGACACTTTAATACTCCATATCAGCTGTCATAAGATCATTTTACTAGGTAAGAGAAGGGATAAGGTTGTATTATTAAGCACAGTTTTCAATAAAATGATGAAGAAATAATAATTCTTCAAATATATTAGCTGCTAGCAAAATGTAACAAATTTGTGCCTGACTTGTATGGAAACAATTAAATATTATAAAAATATTGAAAAC
>NW_017100263.1:281407-320149 GCF_001263275.1 Habropoda laboriosa
AAACCATTGATAAAAGTGAATATTAAAAATACTTGTTTACAGAAACAAAATTTCTTTTACATCATTCTAAATTCAATACTTAGCAGAATAAAAATGTTGATTCTTTAAATAATAAAAAAGTACATAAATTACTAAAAAGAAACAAATTTTCACGCAAATAAAACAACATATAGCATTTTTAGTTAATATTTATCAATATCAAAAATGGTAAAATCTCAAAATACATATTTAGTATATCGTTTAAAAATATTACTCAATATGTAATAGAAAATTACGTGTTTGTACATACATTCTATAAGAGTATAAAGAAAAAATTATTGTTAACACATTCACTGCCACCCGAAGATTGAAAAGAGGCATGCCATGTGCCTTTGTATTCAAAATTGGAAGCATTCCATAAAACGAGATATTTTTCAATTTCGGACATTAGTATTAGTGCATAATTTAATCCAACTGTCGTTAATTCGCTATTCCTGTGACCAATCTCATAGAAAAACAAAGAATGAAACAATGTCCTTGTCAATTGTTCAACGCACATCGTAGCGATTACCGACCTTGCTAACGTTGTACGTACATAAAAATTAACGGACATAGCTTGTATGACTGATTTTATGTAAAATAATATAGCACTACAACGGATGTGTAGTTCGTCATTTCAACATTCGTGTAACCCCAACGGAATATATCAAAGTAAGAAATTTTGATAATATTAATAATATAGCGAGACTAAATATTTTTAAATCAATTTTATGTAACACTTTACCTATTGCGTATTAATATCTAGTTTAAAAAATTGAAACTACTTACTATGAAAAGGACATAAAAATATTCGACAAAATTCAACAAATCATTTTTCATTAACAAAAATCAAATCTAAGTACTTTCGCTGAATATGAATGCGCCTAAAACTTCGTTTACTGTCGATCAAACCCGGATAAATTGAATTCAATGCACCAATCAGGAGCAACCACGATCTAAGCTCCGATGTTTGTTGTAACGTCTGCTAGAATGGCAGCGATGAAATTAATTTGGTCTTTGTTAATTAATTTATTAGTGTGTGTCGTTTTAACTGTGGCAGGGTAAGTCAAAGAACTTGTTTCTGTTTGTAGAATTTAATTTATTATATATATTGAAAATGTTTGTCTTATGATAACTATATAACCTCTTATCTCGTAAATGATTTATCAAGTTATAAGTGTGAAATGTATTAGATGAATATTTTCAAAAATTAATAATTAAATAAATGTTAATCATACATGTTAGATACGTCCTATTTTCTAATTTTTTTTGCACGACTTAAGTAATATTTTTTACTGTTTATATTTTTACATATTTGATGACATATGATATAACGCCTTAATTTTTCAATTTGGCCTATTTTTATGGAAAATTCTGAACAATAAACAAAATATATATATTTTCAGGAGAGATTTTTATGCCATATTAGGTGTACCTTCAACAGCAAGTCAACATGCAATAAAAAAAGCATATAGAAAGTTGGCAAAAGAATTACATCCTGATAAAAATAAAGATGATCCAAATGCCTCACAGAAATTTCAAGATCTGAGTGCAGCTTACGAAGTTCTGTCAGATAATGAAAAGAGAGAAATGTATGATAGATGTGGGGAAGAATGTCTGAAAAAGGATGGTATGATGTATAATACTGATCCTTTTGCAAGTTTTTTTGGTGACTTTGGTTTTCATTTTGCTGGTGAGTCTCATCAACAACAGGAAGCACCTAAGGGCTCCAATATTGTGATGGACTTAAGAGTCACTTTAGAAGAATTGTACAGCGGAAATTTCATAGAGGTAAACTTCTGTAGTTATAATTATGTAGTTCTGATATGTAAAACTTTATGCTGCTCTTTTCAGATAACAAGGAACAAGCCAGTTGCGAAAGCAGCAAAAGGAACAAGGAAGTGTAATTGTAGGCAAGAATTAGTTACTCGAAATTTTGGGAATGGAAGATTTCAAATGATGCAACAATCAGTGTGTTCAGAATGTCCAAATGTTAAATTTGTTACTGAAGAACGTGTACTAGAGGTTGAAGTGGAACCTGGTATGGTAGATGGACAAGAAACAAAATTCACAGCAGAAGGTGAACCACATTTGGATGGGGAACCTGGAGATTTAATTTTAAAAATAAAAACACAACCACATCCAGTTTTTGAAAGAATTGGTGATGATTTATACACAAATGTTACTATATCCTTGCAAGATGCTTTAATAGGGTTTAAGATGGATATAGAACACTTAGATGGTCACAAAGTGACTATTCAGAGAGACAAGGTAACCAAATTAGGAGCCCGCATTCGGAAAAAAGGAGAAGGGATGCCTAATTACGATAATAATAATCTTTATGGTACTTTATACATTACATTTGATGTTGCATTCCCTGAGACAGAATTCACAGACACACAAAAAGAAGGTAAGTTATCTTAGTGTATAATCTTTTTTATGTGTTAATTTTGTTGTTTTTGTTTTAGAAATAAAAAATCTACTCCAGCAGGATTCTGTAAATCGAATTTACAATGGAATAAGGGGAAACTAAAAACTTTAAGTGTAATATAACTATGTATATGTACAAAGTGACGCTACAAAGTGTGCATAGAATTGAAGTGCATGTGTTGACTTTGTATGTTTCTATATCAAGTGGTGTTTTCGCTTCCTTGAAATATGGATGCCAACAGGTTTGGTAGCCCATCACTAGGTCAGTTGAAATGGATACATGTAGCATTACATAACAACCATTGCAAGTACTTATACATACTTCCTCTTTAATTATAAGAGTGGTCATGTATGTTATTGCCAACTGTTTACATGGACATTAGCAATGGTTGAGCATGTTACCCAATCATATAAGTTATTTTACATTTAATATGTATGGGTGGTGCATGAATGTTTACTTAAGTAGAAGTTTTGCATTTATACAGTGAAAAAAATTCAATAACCATATTTTTAAATATTGGATTCAATATTTAAATACAAAGGATTAGTAAAATATTGTATTATAATTTTTCTATCGACATTATTTGCAATAAAATGTACAACACCATCCATCATCATTAACAAATTATTTAACCCTTTCGCTGCGGCAGATTTGAATACGTAACTTGTGTGGTATCATTTTAAAATTCGGTTTATTAAATTAAGGTGGAAGTGTACCAAAAGGTTACAACAGTATAGTGCGAGCAAATTTTTAAAACACCTATAGATGCCAATAGCAATGAAAGGGTTAATATACGTTTCAAATTTGTATTAAAAATGTTTTGCATTAAATTATACATAGGGTTTGTTGAAGACCTCTGTATATATTTCATTTACAAAAATTAAAGTACAATTCTTTCATGACATACAATACGGTGTATTGCAATCAGGCACTTATATACCACAAAAATTGTGGGTTTTGGGGGTGGGGACGTTAGATTTTCCTGGGAACGGAATACGCTCATCTGCCCTATGTCAAGGACTTTCCAGGGGATGCAAGATAGACTAAAAACTCGGCGCCGCCGTGTCGGCTACGCTGCGTACGTAACATGCGTAAGACTAAATATCTTTTAATGAATTGGCTCATCTTATTGCATCATGAAACATAAATTATTAGATCAATAATGCTGTTTTTTTACTTCCATTTACCTCGGAAATAATAAGCAGGTTTGTTTTAAATTTGTGTTACTCAGTTCATTGCAACTTGAGCAAATTGAGTTGGAACTTAATAACGAACTCCTTAAGATGTTGATTATTTTTTAAGCCATAATTAACATTTTTAATGTAATATGCATTATAAGGAGTGCATCGATTAATTACACCGATCATCTATAATCAGTATAATTGGTTTGTGAATCGTAAATCGTCTAATAAATAAAATAATTCTTTTTTCAAAAGTTAGACGAATTAGAACGTTTTTTTATTTCAGTTCAAAATTGTTCGTAACATGAAATTAAGTATCTAGTTTTATCCGCACAATTAGAATCAGATATTTGTTTTAGAATATTTTGTTAAAAAAATTGTTGAGAAATTTGGAATGTTGATGAAGGTAAATATACAGGCTTAAAGTTAAGTATACAGGTAGCAAAATACTTTAAAAGCAGAGCACATAACTGGATGCTATTATGCTTCTGCAACTACTTGTAATGTTATTTCAAGTATATCTTCATGCTTCTGTAACTTTATTCTACAGGATAAACCAATCACCAAAAACTAGTAATACATGTGCAACTTTTAATATTTTAGGCATTTTCATTTTTTATTTGTAATGCTTATATTTTTAAGAGAACCTTTTGTTACTGTTTGTATAAGTGCTTTATTCATTAATCTTTTCTCTGTTACTTTTGTAACTCTTTTTTCAAAAAGATCATTTCAAAGTCTTGTTCAAGTTTTCTGCGTCTTTCACGTTCAACTTTCCATTCTAAGTGTCTGGTCATACAACTTTCCACTACAGGGGGTAACTGTACTACTGAAATTAAATTGTTAACAATAGTATGGCAATATACCAATGAGATAATATACTAACCATAAACACTGTTTTATACAAACCTTTGTTTTGTGGTATGCTATTCGCAAAATTTGATAGAATTCTATTTTTATTAAACGTTACAGCTCTTTAGGTTTCACGCATTCCTTCATGTTTCTTGGTGCGAATAAACCGACCATTTTCTGTATTTCCGAAAGCAAATGTTTTCCCGTTGTATCACTGCCGAAAAGTTGACATTTTATTTGACATGAACAAACCTAACGTCGTGATTAAATCTAATTTTCTACTAATCGTTTGGCAGTAAAGTTCAACGGAAAACAGTTTCATATTGTTGTGACTAGGAAGATGTTTTTGAATAACAGTATTACCAACGGTCAAAAAACTGCGGAGCGCTAAAGCGTTCTGCTCGTCGTAGTGTAATTATATGTAAAATGAACAAGAAAATCTAAACGTTAAATCTTTTATGAAACAATAACTGAACTTAATACCAATAAGAACATAATAATAGTAGGTCAGTTGTGAAAGTCTTCATATGTTCTACAACAGTGCCATTTTTGTTAAAACAGACATTAACTCTCCGTAATAACATGTTTACTAACCAAAACCGAAGATTTAGGGAGGAGTTAGGGTCAAGAAGTGGGAGATGAAGGAGAATTTATGACATTTTCGCTGGTAATAATTATTAGTAATTAATTATCATTTATTGTTAATTATCAGTCAATAGTCTTCAATGAACAACGATAACCGATGATCAAGTCTCGCGTGAGCAGTCGGTAACAGATAAGTTACGTGCCGATTTTCGAGGCGCGGAAACGGTAGTTGTTGATCTGTAGTGGCATGCTTTTCTTCATTTTTGTCAGTAATTTTTGGGTTTATAAGCAATTTTTTAAAGCCCCGAAAGCTACTTCTATTATTCAGGAATAGCAAAGAAATGTTTACTTTTCAGTTTTCTAACTCTTAAAAAATATTACTACATTCTTGAGGTTTCCTTCGCGATAACAATTTATTGTATTTGAGTATTTTGAAAATGAACGTTTTTTCACAGACGAGGTACAAAATATACTTACCACCCAATAAATTTTTTTGTCCACGTCACGGGGGATCCAGAGCCCCCTTATCATTTTCATAACTTCCTACGTTATCGATTCAGCATAGAATAAGATTATAACATTAGTAGTGTTTGGAATTAGAACTAAATGTAAATATAAAATTACAAATGAAGTATAGGACAGGATATCGTATATGTAATTGTACACGAAGTATAGAATTCTATGCGTAGTTATTGAATAATAAAAATAAGTTTTTGCACAAAAAAAAAACCAGTATTCTTCGGATAAGCACTTGTTTTAAGGCAAACAAGGGATAATCTGGCGTGTGCGTGATCCCTTTCAAGTGTGGAGTCTGGATAGTAGCTGCTTGGTGCATTACGTATATCTTGCTTACTCTTGTTATATCCATTCTCTTTATTGAGCAATCTCGCTGATTGCTCAGAATCACTGCCCCAATCAACTGTTCGTTCACCCGTATGAGAGCAACCTGTATAAGGATGAACAAGTATTAAGCTATGTATCCGTTCGAGAGAATCTAGCACGAGTAACTTTTGATAGTTACTCTTGACTATGTATCTATTCGACAGTAGCTTTGAGAATTTGTACTCTCTGATACTACTAGGTATCAGATACGACTAGAAAACTCGCCGAGAACTTACAGAACTCTTAGAACCGTGTCCACTTATTTTGAAATAAAGTTGAGGTGAAATAGTGATCACGAATGTTCAGAAACTTAGTGCTGTTATTATTGCTTACAAAATCTTGCAAAGAAACAAAAAACCATGCAGAAAGAAAAGTTGCTGGAACAAGCCATGGATTTCAATTATGTATCTTGTATTTCCTCTGATCGTAAGCAAATCCGTTTTGGAGACTGTGAAGTAAGTCACTTAAACCCGTTTCGCATTCACGGACGAGGTGACTCGTGAACTGACATTTATCCGAACCTTTGGATGAGATATCTCGCATCCGAATGAAAAGACATGCGAGATATATCGTTCAAAGCGTTACATGAACGCGAGATATCTCGTCTATAAATGCGAAGAGGTTAAGACCAGGCCCAGCTGCAAGAGTGGGGATGACCTGTTTCTGGGGTTTCCCCTAGGCTAGCTTCAGGCGGACAGCATGCAGAAATCAGGCAGAACGACGCGACGTACAGTGGCGCCATTTCACGAAAAGCTGGCCAAAATTCAATTTTCGAAGTATATAGCAGCTTTTTGCTACTATAGCAGATTTGTTTTATATACATCGGTGCATCAAATGCCGCTTGAATTTTTAAATATATTGATTGGTTACTGAGATACAGGCCGTCAAAGTTGACGAACTTTCATGCTCCTTAATGTCTTGAAAATTGAAGCGTGTTTAATGTGTTAGGGAAAGTTTATTTTCAAAAAATTCATACGTAAAACATTTTACCATTAAAGTAGGTACTATAAACATAAACTTTCCACAGAAACAAAGTAAAATGTCTTTGATTTTACCCTTGTAATTCCCTTCTCAATATATCATAAATCTTAGTCATGTTTTAATAAAACGGAAGGAAAACAAAAGTGTTAGTCATCGAAATTCACGCAGTGGCAGGTTTCTTGATATAAAGTTACATATCAGGTACTATATCCAATTGAGAAAATTTGCGTAAATTTGCGTCTTTTTAAGATATTTAAATTTAAAGTAGGGGTATCTACATTCTGTCCCACCAGAGCGTGTTGACGATATCTCTGCATATAATTCTCTGCTAATATATTTGTAAAAAATTTAACATGAAATAAACAATTTATCTAAAACACTAATACAGTCTTACTTAATAATGGGTCCAAGATTATAACTTGACAAAGTTTCGGCTTGGAGCGGTCAGTTCAATACAGGAAGACCACTTCCGAAAGATCTGCTTCTTCAATGATTTTATAATTTTTCTTGCACTCTATTAGCCAATTATTGATTGTCGTACATGTTACATCGTGATATAGGTAAAGGCAAATCGGAAAATAATGAATTTTCACAAAAATTAAGTTAAAAACAACGTTTACACTTTTTGCATTTTTGCTACGATATTCGAATTCAGCAACTCCAGAAATATTTTTATGAAAATCGAATGAACTTATGAATTATGGCCAGTTTTTCGTGAAATATCGCCAGTGTGCGACGCGTCACCGGACGTGTGCCTTGGCAAACCACTCTTTGTAGAAAATACACTAATTTTACGAGAGTTCAAAACTGTTGAATAGTCCAAAATTTTCTCTTTTAACCCTTCCGCTGTGGCAGATTTTAGTATATAACGCACGTGGCAGAATCAAATGTTCCACAACGTTCGCAAAATCTTTTCCTTTGGTCGTATCATTTTGAATTAAGGTGGAAGAGTGCAAAGGATAAAATTATTCATCGATAATCTATTTGTTTGCAAGATACCACGGTGACTTTTAGTACCTTTGTACTCTTTTACAAACTCACACATGTACTGAGGATTTATAATGGTGCAAACATATTTTATGTATGAATTTAGTGCTTATGAAATTTATTCGTCGACATGTTTAGAAATGTTGTTACAAGTAATATAGCATTTAATTCGTTTAGTGTTAACATTTTCTTTGGTATGTTTTAAAATATTACAGAACGAAATTGCACAATTTTCTAGAAAATAAATAAATAAATAGCTAAATAAGTAAATAAATTATTTTTCTGTTTTAAGAACGGATGTTTATTTCTTGTAGAAAACTGACGAAAGTTTTCCTCTGTTTTTTCTTTCTTTTTTGATAAAACATAAAAAATAAAACACAGGCGTAAACGCATGTAATCAGATAATAATTAACCCTCGTGCGTTTTTCCGTTCGACGATACACTTAAGGTCTGTGGGTCAAAAACGACCCAAAGACCTTGTCTGTAACAATTTTAGAGACGATAAACCTTTAATATAACGTTAAAGGAATATAAACTTGATAACAGCAAAAGTTATTAAAAAAGAAAGTGATGGGTCAAAAAAGACCCGAAGACCGCACTAGGGTTAATACTATTTAGTGTTACATGTATCAGCTGATGCTTTACTAAGCACGAAATCGTCACATTTACATCTTCAAAGCAAGCATATTATCACAGTGTGACTCTTCTCACGTTATACTTGCCATCGCGACAGTTTCAAGAGGGCCATGAAAAACTGACGAACAAAAAACAAAAGCAAAGGTAGATCGAGCTACAAACAATAACAGTATAGCCTCATGTTGAATTCATCGACGCAAGCGCTCTGTTTGCCGTACGCGTTTAATCTGCTAACCGATCCCACCAACTTATTCACCTTGTCCTTACTCCTATACCGCACTGTGCCTTCGAATATCGCGTCACCAGGTTCTGTTTCAATCGTAATCGTGTAATCGACTAGTTCTCCCTTGTCACCCTCGTCCTTCCACGCTTTCGCGGCTTTAATTTCTTTCAGTTTCAAGCTCGCGCACTGCACGTACTTCTTCAGCATCTTGTTCAACTCCGAGACCACGAAGACCGCCTTGTCTTTAAGATTCTCGTCGTTGGTAGGAACGTCGAAACTATTGTGACACATGCACCAGTGACTAGCTATACCGGCCATGTTACACGTCCGGTAGTCAGGAATCGGTAGGAACCAACTGATTCCACGTGGCAAATTCTCATCCCGAGGCATGCTCTTCGAACGACTTTTCAGACGCGATTCCTCCAGATTCTGAGAGTTGAGCATATCTAGCAGGGTTTCGTGCAGATCGAAGGCTGTTGTTAAGCTACGCGTGTTCCTTCGAAGATTCGCCCAGGCCACTTGATACTTCTCCTTCCACCACCGTGGCAACACGATGAACACAAACGGCAAGCTGTCCTCCATTCTACCTTGATAAGTTTGACGAAAACTGCCCCATCTCATTCCGTGGTCGCTCATCACTATCAACGCTGTCTGGTTTAACAGCTGTTTGATGTAGAGATGGGTGATCAGGTTGTAATAGGACACGTCGCCTAACTGTGGATAGTTCAAGAAATCGTGAGTCAAGCTAGCTTCCCAAATCATCGCGAAGTATGGATCTGCGGCGAATTGCGAGGCGGCTTTCTGCGCGTAGTGTAGTAAGTTGTCGAACGTTTTCCTGGTCCCTACACAAAGATTTGCGTTTAACTTATGCGTATTACCGATATCCTTCTCCGACCCTATACAGAACGGCCTCAGGTAGTAGTCGGTCGGCGGATCTCGAAAACCTTGTTTTAAGTAATTGAACGTCGTCATGGAGCAAGCGTCCTCGCCAAAGATCGTTCGATAACCGGACGCGCTGAAGTTTTTCCATATGAACGGACACTCGTCGAACGTTTTCTCCTTGTTTTGCCAGCATAGGTCGTGCAATTCCCCCTCGGACAAACCGCTCAAGGCAGGTACTAAATTTGGGTAGGTGTTGTCAGCTACTTTAGTGTAGCCTAACATTTCCACCGCTTCGAGCTGCTGCAACGCTTCGACGGTCTTCGGCATCATTCTATGAAAATTTAACCTCGAGACGGAGTCAATACCGACTATCAGCACACTAAGGTGTTCGGTTCTCGAGCTAGAAGCTACAATTTTCTTGCACTTCTCTTCCACCGAGCTGACACGGGGCACAAACGCGTGATAATCCTTGTATATCACTTCGTTATTGTACGAACATTCGATTTTCACAAACTCGGTGTTCACAACCGTCGAGGTATTGAATTTGAAACACTCGTTGCCGTACCTGCAAATAGGAGCTGTTTGAATTAATAGGAATTGAGAATGAAGTGTTAAGTTGTATAAACAGTAGTCGTTCGCAAGGAGGTTAATGTGATAGATTTGAAAATTTAAAAAAAATTGTACGTGTACGGATAAGAATAATCGGTCTTACTGACGTAACAACATTATCGTCGTCCTTCATTCGCCAGAACGGACGCCAGCAGCAGTCAATATCCCCTGAGTTGTTGTAAAAATGACCGATCGCTTTTGGATTTATGAACAATGCCGTGTTGTTCGAGTCGACCAGTGGTAAATAATCTCCGTGCTCACAAGCAATAGGTTTCTCTTTCTCGATAAATCGTGCGATCGCTGAATCGAAAGGATCCATTGCTGGAATCCGACAACCTTTGTTGCGGACTACGAAGCCGGAGTTGGCTAGCGATGCGAAGAAAGGCTTCAATTCTAAGTCATTTTCTGAAAAAAAAAAAAAAAACAAAGTTTAGGAAGTTATTAAAAACAGTCGTTAGTTATAAAATGTGGGCTTATATTTTGCTTATTTATTTCATTACAAATGTTTCTTTCCTGTATCTTAATTTCAATTACTGTTACCTTCTGTCGAATATAAATTCTCCAAAAAAAGAAAAAAAAATTTGTAGCACTATCTCCAATGCGCGAAACGAATATTTTGTTCTTTTAGACAAACAATTTTTGAGCATTTTAGAAAACATGTTATTTAGAGTGCTATTTTTAGTTATGAATTGCTGCATTTATCCAGTGTGATGATGGTATAAAATTGTATATCTCAAGTATAGTAATTCCCCGACCTACGTTCTCGTCACTTACGTTGCTTCGTGTATACAGTACTTACAAGAGGACATTCCGAAGTGACAATCACCTATTTTGATGTCACTTTGTTATATAGTAGTTCTCAAAAAAATATTCGATACATATTGTTTTATATCGGCAATCCTTCACAGTGAAGGGGTGAAAATCATTTTCTAAGTTGGAGGTAGCAAATATATTTACTCTAATATCTAGAGAACTATAAGAGATAGAGGAATAGTGTAAATTAACGATTGTATTTATAATTCAGTATTACGTTTAAATAACGATGTTCTTTTTGTGTTCAAAATGAAAGATGAAAGAACAGTTTCGTTTCTTAAATATTGCTATTTGGTGCCAACTTAGCTTTGTTGATGTAATTTAGTTTTTGCTAAAATTCAACAATTGTACAGAAAAAGTATTTGGAGATTTTTTCGACGAATTATCTGATAATTTTGGCAGTGGAATACCTTGCGAAGAGTCGTTAGCGATAGTTCCATATCGTGCCGTTCGTAATTGATCCGTGTTGTATGTATTTATCACAATTAACGATACGAACAAAAAGATTAAAAGACCCATTAACCATTTTTGTAGCTGTAATCGACTCTTGTATACTTTGCTGTCGAATTCAATATTGAAAATGCCACGTTCATTGTTTACCACCTTTTTACTGCCACGAAACAGTACCTGAACAGAAATAACATAGTTCGAATAAATGATTAGTTTTGTTGCATTCTTGTGAAAAATTCGAATTTTACTTGTAAGAGGTAACTGGCGGCCATGTGTCGTTGGTTTTGAGGATGGCTGTACCCCCAGTGTCTTGACCTACTCTACACTCGTTGGTGTAGAGAGGTTTGTCGGCACCCAGGGATTTTTAAATGTTAATAACTAAAAAACGAGGCTCCAAACGCAATTTTCTTATGCTTGATTTTCGTTTTATTTTGACTTGTAGAATCACCTCTTAAATCTTTTACCAACTGCTGCTGAACACCCTGTGCATGCAGAATATTGCTATAGAGTTATCGTTAAGGACGGACACAGATAAAAATTATCTAACTAATTCAATAAGCACATCCGGCTATTTTAATTGGACATGTTATATCGCTTTCGTCGAATTCTGTCTATATTATTATTTAAATGTCAAGAAACACATACGTACTGTTTGGAAAAAATATTGCAAAAGGAGGACATGATTTTACTTTAGTTGTTTGTGCCAGAAAATATTGTCGAAAAAATGGGTTTATATTGAAATGTCAACATTTACTGTTGAATTAATGTAATTATATTGATTTTTCTAATGTCTATAAACATTAACAATTTTTTGACTCTCCATTTCACATATTTTTATTCCAAATAGCACACCCTAATGCATATAAAGTTATAACAGGTATGTATAACATATAAATGGAAATACAAATCCAAGATTTAAAGTTTAAATATAAAAAATCGGAATAATTACGAAAAAAAATCAAGAAAATCGATGTTCAGTGTCGCCGCTTTTTAAATTTTCAAAATATTTTTTTCATTCTGGTCGAAAGAATCTTTTTCGCTTTGTCGTTTCAGATAAGTATAGTAGCCGCAATTGTGTCAGTCAGTAGGACATGTTTTTTTTTAAGGGATCGTACTAAATAACTTATAATTCAGTTAATTTTGATTATTTTCACTTAAAGCAGACGGTACATATTTTTAAAACATAAATAACTATCTGTGGAAAAAACCGATATTAAAAAATCTTAGTTTCTTTGTGAAAAAATCTCTAAAGAAGCTTAAAAAGTGACACTCTATATTAGAATATCTCCTGAAAAAGGAAAAGGGGAACTGCTTTTGACTGCGCCATGTTTCTGTAGTCTGCGACACTTGATTAAACGCAGTGAAATTTTTCCTATACTATTGTTTACTGAATTTCAAATTAATATACTGTATTTTTCGAAGATAATCCTATTTGATGAAAGTTTACGCATTTACTTTGAAAAATCACACATTCATTGTATAAGTATTCTCTTTTATGAAAAAAGGTACGAATCCTGTTGCGTCGATTGAATAAACGCATTGTAATTAAAACGCGAAAAAACGATATTATTGCGTTTTATGAATATTTTGTGCGTCCACCATTTGTACTTAGATAAAAGTCTTTCTTCTTTTCTTACAACATAATAATAAGACGAGTCAGTTATCGTTCGCTTCATGGGTGCTGTAAGGCAATAAAATGTATTCTCTATGAAACATGTACTAATAAGCAAAGATCACAGCCGTACGTTAAATTCTCAATGCCGTTTTCCGGGATTTCCCGAAAACTATTTTTACGTTATCTATAGCTATAGATTGTAAATCTACATTGTCGCGTGTTATTATCAGTATCGGAATCCGCGACGTTGCAACGCAACTTTCTCTCTCCAAAATGCTGTTCATTCTGTCTAATTTGGCGTTAACTAACGTAATTCCTGTGTACAGATAAAAAGTTCTTTGATAAGCTGAAAAACTGTGTTTGCTGCACCGAGAAAAACGTTTAAACGGTCGGAATCGTTAATTTCGGACTGTGACGATTTATCGTAACTGGTACCTTCGTTGAAATCGACTCCTGATGGACCTGCTTCATGTGACTCGGATGTTTGTCTCGTCGAACGGAAGCACTTGTGCTACAATTTCACGTAACGCGGATTACAAAACAACGTATTATCTATCGTGATAATCGTATCAAACTGAAGAAACGTGTTTTGCATAAGGATTTTATAACGCGTTGGTGAGACCGAAGTTTAAAGAGCTAGCAGCAGAGGTACCTCGGCAGTTCACCAAATTCGACGAAGCAAGTCTACGATAAGAACTTGTGGAGTAATGCGTTAGGAATAGACGCATGCTCGGAAGGTTGATAGGTTTCTAAAGCCTGATGTCATTGCCTCCCACCTTTGATTGATAGATAAATAAAGAATATTCTTATTTCTGTAAAAGTGGTGTGGTTGGTTGTGGCGTGATGTGATTGATCGTGGTTGTGAATTTACCGTACGGCTATGATATTTGCTCGTTAATACAAGTTTCATAAAATCATTTTATTGCCTTACAGTGCACATGGAGCGAACGTTCAACATTTTAATCCTTTCGTTGATTGCAATATCTCTGGCATCCTTTGAGACCTATGATCCAGACCGAGCGTGGCGGTCAATTGTTGACCGCGTAGCTTATTAGGACGGCACGCAGATACATTTTAAGCTCCAACCTGTCTGTAATTATGAAATGATCAAAATTAAATTTAGCGTGTATCATCGAGAAACATTCAAGGGACAATATATATTTTTTTCAGATTTCTAAAAAACATGATAAGTTGCTCGTTTTTGGAAAATAAAAATTTATTTATAATTTCCATATTAAAAAAGGGTGCATACATCAAAATTGAAAATACACTTATAAAGCACCATCTTTTGCGATGCAAATAAAAACATATCTTTTTTCTGTAAGTGTAATAGTTTACGAGATAAAAATTCGTTTATACAGTCATGTTTGGCTGAAAACACACTTTTTCGCGATATTCAACATGTTATAATTTGCTAATAACTTTAAAGTCAGCAAAATGATGACATAAACTCATCGTTAATTCACATAGACTGCAATATATTACAGTTTCGTCAAAATCGGAAGACATGTTGCCAGTGGAATGATCCGTACTCACCAGGGCTATCTAAAGTAAATTGCTTTTGTCCGATAACATTACTCTTTTCCATTTAGTTATCCGACTTATTGCGACGCGATTCTTAATCTTTATTGGCAGTTAGTGTATCGCGTCTCCCACACGTAAACTTAATTTTGCGTGAGTGTAATGTAAGACTAAGGAAGTACAGGCGCTTAAAATAACTGATGTTAAAATAACGTCGGTTCGCTCGTCGATGAGTATGTGCGATATTGTGTGGACCGTTAGGACCCTGCAAGCCGTTGGGTAGGGGTGCAGCCTGCGCTCATCCTTGTCTAGGGCCCCCTGCAGCTTGGGTCCCTTCATCGTGGCGGGGGTGTGAGGCCCGAAGATCAGTCCAAACGGGACTGATCTGTATGTGTGTATGTGTAGTAGCTTTAGGATATGTGAATTGCTATTGAAGGAAATGTACGGGCACCAGGAAGGCGTATGGCACGCAGAAGCGTCGAGTTTCTGCGTCCATAAGACACTTTCTGGTCCTCGACGTCGCTTCGAAAGGAAAAGTAGGACACAAAAGAATTGAAATTAGAAGCCCTCAAAAATAGCAGGCCTGGTCGTCCGTGTCGTAAAGTCAAACTCTTAACGGTTGCGTTTGCGACGCAACACGATTCATATGTATGTTTCTTTGCAAAGTTAAACACATCTTTATTATGATGGGCTTTTTAAAGACTTCCTTTTGAATAGTACCTAGGCAGTCTCTTTAAAAACCATTGTACAGTTCATACAGAAGTTAAGGCATTACATAACTTGCTTTGCACTGTAATTTGTGTTCAATGCGATACGCAGAACTAATCTTTTTCTCTTGGCGATAGATAATCTTTAATTTTTTTCACTATTTCTAGATAAGAACGGGTTACAAACTCACTCCTGTTTAATCTCCCCGCGATCTCCATATTAGAATAACGTTCCTCTTTCTCTGCACTTTTCCAATTTCTGTAGAGTTTAGCTGCATTGCTCGACTCGTTATTCCATTTTTTCGACAATTCTTTAGCACACTTTCTACAATACAACCTCGTCTTGGGTTATATTGGGTATTAAGCAACAGATTAACAAAAGAAAAGCACGCATAGCCAAAGAAAAACAATAAACAAACGAGATGCGATTATTCAAGTGACGCAGGAGAATTTGTCCCTTTTTTCATGAAAGAGAATATTTTTATACTAAATATGTCACTTCTCAAAACCAATGCGGAAACTGTTATTAAATAGGATCCATTGTTCTTAGAAAAATAGAATATTTTAATTTAAACCTCAGTGGGCAATAGTATCGAAAAAATATCACTGTGTTTAATCAAGTATCACAGACTGTATTCGTCCGGGTGGTTTAAATTAATTGAAATAGTAAGATAATATTTCGTATTGTGACAGAAAATTCTTAAGAGCGATCGTGCAATTATTGGCGACCACATTTTTCGAAAATTTAACGTTATTTCCTTGCAACTGTGCAAAAAGACAGTGTCAAGGTGAAAAGCGTAAGCTTCAAATGGTCAGCACTTTGCAGCAAAATGCAAATTTAAAAATCAGACGATCAAGGACTTCATTCTTACATTCCAATTATGTATTTTTAAAATCCGTTTGATTTCTGTTTTCAAGCCTACCGTAATATCTCGAACAATGTCGCTATATCCGCAAAAAATTCCATCGATAGGTAGAAGTTTTTAACACGTTCAGGACGGTGTGACCATCATCGATGCTCTTATTTGCTGACATGAAATAATAAAAAACATAATCGCAAAAAACATTGAGTAATTGTGGATCACCACACTTTCTGATTAGATACGAAATAATTAACTATTAATGATAATACACACTTCAGTCATAAGTAACGTTGACAGTGGTGAGCGTTTCGTCAATTCGTCGCTGTCGTCCTGAACGTGTTAAAAAAAAAGAAGTTCAGCTGTCCGAGATATCTTTAGAAAATGAAGGAGTATTTTTTCACTCGTCGTAAAAACGAAAACGAAAATTCATTCTATGGTTTTTTCTTAAATAGCGAGGGATAAATAAACGACAGTATGTACTGCAATGACTTACCTCGTCTTGAGAATTGTTGTTACACATGCCAGAGAACCTTTCCTCACTAACCAAATTGGAATGATCGAAGGATACCTCGAGAATAAGCGCATGGTCGATATTTTTTATCTGATATGAAAGATTTGTAGCTTTAGATACTAAAATGTCACTTTAGATATGATAAGTATTATGTAAATTTGATATCTTGTTTCTACAATGATTATCTTTTTATTGTAAGGCAAAATTTCACATATGGTATATACACTATTGTTCGAAAGTTTCGAGCATGTTGTGATTTCCGAACAGATAAAATTTCCCTTAAGTAAATACATATTTCATTGAACATATTATTCTGCTATAGTAATGAAACTGGGATAAAGTTCCGTAAGGACACGAAATTTGGTGGGAACGGGTCGGGAAACTTTCAGTCTGTAGTGTATACATTCCTTTGTACTTTTATGTATTAGATTGTAATATGAAATGTCCGATTTTGTTATTCCAATTTTCTAAACCTTTTTTTTCAGTAAATATTTGTATCCTTGCGGATGTATCCATCATTTTAAAGTTTAGAATCCTCTCTTTCTTTTATGATTTTAATTTTTTCACATTTTCCTATCTGAATGCATGTTTTTTAAGTTTCTGTGAATCATAAGTTAGCACAATTTTCACATTCTTTTTCTGTACGAGTGGAAAAGTGGTTCAAACTTCCTAATTCAATTTCCTAAAGTAGAAGTTTAGCGTCGGGCTTGAAGTAATGCCCCAGAAATTACGAATTAAACAAACGGCATTGGTCAGTCGAAAAGTTAATAATTACTTAAATCTTCAAATACGAAACTTTACTTCGTCCGATTTGTCGCTCACGGATTATCATTTTTCTAATCATCTAGATCACTTCGTCAGCGAAGAAATCTTTACGAATCAAGCAAATATAGAAAATACCTTCGAAGAATTTATTGGCACCAGAACGCCGATATTTTATGAAAATAGAATTAAAAAACTTGTCACTGGTTGACAAAAATATGTAGATCGTAATGGTTCCTATTTTGATTAATAAAATTTAATACAAGAAAAGCTATACTGATTTAAACCTGCAGTTCAAGATCGGAGATTTCATATGTTGCAACCAATATTTTCGAGTATATTAATCAGTGTGTAAATGTTTTTACGCTAATCTAATATGCATACGAGCTGCGGCAATATAGTTTCGAGAATAATTCTTTGAAAGATTTTTGTTCAGCGCGGTGCTCGAAACTTTAGTCTTCAAATTAGCTACTTCCAGTGATATTACATGATACGTGTGATGCATGGTCTCCGTTCCTGCCACGTTCATGCATCACATTTGATGCACAGATGCTATTAAACAAAGTCTCTTTCCTTCGAAATTCATAGCAATTCTTAATCACTTATCGGTCGACGACTCGAGTCTTTGATTTAATCACACTTTACTTGTAAACAAAAATTAAGAAATAGCGCTATACAAAGTTAACAAATAGCACTTCGTTTCGAGACGCAATTTTTGGAAAAAACTAATTCGTTGTTAGATTACTGCGGCCGTGTATCGCATCTGACTGCTATCCCAAAACTGAAGAAAGCAATAGCAATGAAGGAACGACGATAGACTGCATAAATAATTTAAAAAGGCGCATGTTTGCTATTCTAAATGCCTGGTCAGTGAACGTGTTGAAATGAGTTCCGGATCAAGGTGATGTGAACTGAATTTTTATTTCTATCGTTAGATATGGTATAATACTGTGGCGTTCGAAATGGAACTGTGTATGATTGATGTTTAACGCTTGGTGTTTGAACGGAGCTGTTAGGGTTTCAAAGGAAACAAAGTATGTGCAATGCCATTAACAGTTAGTCTACCTACCCCTTCGGACAACTAGCCCTGGTCTCTCCTACTTAACTGTTGGCGGATGAAACGGAACTCTGTATGGTTGGTGCGCTACTCCTGATGGTCGAAACGAAACTATTTAACGTGATGCTGTTTTGTGATCCATACAATTCTTTTCACTGACTGTGATTCGTCGCTTAGTTGACGTAGAAATAGAATGGCAAAACCACTGGCAATTTGGGGTGTGCTAGCAATATCCAGGTTTCAAACGAACTTATACAAAGTGGCAAACATCTAGGTTTCCTTTCAAAAACGTGTAGGAATACGTCTGCCGTCGCGACAATGATTCTGTCCCAGGTACGATGGTTTATGACATGACATAATAATCCCCTTTCTCGCGTTTTATGATTGCAACTCGACAATTTTATTAGGTCTATGCAAAAGTTCCCATCGTACATTTTTTGGGGAATATGTATTGATTTTTTATTATATTTATTATTAGTTACCATAGTTCTTAATACCATATTCAGTAAAGATACAAACTGTGAAAATTTATATAAGAAAAGCAACATACAGTGCCTTTTAGTGCAATCAATTTACAAGCGATGGAAACTTTTGCACAGACCTAATATTATGAAAATTAAACAGATGCCAGATGCTATCGCCTTCAGAATGGTCCCCTTGAGATTGTACACGCACGTTCCAGCATCGGATCCATTGATCGTAACATTTCTGGTTCTCACATTCTGATATCTGTTTTAATACCCACGTTACATTACTTGAAATTTCAGAAACTGACTGAAAATGCGTTCCTTTCATGGCTCTATTTACTCGAGGAGATAAGAAAGAAAGTCGCAAGGAGGCAAATCGAGTAAATACAGGAGGTGCGCCAATCTTGTGATCGATTTTGAATTTAAAAACTCTTTAAAAATGCTAGCATGCCTGAATCTGCGGAAGCATTGTCACGATACAGAATCCACGACGAAGCAATTTCAGGTGGAACCGGAGTGACTTAATTTATAATGTTTATCTTTCGGCCTGCACGTGGAGGAGGGATCGGAGTAAACAGCTGAGGATTCCCTAGTTGGGAACATAATTGTTTACATTGTTGTCACTTTCATGGAAACAATTTCTTCTCGAAACTTTACTGTCACACCTCGTACGTGTCATCTCTTAAGCCAGGTATCCATTTGTTGCAAACACCCGTGGCGTATTAGTTAGCGAAACTTGCTTGTCGGAGTCGAGCGAATGATATACTACCGTATTTAGGTATATCAAGCAAAACCTAACAAATTGATCGAAATAACTTTCTAGTAAACGTAAAAGTAAGAGAAATGTATTGAAAATATTTACAGGAAATGTAACAATTTTTTAATTTTACGCTTCTAAATTTGCACTGATCATTTCAAATATTATTTTTCTCGATTGGTCGCCAGCCCACTGTTGTCGATATTAACCGCTCACTCGTTTTACAATATACAAGGTGTTAAAAAAAAGTGTGTAAGTGTTGAGAGGTTTACTGTACAGGGTGTAAACAAAGTAACTTTCGTGGCTTCAGAGGGTGAATTTACACTCTTCGATCTTTGGACATTTGTAAAAAAAACTTGCCGCAAAATTGTTCATAACAATGAAAATTAATGTCAAATTTTTTTCTTACCTCCTCGTATTCTATTTGACCAGAACAGAAACAATTTGAAAGCAGCCATATGCTGCAAAAAAATAGTTTACGATATAAACGTTGATAAACTTTCATGTATTTATACGTATAAACTAGGACCTGCTACCACTTTGCTATTCGGTAGAATCTAGTCGCGTAGCAGACGTCCTTTAAACCTTTAAAGGATGCAAAGGATGCACTGAGTTGAAGATAAGCTTGAACCAAGTAACCTTTTTTCCTCTATCTAACCAAATTGTAACTCGTCAATACCAGAATTTAAAGGGATCGTTGTGAAATAGCTGTTAATGTTATTGAACTTCCAAAACCCATCACTTTACATTTAATATATAACACACTTATATGAAGAATAACTGTTCTGACATTAAATATAATGATAATATTTTCACTCACCAATTAGATGTTTACACAGCGCTGCCGTTTTGATTTATGCTCCGTAAAAGACTTGCTCGTCCATTTGCTTCTATGGGTCCACCACCTCTGTTCATACTGTTTGGTAATCTGTTATTCTTTCATGAATTTTAGATCGTGTAAGTATATTCTGTTACACGTTGCTTCATAGTAGAGAGAAATGCAGTAATAGTGATAACACTTACCACAGATAATTCACTGATAATAAAATCACACTAGATGAAAATGGTAAAAAAAACACACAGTATGACTATTATTAGCACTACTGATGATACTAGCAGTTATTGATTAAGGTAACTGCTACCATTATTTATATTACTTATAGTATTATTTTTACAGCAACTACACATACTAAGATTAAAAGATATTAAAATTAATATTTAAAAAATTAATAAAAATTTATAAAAAATTTGTAATCGTTTTGCGATACTCTCTTAACCTATATTAAAACAATCCTGTTTTCGAAAAATCTAGCGAGGACACTTTTAACATTTTGCACATTGAAACACCACTTTGAAATAGGCTAACATTAGAGGAATCAGTGAAAACGATGGTTCACCGCTGAACAAAATTTACGGCATCCGCATATTTCGCTTGTCTTGCATACCGGAATTCGGAAGTATCGTAGCAGTAACCATTTACAAACTTCGCGTGTCCTTCCTACAGGGAAATTTTATTATAACACATGTCCTTGCCCAACGTTCGTAGACTGAATTTCGCTGTGCCAAGATCGTTTCGACTTTCCCTATTATCCTGTTTCATTTAAAAATGCTCTTTCCTCAGATATCGTGGTTTTCATTAACGTCTAACGACAAGCGAAAAATATTAGGTTATCCCATAAGTTCGTGCCGAAAGCGAAAAGTATTTCAATAAAAATCCAAGGAAATTCTATAGCCATGACGTAATAGTCGTACCGAAAAAAAATAGGAGAAAGGCGCTTATGTTTTTCTTTTTTATCAAATTTAACGGTTTGTTGAAAATGTTGATCTAAATTATAAAATTCGACACGAACTTGTGGGATGACTAGCAATGTCTTCTTCCCATTCGTAGCAAAAGGGTATTCTGACTTTCACGTGCCTTTTTCTCAATGTCCGAACAGCAGTAGATAGAAGTATCGTTCACTTTCTTTACTATCCTACGCTTCCCTTAAAAATTTTTTTAAAGAAAGGACACGTGAAGTTGTTAAACGGTTAAAGCAAAATATGCGGATGCGGTAAATATTGTTCAACGATAAACCCTTCCTCCCTTTACTTTCGTTAGCCTGCAGCAACGTGTTTTTTCAGTATGCGGAAAGTTAAGAGTGTCCTGCCTTGACTTTTCAGAAACAGCTTGAATAAAATCAATATCGTTTTGGCAACGGTTGGGATAACATTTCAAAACAATCTCACATTTCACATACATTTTTATCAATTTTTCAGATATTTATTTTGATATTTTTTAGTCTTGATATTTGTAGTTTCTGTAGAAATACTATAAATAATAGTAGCATCATAAATAGGGCTAATAATTTTGATCTCACATTTCACATACATTTTTATCAATTTTTCAGATATTTATTTTGATACTTTTTAGTCTTGGTATTTGTAGTTTCTGTAGAAATACTATAAATAATAGTAGCATCATAAATAGGGCTAATAATTTTATTATCATTGTGTGTTTTAATTATCAGTGTATTGTATGCGATGAGCGTTACCATTATAGGTGCATTTTTGTGCATTATAGAGCAGTATGTAACAGAATATAATTACGCAATTTGAAATTCATGAAAAAATAACGAATTACAAAACTGTGTGAATAGTAGTGGTAGACAAATAGATGCAAGTGAACGAGCAAGACTTATTGCGGAGCATAAATCAAAACGGCAGTGCTGTGTAAACAACTAATCGGTGAGTGAAAATATTATCATTATATCTAATATTAGAGCAATTGTTCTTAAGATAAGTGCGTTATATACTGAATACTGTGAAGTGATGGGTTTTGAAAGTTCAATAACATCAGCAGCTATTTCACAACGTTCCTTTCAAATTCTGTTATTGAAAATTTACAATTTGGTTATATAGGGGAAGAAAGATCTCTTGGTTCGGGACTGTCCAAACCTTGCTGTCCCTTTAAATGTTGTTTGTGTAGGGCCACGTACACCATTATACTAAACGTCTGCTACGCGGCTAGATCCTATCGAATAGTTTATCAACGTTTATATCGAAAACTACTTGTTTGCAGCATATGACTTTCAAATTTTGTCTCTTCTTGTCGAGCAGAATACGTTAACAAAGAATACGTTTCAAACAATTTTGCGGCAAATTCTTTTTACAAATGTCCACCGAACCAGGGGTGTAGATTCATCCCCTAAAACCACGGCAATTACTTTTTCTACACCCAGTAGAAACGAATATAATGTAAAATTGCCTCTTTTTATTTTACGAAAACGTTTCATCTTTCGTTTGAATTTTACTTCATACTCTCGTTTAAGTTGTACCTACTTGAAATTTATAAAAGAACGTTCGGCTTACCGATGGATTTCGTTTGTTCCGTTTCCTTCACTTTCACCAGCAGCTTCTATCGAACTATTCTCTAGTCTAATAACCATTGTTAAAGAAAAATTCACCAAATTCACCAAATTTTTTAACACATTCTACTCTGCTCCATCGTGGTCTTTTTCATAACTGTCAAAGCTTCCCTCGATTTCGCCTTGATTTCCAGTGATCAACAACAATCTTGATATGTTTCCCTGCCTATTTGACAATTCCCTGGAAGCAGTTTTGACAAAAGACATCCGCATGATTCTTACACCTGGAAGACGTTTTTTCCTCGGTGTTCGAAAGGGGTTTCTTCTATAAGAAATATCAGGCCATCGTTCTTTCTGCTCAACATCGATTAAATTCCAACGTTGTTCATATCAACCTTTGCTCGCGAGGGTGATTCTTGACGGGTTACCGTGAAAAATTCCCAGGGAGACACGAATCAATCTTCAATCAATCACAAACTCTCTCTCTCTATCTCTCTCTCTCTCTCTTTCTGAAAAATACTTTCCGTCTAAGGCTAAACGATATATGTGTAAATATACATGTATATATTCTATGTGATTTTTGTACGAAATCGGCGACGACCTGCCTGTCGACAGAATTTGTCAATCGCGTTCTCTCAATTCGGCACAGTTAATGCAATGGATGTCTCAATTCGACGCCGTCTGACGTCAGGAAGGTTTCAATTCGGTGCACTTTAATGCAACGAAGCTGACGTTTCGATGCATTTTAATAGGAGGGTGGTCCAAATCGTGTTTCCCACCTACCCCGCGTCATCCTCGATACCACCGTCTCCGTGTTCTCGAATACAGGTCAGATTTGACGCATTCTTGCGCCGTCGACCTGTCCCAGGGCCGCTACATCACGCAACCTCCAACAGTTTTAGATATTTCGAATAAGTTCGACCGAATTTTCCCTTCCGCTAGTACCCACCGAATTCTGTAAACGAGACTGTCGAATGGGAAAGGCGCGAACAACATCATCTTACACCATCACTATGTGTCACGTTATCGCGATTGCTCACTTTGCGACACATTAGCTATTCACCGAACACATCCAGCCCCTTTGTAATCCTTGGACAATAGCCGAAGCAGGGATTCAGCTTTCGAATCCGCTTGAATTCGACTTAGTCTGAATGATAGGACACTGGTGGACCGTGGCGAACAACATCGATGGATCAACTCGAGCTCGTGACGGAAAGGTCGTGTACGGGAGCAGAGTAATCACAGGGATGTGTGTTCAGCCTTCTCTTCCTCATGTTTTCCACGTGACCACGTGGTCACCGGCTAGTTCCGATCCCCGGAAGACGTTCGAGGCAGTGACGAGGCGTTGCCGTGGCTGGGATTCTAACGGAATGCATACAGGACTGTCGGCAGTGAGGAAACGAGAGGAGGAGAGACGAAAAGCTGGTCGATAGACGCGCGCGCCCGCGCGTCCGCGCGCTCTCCTTCACCTCCGCGACGTGTCAGGGGAGTTAAGTGCAATCAGCCATTTCCTCTCGCTGTGGTCCAGCGGCTTAATCGACGGATTCACCGGTCAAGTGCTATCTAGTAGCCACGTGAAACTGAACTTTCACGAATCTGGCCGTGGCCTAATTTCTCTCGAATCGATGAACAATCAAGAGGACTTGTGCTAAGTACTCCTGGAAAAATGTAGTTGTCCTCGGAGCTGTTGCATTAGTTTACGTGTATTGGCATTTGATTTTCTACGACGTTCGGGGGAATCCCTTGGTTCAACTTTTCGTACTACTCGTGGTGAATTGTTCTCAGTTTACTAGAACCCGTTCGAGTTTGTCAGGTAACAGGCAGGGGAGAGTAGGGGAATTACGAACACGTGAGGAAAAAATTGAATGAAACAGAATATTACAGAGGTAATAACTTTTTTATCGTTCGTATACAAACACATATTATCTGTTTATATATTTTCAACTTTAACGAAATTTAAAAATAAACTAATTTTTAGTAGAAAAACCAAACCGTTGCTGATCGTAGGGTAATCACGAACGCTACTTATTTTTTACAAAAGTCGCATAGATAGCTTCTAGATGTGCTCTGTCCATCGTTCCGCTTTTCGTGCGCCCATTCGCAGCAATCGTAACACAAAATGTTTGATATTTCTACACGTATCGTCAGCTCCTTTGCGAGTCAGGGTTCTTTATTCTAGTTTTTACATGTAAGCCTTGACGCCGCCGAAGAGACGGTGCCCTGTGTTTTTCAATGGGCATGAATTCAGAGCCCATGAACGGAGTTGCATTTGTTATACATATGTGTAGTTTCAAGTCAGTGTCAGAGAGCCCGGCGCTCTATTGTCGTTCTCAAAGGAGCGCGAACCGATAGCCGATGACCCGACGTCATCGTACTGTTACGCCACAGCCGAACAGGGACTTTAAAAAATCGAACACTCGTTCCACAAAATACAAATCTCTATTTTTTATAAGCAGGTATACGCTTCAGAGGTGACTCGCGGAGTTACAAGTTTTTCGGGGTTTGATGCACGAAGGTCTCTACCTCAGAGAATGTTCTGCGGCGTGAAAATGTTTCGTTATTTATGCTGCGAGGGGTGGTTAAGATTCGTAAGGGAGGGAGGTGTGTGTCAGGGTTCGAGGATGATTCGAGGATCGGCGTTCGAGGATGAGTAAGGATCGGAGTTCGAAGGCGAGTAAGTATTTAGGCAATAAATTAAAAGGTGGTATTTCAATTATAAATTATTGTTTATTTTTATACGCGAGGAAGGCACGTCACTACGCAATGATAAGAGCTCGATAAGACGCTAAAGAAAGAAAAGCTTATCAGCGTCCACCCATACTAAACAGATGGTTACTATGTCAGTCTTCTATATATGTTTATATTAACCTGTCTCGGTATGTTAATCATTTTGGCCGTTACCACTACACACACGCACTCATCAGGATCAGGATGATTTGGTAACAAACAAGATAGGAAAAGAATGCGACGGATGGGAAGAGAGAAAGTCTATCGGAGTCGGTATCGTCGTTATCTTAAGACATGTGTTTATTCTAACAGTACTACCGAATTTTCTACAAGAATCTGGCCTTGGAGAGAGGAAGGCAAGGTTCTTTCTGATACGAGGTCTGAAAAACAATGCAGCACTTATCCCAGAATCTTGTATATCTTATATACATATCTGTATCATTATTATATTTTTACCATATTTATAATATACAAGTTACTGAAATTGTAATATATTTTCATTGTGAATCGTCAATCAACGATCTATCGATATTGTAATAATAAGATCTGTAGACAATTTTTATCAAAGTTATCAGCAATTTGTAATCGGAAAGAAAGAATCAAAAAGTTTGTAAAATCGCGATGAAATTTTCTGCGTTATTTGTTTTATAATTTTGATTACTAGATTATTTGATAAGTAATATGATTTTTATTATACATTAGAATACAGATGTCGAAAGCAATCGTGTATTTCTTTTGTATGTATTGTATTATGTAACTGGTAGATGCTTAAATTCCACCTAAAATTGGACAATTTATACCCAAAACGTCTTAAGGTGGTACACCATCTGGAGATGTATAAAAATAGATAAAGTTTCAGTTTTTTCAGGAGATATGAATGTAACTTTTAGCTTTCTCCTCCAATTTTTAAACAGTAGAAATGTTACAAAATGGAGGAGTTATTGGGGCCATCAGCGGCAAGGATCGAACGTCTGAAATTTATAAATAAAAATGTATTACCTATAACGTAGCGTATGAGCTTCCAACAATTGTAATTACAATAGAAATAGTGATAGTTTGAAGAAGAAAAACCTCTTTTTACCAAAAAAAAAGAAATCAACTTTAAACGTTTAGGCAACACATTTTTATTTATAAATGAAAAATAAATTTTTATTTCAGACGTTCCAATCCTTGCCGCCGATGGCCGCAATAGTTACGGAGTAGTTACTCCATTTTGCGACATTTTCAGTTTTTCAAAATTGGGACATACAGAATTGGAGCTAAATACTTAAAAAAAAATGGAGACATTTAATTTAGTTACTAATCTAGTAGCTGCCTATGAAGAAAATTCCCAAACTTTTATTTATATTTAGAAGCCTGGTGTACTCCTTTAAATCCAAGAAATACGACACTAAGAAAACCGCAATTTCATTATAATCATTAAAAACTCATTCTTTGTAGTAAACTATTTATGAAAGCAATTATGAAAGTAAAGTGTCTTAAACGTTACGACACGATATAAAACACATGAAAAATGAAACATAATATGTCCTGTTAATTTGCTTCTGATTTATTCATTTCTGATCAATTCATACAAATAACAGTTAACAAAATCATTACAAAAAGATGCACACTGAGAATCTGGAGGTTATCCAATTGTAGTGATCTATTATTTGCAGAGGCGTATCTAGGGTGGGATAAATGGGGCACGTGCCCTGGGTACCAATGCCAGGAGGGCGTACAAAAGCTGAAAGAAACAGTGTTCGTTGAGTAAATTTATTTCGAGGACTAATATCAGTAGCTTACGCTCGTTATTCGCGCGCTTTTCCAGTGTCAAAATCGTGTTTAATAAAGAATTAGTAGAAAAGAAAAGGTGGAATTGTGGGGAGCGCAAATTTTGCGGTTGCTCTAGGCGCTGTTTACGCTAGGCACGCCTCTGACTATTTGGTACTGCCTGCATAATTAATATCATTATCTGATATGTCAGGTGTTAAGGAAAAAACTCTTTCAGAAGATGTCACTGCCGGATGATTTACATCAATCCTTCGTTGCTTGACGAAGTATGTTATATCAACACCTTTGTCTTTTTTTATCGAATTTGTTCCTGGTGTTATCGTTCTTTTAAACGAAGTCGTATACGGTTTTCTGTACTAAAAAGTGGCCTCTGTGAGCGATTGGAAAGCAAATTATTAGGCCGATTGGTTTAATTCTTTTTGTACCATAAAAGTACACGTTCATAGAGTAGAAAACAGGAATGAAAAGTTGAAAATTATTAGAAACGTGGCGTCTGAGTGCAATGGCATAAAATTGTATTTTTGGCACTTACTTCTGTACGAGAGATCAGAAATAAAAGTTTTCGTTTTTTTAACTCTTTCTGTGCTTTATTGTAATAATTCAAAATCTTACGGAGCTAGAATAATAAGAGTTATTTTAAGTCGATATTTATTTTATTAATTATAACAGCTTTTACGAAAAGTGCTCAATTCCCCTTTTCAAGTTGATTACCTGCTATTATAACAGCTCCAACTACTGTGTCTTCATTAGTTCATTCATCTATTGTACTTTGGTAAATGCAGAAGTTTATTTATTAATTCGATATGAAGACGTAGTCTTTGAAAAAGTGGTTTTCAACTCACTAGGGGTTTTCTTAGAAAAAAAATGCGACAATGGTAGCAATTTGAAAGAAAGGCTGGTGTTTTTCATTTAAAACACCGTACATTTTTGTTCTTATTCGAAAACAGTTCAATTTATTTAAAAAAATCCCGGTGAGCCAATAATAAATCTTATTTACGACATGTGTGTGAACGATGGAGTTAATCGGACGAACGGTGAAGCAGTTATCATGCCCACTGACTTGAAAAATGTTGTTTCGAGAAAAACGTGATTTCTCGTTCGAGCAGCTGTAACTTTGTCAATAATTCGAATTTCAAGTTCGCTTTGGGCTTAAAATATTTTTACGGTATGTACCTTTCGTAATATGTAAAAAATCGACTTTTTGAAATCGAGAAACCTCTATATGACCCCTTAAAGCGTATGAGTAGAACATAGTCTACGATATAATAGATACTGAAAGATAATTCCCATGGTTTTTAATTTGTACAACGTCCTTGTAGACCTAAGTGGAACGATTAAACGCAATCTGTGTATACATGTATATTGAACATACAGTATCGGGCAAATGTTTGGGATCACCTGCTAATTTAGATCAATATTGAATCCGCTACTAATTCTTTGTAATTTTCAAATTGATGTCGTCGAAATAAATAGCAAATTACCTCGTCCCCATTGATTTCAATGATAAGAAATTCATTAAAACATTCTTAAAGTTGCTAACGTATTTTTGGAAATTTTTGTGTCACTTGCAATGCACAGTGGTTCCAAAGTTTCGACCATATCGAACGAAATCCATGTATTATTAAATTTGACATAAGATTTACGTTTGTTCAGGAAAACACTTTCAATATTACTAACAAAGCTCATTCAGGAACACTGTTAAAAATCTTTAGAGAAGATAACTGTGATTTTCGTTAACACTAGGTTTGCGGTACGCGTGATTTTGACGCATTTCGAATTTCACAAGGAAAATTGCACAATCTGTTTACATTTCTCTCGTATCACTTATGCTTACTATAAATTTTACATAAATTTATAATATCACATAGTTTCATTTATATTGTTTTTTTAAAGAAAACGTGCGGTCAAATTGACGCGTGTCCGTAGAGGCAGGTATATAAGAAATATCCGTAAACCTAGTATTTACGTATGGATCGACAATTGGAAAATGACTAGCAATTTACGGAGCATCCATAAAATATTCGTTCTTATCGGTAGATAATGTAAAGAAAAGATCCAGAGATAACAAAATGATTTATGTACGAATGTCCTTTAATACATTTCGATAACAAAATTTGAGAACGATATGATTTGTTGTCATAAATTTGTTAACTCTTCGACAGCCGTAACGTGCACAGCTGGTTACTCCGAGAAATGTAAACGAAAATGACTTTTAACTCGTTTGAGGTGCATCAGGCATTTAGTTCATATTACACTGGTCTACAAAATTTTGCTTTGTTTCTTATCACATAAAGTGTAATATGTGATTTTAATAACATTTTTTGTGCTGAATTTGCGTATGCAGTCCGTTTGTTTCCATCACGCAGGGTTTTTGTGTGACGCACAGTTTAATATTTAATAACTCCTATAATCTTATATACGGTGGAACCTCGGTAACTCGAAAACCTCTGTGGCGGGTACGTCGCTGCTAAGAAGTCCTTACCGAACCTTGTTCTATTCTTCCACGCGAACTTTTTCTTTTCGAACTCTTTCAGATTTTAGTTTCCGTTCTTTAGTCTCTTCCCGGGTTAAGACATGCCTTCGTCTTCGAGGAGCCTAAGAAGCGTACATGTGGCATCCGGGTTTGCACGAGGACGAACGGCCACGCTTTCTACAAATTTTTCGTTTCTATCTTTATCTATCTCTACTCCTGTCTCCCTGTCCTGACAATATAAAAACCCGGTAAACCTACACCTCAGTTCAGTTTTTCCTTTACCAACTACATATCAACAACCTTTACTTTTGCAAGGGTTGCAGGGACCATCGGTGCAAGTGCAGTCGAGCGGAAACTTCGATGGTGTGAAAAGAAAAGTGTCAACGCAAGAGTCGAAGAAAAAGAATATTTTGTATTTGCATTGTTGTTAACTATTGGTGAAAAAGTTATTTGTTAAAAATATATTTAAATTATTATGAAAGTACTCGCGCGGTAAAATCTACGTACGAAGAGAAACGTCCTGTTTCGTATTTCTTATTTAAGTAGATAAAGTAGAGCACGTCTCATAGCAATCCGCTACATCAGAAGTACACTAACGCCATCTCCTGTTTGGCTGCGCGAACTAACGGCTCGTTACTAGGAACACAGAATGTAAACAGAGGTATTAGACGAGGAAAGCACTAGTGTGCGAGAAGGATAGAGAGAGAACGCTTCCTATTGGCCCGCGGGCCGCTAAGATCGACCTATCAGGCACTAAGTAAAGTCAGCCAGGGAAAAATCATTAATAATTCAATAATTAGAATGATTTTGTGAACTTTTAGAATTGAAGAATGAAGTATGGACCTTTAGCAATTTTCTCATACAGATTTTAATGCACTAGACCCTTTCAATAATTAGTTATTAATAATTATAGTAGGTGATGTCGGAAACGATACTATATGCCGTCAAGTACCTTTGCGGTTTTTCAATAATTTCATAGCTTTCTACTAAATTCCCATTCAACTAACTGTACGCATCTGAAAGGCAACACTTTTGGCTATATTCTCATATAATTTTTATTAACATATTCCGTTTAATTTAGGAGTTATTAAACATTATTTGGGAGCGTCCCCTATTCATCGTACTCGTGTATAGTCAACTGTTATAAACAATTGCTAATATCTAATAAACCACATCCCTTACGGCTACAAAAATTATTGAAGAATATAAACAAAACTTCATTCTACATTCTCCATGCTTAAAAGTGCATAATTAATCACGCATTTCTATTGAAATAACGAAAATGTGTTACGATTGAATGCGACGGGTGTAATACTCTCCAAAAGAATGTTTAATAATTCTTAAACTAAATGGAATATGTTAACAAAAGTTATACGAGAATGTAGCTAAAGGAGTTACCTTTCAAACGTATATAATTAGATTCATGGAAAGTTAGTAGAAAGCTATGAAATTATTGAAAAAACCGTAAAAGTATACGGTATCGTTCTCGACATCACGCATTAAAATTTTTAATAACTAATTATTCAAGGGGCTTAGTGCATTAAAATCTATACGAAAATGTAGCTAAAGGAGTTACCTTTTGAATGCATATAGTTAGATTCATGGTAATTTAGTAGAAAGCTATGAAATTATTGAAAAACCGAAAAGGTATACGGTATCGTTCCCGACATCACGTATTAAAATTTTTAATAACGAATTATTCAAGGGGCTTAGTGCAATACAATCTATACGAGAATGTAGCTAAAGGAGTTACCTTTTAAATGTATATAGTTAGTTTCATAGGAATTTAGTAGAAAGCTATGAAATTATTGAAAAACCGAAAAGGTATACGGTATCGTTCCCGACATTACGTAATAAAATTTTTAATAACTAATTATCGAAGGGGCCTAGTGCATTAAAATCTATACGAGAATGTAGCTAAAGGAGTTACCTTTTGAATGCATATAGTTAGATTCATGGGAATTTAGTAGAAAGCTATGAAATTATTGAAAATCCGTAAAGGTATTACACTTGTATTACACCCGTCGCATTCAATTGTAATACATTTTCATTATTTCAATAGAAATTCGTTATTAATTTGTACTTTTAAGCATGGAGAATGTAGAATGGACTTTTATCTATATTCTGCAATTAGTTTCATGGGAATTTAGTAGAAAGCTATGAAATTATTGAAAATCCGTAAAGGTATTACACTTGTATTACACCCGTCGCATTCAATTGTAATACATTTTCATTATTTCAATAGAAATTCGTTAGTAATTTGTACTTTTAAGCATGGAGAATGTAGAATGGACTTTTATCTATATTCTGCAATTAGTTTGGTAACCATAAGTGGTGTGGTTAATTAAATATTAGCAATTGTTTATAAGATGCGATTAGATTCCAGTACGTTTAATAGATTCTCTCTCCTGTAATGTTTAATAGCTCTTAAACTAGAACGAATATCTTAACCAAAGTTATATGGGAATGTAGCTAAAGGTGTTGCCTTTTAAACGCATATAGTTAGATTCATGAAAATATAGTAGAAAGTTATGAAATTATTGAAAAACCGTAAAGATACTTGACGGTATGCGGTGTCGCTCTGACATCACGTACTAAAATTATTAATAACTACTTATTGAAAGGGTCTAGTGCATTAAAAACTATATGTGAAAGTAGCTAAAGGTCCGTACTATATTCTTTAATCCTAAATGATTACAAAATCACCCTAATTAAGGAGTTATTAATGATTTTTCCCTGACCGACTCGATTTAGCATCTGGAAGGCGGCCATTACAGCTCGCGGACCAATAGGAAACGTTTTCTCTCTATCCTTGTCGCACACTAGTGCTTTCCTTGTCTAATACCTCTGTTTATATTCTGTGTTCCTATTAAAAAATCGTAGTTCAGATCCCCAAACGCGAGATGGCGTTAGTCTCGCCCTCACTTCTTTTCTGTCCTTCTCTATCCCTATTCCTTTCTTTGTCTAACACGTGGCACTGTTGCTATCCTTGTCTAGCGCTATTCCTTTCCTTGTCTAACACGTGCGACTATTGCTATCCTTGTCTACCCCTACTTCTGTCCTTGTCTAACACGTGGGGTTTTGCTATCCTTTTCTACCGCTACTCCTTTCCTTGTCTAACACGTCTCATTACTTCTGTCCTTGTCTAACCCTATTCCTTTCCTTTTCTAACTCATTTCTCTAGAGCTATCCCTGTCATCCCTATTATACTTAATTGATACTTATAATCAATTCTTGATTGCTTTAACGTTTCTAATAATATAGACGTTAAAATAAAGTTTCTGGTTTATTTTCAAGTCCTTTAACTATAGTCTAGTTAATGTTTCTTGTTAAATAACAATTTAGATAGTATTTTAAAATATTGGAGGTGTTAACACAATTTGTTGCATGCCTTAGCTTTTAAAAAAGCAGTTTAATTTATTAATTTCGCATTGAATTAACTATTGCACATAGTGGATTAGTTAGTGCTATCCTTGTCATCCCTATTATACTTAATTGATACTTATAATCAATTCTTGATTGCTTTAACGTTTCTAATAATATAGATGTTAAAATAAAAGTTCTGCTTTATTTTCAAGTCCTTTAACTATAGTCTAGTTAGTGTTTCTTGTTAAATAACAATTTAGATGGTATTTTATAATATTGGAGGTGGTAACACAATTTGCTGCATGCCTTAGCTCTTAATGAAGCAGTTTAATTTATTAATTTCGCATTGAATTAACTATTGCAAACAGTAGGATAGTTAGAAATTGTTTATAACTTTTATTGCCATTTGAAAAATTAATATTCTTTTTGTGTGAATTACAGATGGAACTTTCAGACTACCACAGGAATTAAGGAAAGGATTTTAAAGTAAAGACAAAATTCATTGGAATTTTCTCTACTTTACGGTCCAGTAAGGAGTGCCTTAGCAACAATTATTCCACATAATTGTTATCGGGTCTGGAAAACATTGTCACAGACTCCGTACTTGAAATCGAATGGTATTTCAACGGGAAGAACATTGGAAATTACGCAGTTTATCATTGGAACAGTTTCATTTCGGGCGATTTAAAGCAAACCAGAGGGATTACGCTGCTCAGTCTGCCGTCAGCCTTCAAAGGGGAAGGATCGAGACAATCGTCAGGAACGAAGTATAACAGGTTAGTTGATTATTAAAGTAGAAATTCGTTGAATTTTTCGCTTTTAACATTAGTTATTGTAAATTAGAGCATAATTGCACGTAGTAAGCAGTTTAAAATTTGTATTTAGAGTAAATTTTTTATTGTTTTGACGTTACTAGTAATGTAGGTAGTGAAATAAAGTTTCTACTTCATTTTTAAGTACTTTGATTATAGAATAAGTGGTGTTTCTTGTTAAATAATAATTCAGATGATTGTTTATGATTATTGTAAGCCCTAAACAATATTATCGTACGCTTTGACTTGATAAAACAGCTCAATATATTAATTTTCCTTTGATTTAACCATTGCATTCGATAAATTAGACGGAATTTGTTAATACTTTTTATTAACAATTAGAAAAATTAATGTTCTTTGCGTATGAATTACAGATGGACCTTCCAGGACACTCTAAAGGTCAAGGAAAGGACTTGTACAACAGGAAAACTGAAGAAATGCAATTGTTTGTTAATAAATCGATTATTTATTGTAAACTTATTGTTTAAAATGTATATTACAAGAGGTTACAATATACCAGTATTGTTTTACAGCATTTTACTGTCTATTTATTGCTCCTTTACACTCCAAATCCATTTATTTTTGCAAAAAACCCATTGTTTAAACAATTTTTCATTGCAAAAGTCGATAAATCAATAGCAGAAACCACCAGTAATGCAATTTCATCGAAAATATCGAAAAAATCCCGAAATTCTAGCGAAAACTACGAAAATTAGAGAAACATTTCGAAAATCGCGCGAATATACTCGTTCGGTGCTAAAGTCCTCGGGAATTCCTGGAATTTACGTCATTTCTCAGAAATGACGAAATTTCCAAGAATCGAGGCGATTCCGAGAATTGACCAATGTGCCTTCGAAAATTTCAGTTCCGGAGAATTCCTGGAATTTTCGTCATTTCTCGGAAATGACCAAATTTCCGAGAATCGAGGCGATTCCAAGAATTGACCAATTGGCCTTCGAAACTTTCAGTTCTCGAGAATTCCTGGAATTTTCGTCATTTCTCGGAAATGACGAAATTTCCGAGAATCGAGTCACTTCCAGGAAGTGACTTCCTATCATATCATGTTCGCCTATTAGAAAGTCGATTTTCAGCCAAACGGTCTTCGAAACTTTCAGTTCTCGAGAATTCCTGGAATTTACGTCATTTCTCGGAAATGACGAAATTTCCAAGAATCGAGGCAATTCCAAGAAGCGACTTCCTATCATATCATGTTCGCCTATTAGAAAGTCAGGATTTTCGATTGTCGAAAATTTTTGGCCGAAAATCGACTTTCTAATAGGCGAACATGATGTGATAGGAGGTCACTTCCTGGAAGTGACTCGATTCTCGGAAATTTCGTCATTTCCGAGAAATGTCGAAAATTCCAGGAATTCTCGGGACGTAAATTCCAGGAATTCCCGAGGACTTTAGCACCGAACGAGTATATGCGCGCGATATTCGAAATATTTCTCTAATTTTCGTAGTTTTCGCTAGAATTTCGGGATTTTTCCGATTTTTTCGATGGAAACGCATTCCTGGTGGTTTCTGCCATTGATTTATGGACTTTTGCAACGGAAAATTGTTTAAACAATGGGTTTTTTGCAAAAATAAACGGATTTGGAATGTAAAGGAGCAATAAATAGACTGTAACATGCTGTAAAACATTACTGGTATATTGTAACCTTTTGTAATATACATTTTGTACAATAATTTAACAATAAATAATTGGTTTTTTCATAAACAATGGGTATTTTGCATTGAAAATGAATTTGGTGTGTAAGGGAGAAGTAAATAGACTGTAAAATGCTGTAAAACAATACTGGTATATTGTAACCTTTTGTAATATACATTTTGTACAATAATTTAACAATAAATAATTGGTTTTTTCATAAATAATGTGTATTTTGCAATGGAAATGAATTTGGTGTGTAAGGGAGAAGTAAATAGACTGTAAAATGCTGTAAAACAATACTGGTATATTGTAACCTTTTGTAATATACATTTTGTACAATAATTTAACAATAAATAATTGGTTTTTTCATAAACAATGTGTATTTTGCAATGGAAATGAATTTGGTGTGTAAGGGAGAATTAAATAGACTGTAAAACGCTGTAAAACAATACTAGTATGTTGTAACCTTTTGTAATATACATTTTAAACAATAATTTTACAATAAATAATCGATTTATTAACAAATAATTGCATTTCTTCAGTTTTCCTGATGTTCAAGTCCTTTCCTTCCTAGTAAAACTATCGCCGTTATGTCTTGTGTTATTGATGATGTAGTATTGATGAGTTTACACTTTTTATAAATATATACAATTGTGCAAATAGAATATATACACAGAGTGCTCCATTTAAATCGACCCACTCGAATATCTTCGAAACTGTGATAATACTATTGCTATCCTTGTCTACCCCTAATTCTGTCCTTGTCTAACACGTGAGCTTTTGCTATCCTTGTCTACCGCTATTCCTTTCCTTGTCTAACTCATTTCTCTAGTGCTATCCTCGTCATCTATATTATATTTAACTGACTTATAACAAATTTCTAATTGCTTTAACATTACTAATAATGTAGATAGGAAAATACATTTTCTGGCTTATTTTCAAGTACTTTAATTATAAAACAATTAGTGCTTTTTATTATTCTATGATAGTAATTATAGAAATATTATTCTATACTCTGTAATTACTACCCACATTACGTTGGCCACAAAAATACATTAAGTGCAATGTCTGTCCTGCATCTCGTCCGTGGTTCTACTCACGCAATCCAATATCTATAAATATCTTTACACGTGGATTTAATAAAGGAGGTTCTTTTACCACAAACGAGATATAAAATCACAGACGAGGTACAGGATAGACCTAACACCTAATGTATTTTTCTCTCTAACGTTCTGAAACACCGATCGTGTAAAAAATCCGAGTTTTTGTTATTGTCCTACGATATAAAGCGGCGAGTTTAGGAATTACATACAATCCAACCATCAAAGATGGTAAAGTCGACAGATGTAAAAAATCACCTTTTATTGAATTTGCATATAAAGAAACATACATATATTCACTGTTCACGATCTTTTGACAACAGTAGAACACGCGGATGTGATGAATCGTACTGATAAACAATTACGTTAGATTTTTACTTGTAATTTCAAATTTACATTCAGTTCGAATTCCAACCACTACTAATGTTGTAATCTTATTCTCTGCTGAATCGGTAACGTTGGAAACGACACGAAAATGGTAAGGGCTCTCTCGGCCCTCGTGCCGCGGACACAAAGTCCCATATGATACAGGGTCTATCCTGTACGTAGTCTGTGCTTTCATTCAATGTATTCTTTTATGACGCGGTTTTGGAACATTAAAGCTGTATTACCATTTTGTGTCACTTCCAATGTTATCGATTCGGCATAGAATAAGATTACAATACTAATATTAATCGAAATTAAAACTAAATGTATAATATGTGCTATACTTTATTTATGCTTATAATTTTATAAACATAGTTACATATACAGAGTGTTTGACACACTTGGTAGTAATTTAAAAGGTGATTTTACAAGCTAAAATATGACGAAAATTAAAAATTAAAAATTACGTTTTAGGCTTCGTTTTTTAGCTATTAATAATTAAAGATATTCCTGTGACCGAGCAAACCTCCTGACACCAGATAGTATAGAGTAGGTAAAGACACAAGGAACGCAGTGATTCTTAAAAGAAATGACACAGCCAGCAGCTTACCTTGTACAAGTCGTAGAGAATAAAACAGTGACATTCGGTGTTGCAAACGATCCTGCAACACCTTATAAGAAAAACCGTAGATTAAGCATTGAACTTACTTACTTATTCGCAGAAATGTATAAGAGTGGAGAGTCTCCTCCAGTCCACGAACCTGCCCGGATAAATAATTAGTAAATGCACAAAACAATATTTATGCAAATCAATTTAACAACTAAACTTCTTTTATATAATTTAAGAGGATATTGTACTGTATTGATTTTATTATTATAAATATAAAAGGAAGACATACAAAGGAAGGATGAAATCACATCAAGTCTATCTCTCGGAATAAGTCTGAATAAGTGCTATATTTACACATGTACGTGCGGACGTGTCTTCATAAACGTTGTAGGCAGTGCTAAACCTCGTTTGTAATTTCTTTTGGTGATCTAACAAAAGAGAATCTTTGACATCTGCTGACTTTACCAACCTCGATGATTAAGTTGCACGTAATTCCTAAAGTCACCGTTCTAAATCGTAGAGGGCGCAACAAAACATCTGATTTTTTGCTAGATCGGTATTTCAGTTCGTGAGATAGGAAGTCCCGTAAGATGAAAGGCTATCCTACACCTCGTTTGTGATAATATCTCAAACACTAATTTGTTACAGATAAAACGTATTCATTAAAACGCAATTTCTCGCTAATTAAAGAAATAAGTAAAAAATGAATTTAAAAATTAAAAAGTAAATTAAA
>NW_017100263.1:320197-362742 GCF_001263275.1 Habropoda laboriosa
TTTCGAACAATCGAAACTTAACAGAATATAAAAGCAGCAAATGCTGATATTTATCCTGACATTTCAATCTTACAATCAGTTTCCAAGCAAACGAACGAAGTTTTTCGTTCTAGTTATAAAATTTCATGTCACGCAGGTAATCGTTTGTTCCGATCTTGAATCGTATGTTGTATATTTCGAAAGAAATCACGATAAACCGATAATTCTTTCCACCTTGACAAATTTGAAATTAAAACTGTTACACGCGCTAACGACCATTTTCGGTCCACTTACAGTGAAAGATAAAGAAACCAGTAATTCGAAACGAAAATGAAAACAGTGGACGCAACACACATCCTCATAGTAATTGTTTATTGTTGAAGTGATATAGATATAATGATCCGTAACGTAATTTAACTACAATGAGACAAGTTTTGCAACTAGCAGTGTCGTGTTTATACATGGATTATACAATATGTACAGAAGACCTATGATCGTACAAGCAATACCTTGTTTTGGACAATTTCACAGGATTTGCAATCGAGGAATAGCTGTCGGCCTTTTCGTCCCCCCTTTCCCATCTTTTTTCCATTTATTCCTTAATTAAAAACGACATTGTGCAAGCACGCGGAGAGTCTGTATGCTTCAAACGTGTAAACGTTCTACTTAATTTACGAAACATTTTGAATAGCATATTAACGATTTACACTGATTTTTCTAACCAAATTTCTCTTGCCTTTATACTTATCACGTGTTCCTTATTTACAATATGTATACATATATGTCCGTCGCTCTGAATGGAGACTTTTTGATTTTCCTCCTAAAACTACCCTTTCTAGACTCTTGAACACTCTCTCTCTCTCTCTCTCTCTTTGCATCGGTTCAATCCATTTTCCTTTCTCGTTCTATGTCGAATTTATGTACACACAGTTGGAGTGATCTGGGCAGAATGGAACGTTGTATCGAATCGATTCGTCGTTGCAAAAATCTTGTAATTATTGTAACTGTTTCTTTCACTTTTTTTCCTTTTTCTGCTAAATTGTACTCAACGATAGTTTTTGTCAAATGAACGAATAACCGCCGTACAGGTATATTCTGACCAATTGGTTCCTCGAGAAATAGGCTCGTAGCAAAGCGTACGGCTACACACGTTATATCGATTTAATCTCTGTCGAATGTCACTGTCTAATTTCATTCGTACGAACCATGTTTGTAAGACAAACACACGCACCCTTCGTTATGAATTAATATTACGTTCGCACACTTTCCATACAAAGCTGTTCGACTTATTTTCCACTTGGACAGTTCGCGAACTTTCGTTTACTTTTTCCGAATCTTCAAGTCTCGTTCGTCGATTCTCTCACTGTTTGCTCGTCTTGTTTACGAATTATCATAATAGTTATTGTATCTCGGATAAAGCGGTTCGATGGGATCTCGTTCGATTGGCAAATCGACGTGCGAAAAGCTCGGAGGAAGTACGGTTTAACTGAAAAACTCGGGGCATGAGTTCGGGTTTGTTTCGGGAAAAAAGGAAAAATTTTGCACCGTCTCAGAGACTATACGAATTCCACAGTCTGATTTTCCGATTTTCCTTCTTCGATCGTTTATTCTCAAACACCTTTTCCGTGTTTCTCCTTTCCTCCTGGTCTAAGTGTAAACGTGACAAGTGAAAAAGCGGATGTAATACAATCGTCTAGCAACTTGCATTGAAAAATGTTCACGTAACGAAACTGTTAAACTTTTCTCTGGTATTAGGAAACTTTCGAACTGACATCTTCAATTTAAACGAGCCACTTTGAATAGCGTTTTGGTCGATGGAGAACCATCGTCTTTTTTCTCTTTCCTTCAAGAGTCCTCGAATCGACGGAGTTTTCAAGAAGTTATCCTTAAATTAGTTAAAAATCAGATAAATTACGCGAAGTGCTATCTGGACACAGGTATGCTGCTATCGTTACTTTTTACACATTTTTACACACGTATCGTATCTTGCCTATTATTATTATTATTCTCGTTATTGTTATATTTATAATTATAATACTTATTGTTATTTTTATTGTTATTATCGTTATCACTATTACTATTATTATTATCGTTATCGTTATTATTATTACTATTATAATTATTATTATCATCATTATCGTTATTATCCTTTCTTTCTTCATATACCATGGTTAAACGTGAGAACATACAAGAAAGCCATTGTACACGAATATCGCTATTCGAGTATAAATGTGTGCGACCGATTGCACAATCCACGATACGTACTATCTGTACCTGCATTTTTCAAATCGGCAGATTTTTCGAACGCATGACAGCAACAGTGCGGTTCAAACAATTCATTTCAGATTTTTCGATTTTTTATCGTTTTCGTCCGTTATAAGCTTGCGTAATATCGATAACAGCCAATAATGTTCGTTCCGTCAACTAATTGAGATTACCTTCGATTTGGGCTTTGCACGATAATCCAACGGGTAATCGTTTAAATAACGAGACAATTCGTCGTGATGTCGAATTTCATGCGGCGATACAAACAATGCGAAATAGCGTTCGATGGAAATGTGCGATGAAAAATGATACAAGAAATTTTCGATACTTTGCACGAAGCGTTGGACTCGATGGAAACTGAAATATTCATCGACTGCGAATAGAAGACGTCGTTCAAGTGGAACGTGGTAAACAAGTTTCTACGTATCATTCCGTTGATGCAATTACCAAATCGTCGAATGTATTCGCCTTCACTTTGTGAACGTTAGCGAAAAGTGACGGGAAAATAATGGAACAATTAGCATCTGCCGATTCGTTGCGATTTGTACCGGTAAAATTTGCCAAACGAAATTCGAAGGTGGGTGTTGCGTACAGATTTTCCGTACTATTGCCAGAAAATTTATTGTTAGTCATTTGCTACATCTTCGTTATGTCCTTCGATCATGTAACGATCTCACGTGTACCAACGTAACGGTAATGAAAATGAAACATTGCCAAATGATAATCGAACGTCGCGTCGTCGACGTGTGAGATTTTTAGCGAGAATCGAGAAAAAAGAAATTGGGGAAAAGTTGCGATTTTACTGTGCGGTTGAGTAAATTCAAGAAAGGGGGCGGCGGGGACAATAGTAGAAAGATAAACATCTCTCGGTTTCCATATAAAAAATGCACGATATCGAGATTACAAATAACTATGTATTGTCTATTCGAAAGGAATTGAAGTGTTGTTTCTTTCTTTTTTTTTTTTTTTTACCGAACGACGACAGTTCAACGAGGCCTCAGACCTATCGGGCAAAGATTCGAGATCGATGGGTTTTCGGGGGAACATAAATTCGACGTCGACTGTGTCTTTCCATATAAAAAAACGACGGGACACGTTGCAGTGCGTGCTGTACATCGAGTGTAAATAATAATACTATGATACAAAGTATAAGTACATTGGTTTAAATGATTGCAGGCTGCTCCTCTCATATCACAGCGAGGGCGCTGCCGGGCCCGCTTCGAAACTTTTAAAAACGACCTTCTCTCTCTTGGAAAAAAAGAAAGCGACGCATATATACTCGCACCTGTATACAATTTCGCGCACTCATACCCTTTCGCACCGATAGAATATTTTACATTTATATATTTATATATTTATATAACCGATATACATGTACATATACACGTATCGTCTTGTACGTGTATACCGTATATATATATCGTCTTCTTTCTTTATGTATATATTTATATCTCGCCGTACAGAGTGTGTCGTGTAATTCGGCGATCTCGGTGTGCAACGCTGTGTAAGATAAAATCTCTCGGGTAGTTGATAAAAGTGTGGTCGAGATGAGAAATTTCTAAAGTTGACCTATCCTAAACCGATACCGAACCGTTTTGGAAGCATCGACGTTGCGCCTATTCCCGAAGAACAACAAGCCTACTCGAGATCGTCCGATTCTTACACGAGACACGTTGTATCAGATTCATTTACAATAATAATAACATACGATAACCCTAAGTGAGGTGACCATCACTGTCGCGCATGGACGGTCAGAGTATGGAGGGCCGTGTCGTCGCGGCGCCACGTGTCTTGCGGCCGAACGGCTCAGTCTAGGCACCGCGTCCGTCGGTCCCTCGTGCGAAAGCACACGTCGCAGGGGGTAGAGTTGTGAAGAGAGGCTGGCCGTCGGAGTCGGCGAACCGCTGGGCGTGAGACCAGGTGCCGGATTAGTCGGTCCCCTCGAACGCTTTTAAGACTAGTGTGACAATAGGAACATGGTGTCTGCTCTGGCTCAGGGGAACAGGAAGGATATGTCGTCGGATCTTCGGCTTTCGAGTCCTTCGGTTCGCGAAATGCTCTCTCTTTCTCACTTTCACTCTCACTCAATCTCTCTCTTTCTCTCACTTTCACTCTCACTCTCATTCTTTCTCACGCACACGCTCTCTCTCTCTCTCTCTCTCTCTCTGGCTCAGTATGTGTGTGTTGTGTGCCTGTGTAGCAGCCAGGACGGAGTTCAGTCGCTGAAAACGTGAAGCTCCGAGAACGAAGGATATGTGTTGCCGGTCAAGGTTCATGTGGCCAGTCCTTCACCTCTGGCCGCCGGGGGTGGCGGAAGTCGGGCCGAGGGTGGCGTTGCGTTACCCTCCGACCTGGCGGGTGGCTCCCTGTCGAAATGGTGCTGAAGAGTGTCGCCTGTCCACGTTGGTACACCGGCGCTGTTCTGGTTGCTGCCGTTCGACGACGGCGTGCCAGGAGAGTGGGACGGCGACGGTGTCTGGAAGAGCATGGAGCCGGACGGGATTGAGGATTTCCCATCGAGCAGTGGCCCGTTACTGGTCGCGGCCATTGCCTGCTTGTCTAGGGGAAACCCAGCTCCGGCCGCGTACACTGAGCCGAATAATCCTGCGTACTTTCCGGTAGGAACCGAGTGGCCTGGTAACCCGTTGTTACTTTGAATCACCGAGATCTCGTTCAGCTGTAAGTAATGCACGCTCTCTGGTTAGGTATATTCGGGGACAATTACCTACGAAAATGAAAGAAAGAGTAATCGTTAATCGTGTCGGTCGCGCTACGAGCCGCGATGATTTTCGTTGTTTCTTTCTTTTTTTTTACAGTATCGATACTGGGCTAACTCTTTAATTTCTAGTGATTTTCTGGTTAATTTACTAGGTCGTCCAGTAAGTTTATGCCGCATTGCGTTTGTAATTTTCACGACGTGTTCTGTATTTCAGCGAGACGTCTATAACTCTTAAATCGGAATAAAGCGATTTTTCACTAGGACAGTGCCGGACCGCGTATAGCACAAAACGTGCAACAGAAATTACATGAATTCGGTGGGAAAATTTGGTCACACCCAATATATTCTTCAGATATTGCTCTGTCATATTACCATCCGTTTCGTGCATCAGTAAGAAATAACATTGAAACATATTTTAATGAAAGACCGAGGAACTTTTATAGTGACGGCGTAATAGCTTTGCTAAAAAGATGAGAAGAAGTTGTGGAACCAGAGGGTGACTATACGTCGTTCAAAATAAGAGTAACCTCGCTCTCGGACCGATTCTCGTCCGTTCTGCGCATAGACAGAGAACGTAGCAGAGGGTAAGACGGAGAAAAACGTAGGCGGTTAAGTGGGGGTTTGGACGTTCTAGTGGTTCTAGCCCTGCCTTAGGCACGTCCCATGCGCGAAGCGAGGTTACTCTCATTTTGAACGGAGTATACATTCTTTCGTAGCATTTAAAGGTACGTTTGAAATAATGATCTAAATGGTACATCGATAAACGGCACGAACTTATTGGACGACCTAGTACGAAGCCTTATGCAACTTCTTTTCTCAACGGAATTTTTATTCATCTCCTTTGTGCACTTTGGTACTACACAAATACATGTGTATACACTACCAGGTAAAATTTTCGGGCCACTTGCCAATTTGGGTACATCAATATTGAATTTGCTACAAATTTCTGATAGATTTGAAATTGTACGTTGCGAAGATCAACATGGCAATTTACTTCGTTTCGATTGATTCGAGTGATAGAAACTTAGTTAAATAATTCTCGAAGTTGCGATGAACTTGTAACGAACGATCCCAAAATTTTAGCGTATAAAATGTGTTCAGCGAATAAATCGGCAAACTTTGCCAGCATATTCGATAGGTTATTCTAAGAAGAAACATCACACGAACTTCAACATGGTCAATTCAACTATGCCATCGAGATATGGATCGATAGGAATGTTTTTTTTATGCTTCGATTTTCTCGAGTGTGTTTTAAATGGAAAGCCTGAAACACGTGAGCAATTGATAACTAACATCAGCGTTAGCAATGATCTGGCCGATATTCAGTGGATGCGGTCAACGGAAGCACGCCTACTTGCTTGCGTAGAGGCAGCAGGTAGACATTTTGAATAATACGTATAAATATCAGTGCAATATGTCAGTGTCAAACACAATTTCAGTGTAAGATAAAACAAGTAATCATGCAAATGTTAAGTAGCTAGAATACGTCTGATTATTTACGGCTTGTATCAATAAACTTTCCACATCTCGAGAAAGAAAACGAATTGGTCCACGGTGTATGTAATACCTTTTACTTGTAATAACATTTTCAACACGCTGGCAAAGTTTATCGGTTTATTCGTGGAATACTCTGTATATACAATACATACTTATGTATGCTCTTTTCTGGCATTTACTTTGATTAATATAAGTAACGAAGAAAAATGTATTGATTTTGTAGCCTGTGCCTTTAAAGTATTTTCAAAATTTACAACGTTACTGTTACCGTTTTGCACGATAGTTGTACTTTTTCTTTCTCTCGATTCACCGCGCTTCGTTTAGTTCACAATATTCTGCGTAATACAAATTGCAAAAATATGAAGTATCTACACTTCTTTGATACTTTTTCTTTTTACGTTTTGAAGCACTAGGATTTGAAATTATCACTATTACAAGTTATTTTATACCAGTTTGCATACTATTTATCTACATTTATTAAAATTATTAAGCTGCCTCTTCATGGAATGTTCATAGCGTGATGCATTCGTATGTTTTCTAAGTTCGCATACGAATTATCGTTTGTCAAATAGGACGAAAGATTGCATCGAAGATTATGTAATACTTTATACTAAAAAAAACCAAGAGTTACGATGAATTTTTAAAACCCAGTTCAAAAGTAAGGTATTTAAATACAGAAGAATGGTACTTGCGTTGCTTTCCTACTATCTTCACCTTCTTTCACGTTTATCTTGTTTGAATAGTAAGTCGTAAGCAACATGTTTATTCGTTTAATGAAAGTTTTATCTTTGTAATTGTGTTCTTTAGCGATGCGTGTGGCGTAAAACACATAAGTACACATTATTCACTGACAGTTTTACGTCATAAGTTTCTTGTCTTCTCTTAAAACAACATTGCAGTATCTCAACTTATATTCTTAAATTATAGTACGTTATACTTTTCAATTTCATTTTAGACGACATTCGACACAATTGTTTAGAAACAATTTCCCATCTATGAGATTAACTCGTTATTCAAATACCGGGTCTGAAGTAATTGAGGAGATTTCTGGAAAAAGAGCCCGTAGCGCATAAATTAAGTAAAAAGCATTGAAAGTTTCAACAAGTGCCCTGACCTTTATTGATGGAAAATTGAAACGAAATTTGGAGAGAAGATTTCTAGACATGTAACGGTTAATTAACCCTTAACGCGCCACCATACTGGCTTCCCGCCGGATGATCTTTTGAACGAAACGCCATTATAATGGCCACTGTAATGTGATACGGAAATTATAGACGTTCGATTATTTTTCTGATACTTTTAGATTGAATATAGGATAACGTTGATATGACTAAATACATAGCTGAAGGCATCGAAGCATCATGGTTCTGATATCATTGATATGTCGCAGTGTAAAAGTTTAACCTGTTCATAGTGTTCACTTCTCAAGTAGGAATTTATCATCTCTAGTTTACTAATTACTTCATTTTCGTTCTTGCAAACGTGAATATGACGTATTTTATATTTAATACAAGCATAACGATACAGTTAAAGATGACTAATCCCTCAGTAAATAAACTATTATGTTGTAAGTATTTGTGAACCAATGATGAGTTGACAAGAGTAGGTGGACCTATAGGTCTTTCCTCCAGAAAGTTCCTCAATTTCATTCGAAGGATTTGTACGTGTATCGTAATTATCCAACGATAGACGAACGGTTATCAGTAGCTTCTTCCGACATGTCGGAACAAAGAACAAAGAAAATCTCAAGGTAGCCACTTACTTTCTGCTGCACACCGTTAAGGAACGGCGCGGGTAGATAAGGATAGAAGAGATCCGGCCGTCGCTGAAGGAACTCCGAGTCCTTGGGGGTGATGGGTAGGGGAGGCAGGTCCAGCGACATTCGCCGACCTCGCCGTGACGCTCCGTTGGTCCACATATGAGTGCCCATGTGCACCTGCGATCAGAAGGTACGGCCATGTCTATCAATATGACTATTAGGGACGTTTGACGACGGTGCTAATCTTTCATCGAGCTTGTCTATTGTTTATTTTGTTTGTTTTGTACGTCCGCGTCAGCGTTAGTACAAGCGGTAGCAGCTAGCTAGTGTTAGTGAGTGATCTCGAAGAATCCGGAGGCATGGGAAAGCGGGACCAAAAGAGAGAAAGAGAGAAGAGGAGAAGGTGAGAGATAAAGGAGAAACAGGGAGGCTGAAAGAAAGAAAGAAAAAAAACAGAGAAACATACTGAGAGAGAAGGATAGAGAGAAAGAAAGAGAGAGAGAGAGAGAGAGAGGAGGAAGGAGAGAGTGAGAGAAAGAAAGAAAGGGGAAATATGACGTGTATACCTTGAGGTTGCCCTTGGTGGTGAACGCCTTCTGGCAGACGGTGCATCGGAACGGTTTGTCGCCTGTGTGAGTTCTCATATGGATCTGGAGCGCCGAAGATGAGGAGAAATTCTTATTGCAAATCTGGCACAAGTGCTTGCTCGGCATGCCTGTAAATACACATACAGTTTCGCTGTACAGACCCTGACACAAGTTTAAGGGAGAAGGTACTGTGAAGCTTGTCCCCCTTTCTTCGAGGGGAAAAGTGTGGTTGGTTCGGTGGCTCGTGGACCAAGGGTAGAGCTTGTTATGTACGCTCGAAGCTTGGTCCGCGCGGTCGTCAGACGGAAGACGAGAGAGACGAGAGGGTAAAAGGAGGAGCGCACCTGCTGCCAAGGAGCGCGTGAAAAGAAACAGCGTGGTGCAGAGAAAGCACAGGCGTGCAAGTAAGCGAAGCCGAATAAACACTCTGCTGCTTTCGGTAGAAGCTCGGATGCGAGATCTGCTAGCGAAACAGTTCAACCTGCCAAGCGAAGCCTTGGACCGTTCGAATTATGCTCGATGAAGAAGCAGACTGAACAGATGTTTTTCAATCGGTTTCTGGCTACTTACTGGCTGGTCTCTTTGGTGCTGGCAGTTCCCCCTCGGGCGGGGATCTCTTCACCGAGATGCTTTGCTCCATCGAGGTCGGTGGCATCGGCGGAGGAGGCGGAGGAGGTGGCGGGGGCGGTGGTAAGCTCGAATCTTCCGCGCACATCGGACTTCTCGAGGTTTCGTGATCCTGAGGCTGCTGTTGGTGTTGCGGCTTTGAGTCACTGAACAGATGGGGCGGCATGTCGCGGATTTTATGAGTTAGCATATGCTGCTTCATATTCCCCTGTAAAATAGAAAATAACACTTCATTCGTTATCGCGGACCAGACAGCCATCAGTTCAATCACTTCATCGATTACACCACTCTGCATAATTTATCGCGTTTCAATGTTCTCGATAACTGCTGCAAAATATACAAAAATTCCTATTCCCTGTGGATATCGGGGGATAAGTATGGTACATATGTACAAGTATATATACTATACATAATATATGATACAATGAACAGATGAACACAAACAAATAGCGTCCTGCTTAAACGAATTACATTTCGTTTGTAAAATTTTCATAATTCCCACGAACTCGGCCCAGCAAACGCGAATCGAAGTTATCACTCAGCACGAAAATGACGAGACGTGTGTTCGAAATACATAGTGGTGTTATCATAGGTGTTGTTTCATTGTCAAAATTCAGCAGGCTCTTACCAGGAGGCCGTGCGCTGAGGGTAGAAGTCCGAGGGCGGGTGACATCAGCGGGGGTAGGCGGATGGCAGGATAGACAGGCGTCAGCCCCCGCCCCCCTCCGGCTCCTTTCCGCCCCCGGCTCTTCCGTTCCTCAGGTCGCCGCCGCCGCCTGCGTTTCGCTTTTTCTCGACTACTGGCGCACGCTGATTCGTATTGAGGATCGGGTGAAGTGATCGAACTGTTTGCGGGCAACGGTTGAGACGCACAGACGCATGCTTGCTGCCCGGAACCATCGTTCTGAAAGTATCGTAGAAAAACAAAGATACAGAGCTGACCTGAACGAAGCCAGGCTTGGATCGTGACCATTGATATTTTTTGCAACAACAGACGAACTTGAGATTATGTATTTGCATTGCGTATCGCGGTTACTTTGATAAAGAAAAAACTATAAAGCTTTGTGTTGGCAATGCTTTACTTCAATATATTTTGCAACTAATTACACAACGAAATACGTATGCTCGTTAAGGAGGTTATAATGAAGGAATCGTGCAATGACTAGATCGCATATTCGTACTTTTATGAGCAATTATTGTACACTAATTTCTTGTTTATGGAAAGATTAATGGAAAATTGTGCAACAGTGAACACTTCAAGTTTACGTCTGACAGATTTAATAATATTCGTAAGTATTACAAAAGGAATCAGTATTATTGTTTCATTAGTTTTACGATAGTTAATGGAAGTATATTGGAAAACAGAAAGGTATGCCAGTTACTTGAAATTCCAACGATATACGAAATAAGATATTTTAATTCCGAAAGTTTTGGCTAATTACCAAAAGCAAATCAAACTGAAACTCTTTACAAAATTTGATGTTCTTCAACTGAAACTAGAATGATAAGAACGTAGCGAAAATAAACGCTGAGGCGAACTATAAAGAGTCTGGCAGTTTTTAAATATCAACTACGTATAAAGTTGAGTAGAAACATCCACCGAGACGACGTGAATATAATTCATGAAAATTGTCGACACTGTTAGAAAATGATGGTGTTTGCAATTTTTCCAATATATTCCTTATTCTGTTTGTGGAAATTAATTACACTGAATCATAACGATGTTTTCTGTTTATTAAATAGCTACACATTCTAGTCATTGTAGGATTCCCCTCGAATTCGTTTGGTGAGCAGCAAACAATTCTCAGACTGAAGGCGTCCAATTCGATCCTCCCGATCCAATTTAAAAAGAATGTTACGTTACCTTAGTGGAAAAGCCTCTGTCGCATATGGTGCATTTGAAAGGTCGCTCTTTCGTGTGGCTCCGGTAATGGATCTCCAGCGCGGAATTGCACGCAAATGTCTTGTAGCAGATATTACATGTGGTGTTTCCACGCACTGTAACAGATCGTACTTCTTTACAATTGCTTTCCGACACTTTCATATGCTTCTACCGGCCGTGAAAGCAATTTGTAATCACGATTCGAGCACATACTACTCATCATGAACGCAAGAAAACGGACTGGTCTAATCGTGAAATGCGTGAACGCCGGAGTAACACTCGTAGCGCGAAACATCGGAACTCAGAAACTGATGGTTTTACGCGCGCGGCTGGCTCGATAATAGCATTTAGAGTCATGGTTTCTTGGCAGTTTGACGGAAGGAATGAAATGAATCGTACAGGCAGCAATCCATTTTTCAAAGAAATTTATTTATTTATTTATCAAATATCCATAGTTTCGACCTTTCCTTACGCAAAAAAGGAATACAAAACTAATATTTGTGCACGCAAACTTTGGATCTTCCGTTTTCTGTTCTTTTCTGTTTTAAAGAGAAACCCATCGAGTGACTCGAACTATGTGAGAGAGAGAGAGAGAGAGAGAGAGAGAAAAGAGAGAGAGAGAGAAGAGCGAAGAGAGAGCAAAGAGAGAGAGAGAGAAATAGAGAGCGAGAGAGAATACCGAAGAAAAAGGTGTACAAACAGATAATAAAAAAGAGTCAAGCGGGAGGGTAGGAGTGCTAGGTCCGGCTACACCACAAACAGGATACGTCGATATACAGCTTGGATAAGGTGGACGAATCAGTCAGATTGGCGGTGAGGATCAGTGAATCGTGTCAGATCGATCGGAAGGTGTAGCAGGAACTGCAGCTCGCCCTGATGCTAGCAGCGCCTACCTGCTGGCCCTCCGACAGCCAGGCCGAGCGGGTTGTAAGTCGAGGTGGCAGCCAACACGGCTGACGTGGTCAGGGAAGCCAGGGGCCCAGAGGTGCCGCCTCCCGGAGTGGCGGCGTTCATCGAGCTCAAGCTGTTTATGCTCGACGTTCCGATGCTGTTGGAAGAGGGCGATGACGAAACTGCCTGCAGCAGGCCTGCGAACATGCCGAACGGATGCGGATGGTGCACGGTGGCCTGTGGGGGTGGCGTGGGCACCGACGCCACCGAAGCCGGAGTGGAGGACGCGCGAGGCGTTAGGTCCAACGGCGCACCGGCGTTCGGAGGACTGTTGCTTTTCTCGCTGCCGTTGTAGCGGTGGAAAAGCGGCGATCTGGCCATGTTTCCCACGGTCGACGTAGCCGTCGTCGTGATCGTTCGCACTTGGTTCTCCAGAGCGGCGAGGGATGTGGAGAAGCTCGGCAGACAGACGTCTTTATGCTCGTTTTCATCGCTCTCGCGATCCTGCTCGTCCTCCACGTCAACGCGGCTGTCACGATTCACGTCGCACCTCTCATCCTCCTCCCTACGGTCCTCATCCTCGTCATCCTGATCATCCGCTTCCTCGCTGTGCTCCTCGGTATACCTCTGTTGCTGTTGTTGTTGCTGTTGATGCTGGTGGTGCCGCTGATGCTGTTGATGCGGCTCGTCCTTTACATCTACATCGTTTTCCTGAGGATGTCGCTCGAGTGTTTGCTGGCGAGTTGGAGGGAAGCCTAACGGGAAGCCCGCTCCGGTGGGATGAATCGGTGGAAAGCCCTGAGGGAGAAAGGACGCCAACGGATGGTGTGGATAACCTGGTGGAAACTCGTTCACCTCTCCGGCCTGGATTTGTTCTGGACTGAGTTCCGTTGGCTCGCCGGTGTGCAGCCGTATATGCTGTTGCAGGACCAGTGCGTTCGTGAACTTCTTGTGGCAGACGGGGCACTGATGCAGCACCCTAAGTGGCGGTTTCGCCCTGTGCACGCCCATGTGAGTCTTCAAGTTGCCCTTTGTGGTAAACGCTCGACCGCAAATCTTGCACTTGAACGGACGCTCGCCCGTGTGGGTCCTGTAATGCATCTGCAGCGCGCTTTTGCACGAGAGCACCCTGTGGCAGATCACGCACTGGTTCGGATCGGTCAGTTTGTGTTCAATGTTGTCGACCAACTGCTGCAACTTGGACGTTTCCGAGGTCTTCGTTATCTCGATCAAACTTTCCCAAGAGTTGTCGTTGCTACCTGGTCGCGGTAACAGGCTGGAATAGATAGCTGGGTCCTTGGCCGGGTCGATCATCTCGCTGGTCGAAACTGCAGCCGTGTTTACAGCCGTTGAACCAGTATGATGAGGTATTTGATGATGCGCGGGTGGCCCTGGGAACAGAATTCCCGCGAAGGAGGTTTGAAGGCTTCCACTGCTCGCACTACTGCTCGCAGGGGAGGCTCCGGGATATGCGATAACGTGCTGAGGCAAACGATTTATTGTTCCTCGACTGGACAAGTTTTCAGGTTGCTCCTCGATCTCCTCGTCGACTTCCATGTCGGCGTCTCCTTCGAGGCGTCCGCTGATCTTACTATCCATACTACAGTCTTCGTAAGTTTGCGGTTGAGAAGGTGGATTGGCAGAGGATTGGGGTGAATTTAAATACCGTCTAGTCGTTTCCTCGAAATCCTCGCTCTCCTCTTCGGTGGGCTCCTCTGCCTCCTCCGGTTCTTTCTTCGGGGTTATCCTCTCGGTGGCTTCCTGACTCGTGGGCCGTTGTTGATACGGCTCCTGCATAGGCGACCGCTGCTCGAGCTTGATCTCGTCCCTCTGTTCGAGTTGCTGCTTTTGTTGTTGGTGATTGTCGTGAAAGGAATGACGAGAGTTCGACAGAACCGCGGGGGAATGTGGGGACGTGGTCGGGGCAGTGGTAATGGGCTTACTCAGGTTCTCCGGCACGTCCTGATCGTCCCGATGAGCGACAACCGGCGATCTATATAGGGGCGGCATACCAGGAAGGGCTAAACTGAGTGGCAAGGGCGGTTGAGGAGGTAAAAAACCGTGCGCCGCCGCCGGGTGAAAAGAGGGATGGTGAGAAGGCGGCGGTGGCGGCGGGGACGGCATCGGTCTCTGACCAGAGGCGATTTGCTGTAGCAAGGGTGGATGGTACTTGTCCAGGTGTTCCGGAACGGGATTCGGGTTCATCTTAACATGTGGAAACTTGGCCGTATGCCTCTGGAAGTGGACCTTCAGGTTCCCTTTCGTGGTGAAGCGGCTGCCGCAGACGTTGCATTTAAAGGGTCGCTCACCTGTGTGCGATCGTATGTGGATCTGAAGTGCCGAGTCGCTGCCGAACACCTTGCCGCAATAGCGGCATCGATGCTTGAAGAACGGCTCCCCCCGACCACTACCGGACTTTGAATCGTATGGGGAGAGGCGGGAGCCTTTTCCGCCCCTGAATGCCAGCTCGTCGGCCAAGTTGTTTGCCAGCAGTCCCTGGCTAGCGTTGTCCAGCACCTCCTGGGCTCTCTTCTGCAGCATCTCCAGTGTGTTTGGCTCGTGCAACGGCGGCGGATCGGTGTTGGTTATTATCGACGAAGCTAGGGAAGAACTGATCGAGCAGAGCGGTGGCATCTGATGGGACATCGGCACTTGGCTACTGCTGCTAGTAGTCGCGGTTGTGCCCGTCGTGTTCGACGAAGCCAGCGGAAGACTCAACGGGGAAGCGCTGCTCGTTGGCGTAGGCCGTTCCTGAGGCAGGTTTGGCGTCATGGGAGGTGGTGTGGTTTGCTGATGACTCGGTGGACGTGACGACGGTGGCGACGTCAGACTCGACAGAGGCTTAGCTTGGATGATTGGAGATGGAGATATTTCTTTGCTATCCGACGGCTCGCCCGTAACTTGCTGTTGCGCCGACTGACCATGCGTAATAGATAGCTGCTGTTGCAACTGACTGATCAACTGCAACTGAAACACTTGCTGGTGCTGCAGGGTATACAAGGTGCTCTGCAACAGTGCCAAATCCTGCAAGGCCGCTTCGCTGTCCGCTCCACCGGCCAACGCCGTCGCTGCGAACTGAGCGACCGCCACTTTCGTGTTCTGAAGAGCTTCCAAGGTGACGTGACTAGTTCCAGCTGGCGGGAATAGCCCGGCAGGCGCGCCGCCCTCCACGAAATTGTTGTTGTTCTCAGCATCCTGTCTGTGACGGATTTGTTTCCGTGATCCTTCCTCGTCCTCCTCTTGATCGTCCTGCTCGTCCACACCTTCCTCTTCATCTTCCTCCAGACCATCTTCCTGATCTTTATCGTCTTCGTCACCCTGATGAGACCTGGATGCCGTAAGATCCACTGCTTCGTCTCCACCAGCTCCTCCCCCTCCACTTTCTTCACCATCTGACATAAAGTCATTTTCTTCTCCTGTAACACAACGTTGTTACCACCATTAGCAACATGTTTCATATATTCATTTTAGATTGTATTTACTCGGCGGACGCGACGATGCAAACTATTTTTTGCGATTGCACGAATAAATATTTTTTCATTTTCAATATTCTAGAGTAACAGGTATATGTCGGGATATGTAACATTGTATCACGAAATTCCGATAGAATACATTCACCTACGTTTCGAATAAAATTTAGATAGCAACATTTCAACGTAACTGCAAAATTTCAAGGCTTTCGCGTAGAAAGGAACGGCGAGAGTCGATGTATTCGAAGAGCATTTTGTAGTATTCTTTTGCAACGCGTATAATTCAGTTCTCTAAATGAAGACTGACAAACTTGAATCGCATTACATTATTCAATTTTTTCTATCTTTAATCACGAGAGATACATGGAAGCCAATTCGAGGTTTGCAATGCCTTCTGTGTCGCAAAGGGGATATCAACGCGAAGAAGCCATGCCAGTTTCATTTGTATTCAACGTTTAAATCATTTGTATGTATCGTGCTAATGACAGAAAAAATGAATAAAAAGCGTCGTTCGTTTGAGATACTGTATGTTCTATGAATTTCAAACAGTTAATCATGTTACCGATGCAACGAGAAGCATTTGATGAACGAACTGTACATATTAAAAGAACTAAATGGCACGTTTTGAAACGCCAAGCAAACGATATGCATTATTCTTCCATGAATCTAAATTGGCTTATGTACTTTTATAATAATGTGCTGAGAAAATTTGGATTTCAAATGAATACTTATTAAATAAGAATGAAAAAGTATTTAAATATTGAAATTGTCGTAGTTTCAAAGATGCACAAAGGTTTCAAACTACTGCAAATTGTTTGTAACAAATGAAAAAAATGATGAAATTGTAGAAACGCTTTATTCATAGAACATTACAAATTAAACGTATTTACTTTCTTTTGCAACAAGAAAAGTAGCTATTTACAATAATTTTCATTTTTCGTGAAATTGTTACATGGATCGTGCCTAACAATTTTCGTTACTAAAGGTAACGTCCAAGACCCGGATTTCGATACTTTGCAATTGTAGTGTATCAACGTATTGTCAGACGCAGCAGTAAAGCATTTTATTGTTCGAACGTGACAAATATAGTGTGCGTTCGCGAATAAATTGCGTTGAATCTATTGTAAAATTCAACGAACTATGCTACGATCAGTAATAGAAGCACATCTGATGTTTTTAGTTGCCTCCGTGTTCGCAGTGTCTCCTTCTCTTGTATATGACTCGAATAATATCGTTATGAATAACTCATGAAAATACTCTACGAACCTAACATTGACAATCGGGCAATCGACATGAAAAACAATTTCTTACAACGCCTGGTTCGTTACATCTTCGAAATATAAGATCGCGAAGAGATATTCATTTGACATGTTAAATGTTTACACGACGTTTCAATATGTACACGCTCAAATATTCAGAGAAGTCGAGTATCTTTAGTTATTTGCAAATGATTTAAAAATTCAGTATAATCAAAATTACCGTGAAAAGTGTTCCTGACCTAGTTGCTTTCGTCGGAAAATAGTAAAAGAATTTACCATAGAAGCGACACATATTCGCCAAAGATCAACGTCTCTTTAACAATCAGAGGGATGACCTTTTGAAGATCGAAGTTTCCAAGATAACGTCACTCTAGGAATGGTCTAACGCGTGAAGATGAAAGCTCATAAGGTTTCGCTTCACGATTGAAGTAGTGGCCAAGGCTGGAACGGGATGCGAACGCTTGGCAGGTCGAAGCGTAATAGTTAAAATGTACAATGTCGCAGTGAAACCGAGGCAGAATAGTAAATCGCCGTCGCTCCGATTTTATTTACCACACAGGTTTATCGACATCGATCACGATACATACGTGCCAATACACGCGGACCCACGAGGCAGTTGAAGCGTAAGAAACTTGAGGTAAAAGAAAAAAGAAAATAGAGAGAACCACGTTAAAACGAGCGCAACAAAGGCCCCCGGAAAGGATCGCGTAAACTTAAGTGTCAATGATAAGAAGCAGCGACGCGGTGATTAGTATTCCGCAGCACGGCATGTGAAACCCGCACCGTTGGAAACTTTTAATACGCGTAGTCGGGGCCAATGAAAAATGGGAATCGCGCAATTACTATTCCCAACGGGCCAGCCAGATCCGTTCAAAGCACACCAGTTAACGTTTCACTCGCCACCGAGGCGACCTCACCACTGATTCACTAGAGAACACGAGTTGACCTCCAAATTTCCCAACACTGGTCGAACGAAAGCGTGAAAGTGGGCGCGCGCTCGCACGCGCGAAAAAGGGAGATGATCGTTGCGTCCGGCGAATTAGCGGGGCCAGATAGAGGTGCCGAGATGCGTTCAAGGTCAGCATTGGAATCGTACCGGAAGATCGGGGCCACGAGAGTCTGGAGGGCCTGCAGGTGCCCTGCTTGATCCCCCGGCACTCGAGGCGACGCGTGATGCTCCATCTCATGAGCTGCATGTCTCCTCGGGTCCGCGGAGGAGGCTCGTGAGTAGCGCCAACTTGCGGTGGCGCGTGAAAATTGCGCTGCGTTTCGGCCGGACGTCCGCGTGTCGACCGGTGTCATCCGGCAAGGACGAGAACCGACTGATCGCTTGGTAAAGAGCCGGCCTGGGCGTAGGTACCGTCGCGCAACGTCACGCGTCACCCTTTCCCCCACTGCGCCGCCTTCCCGCCCCACCGCGCGCAAGTCTGTACACTCGGTTATGACAAGGAAGGCGGCGCGGTTCATAAATCAGGGGGTAAGGGGCGGGGCCTGCGCGAACCACTCAGCGGCCGGTTATTAATTATTATACAGAGGTAACCCCTCTCCTTGGTTCCACCTACGTCCCGCAACTTCCGGATCTACGGCGCTGCCTGCGAACCGGCCACCGAGAAAACACACGTTCAACGCGTTCCGCTTTTGATTTTCTTCCCCACTCGAGCTTGTCTTCGGCAGACGAAAAGTGTGAATTCAAAGCACCCGATAGGGCCTCCTTAATTCTCTGGAATGCGTCTAGACACCTCTTTTCTTCTCCTTTTTCTTTTTCCTTTTCTTTTTAGAAGGAATTCTTGATTCTTAGGCGACACTTAAGTCTCGAAAACCTAACGGTAGTAGAGCTATATATACCTTTTTTTTCGAGAAGTGCTGCCACAAGAGTGTTTCAAATATTAGGACGATAAAGTGTCTTTTTATTCTCGATATTTTAAACGATTCTTAACATTGTTTTTATTAGTCACAATTTGCAGGTTAGTTTTCCGAGATTACGGTTTTCTTTAAATTGCTGAACTACCTTTATTAGAAGTTACATTAGCGGTTTAATTAGCTCAAAGGAAAAATTTTATGAAATTGTCGTGCTCCAAGATTAAGTAAATTAATTCTTCAAATGAAAATATGAGTTGTTCTATGTTGCTTCGTTATTCCTACTATCCTTTTCATTTTCTATATTGTTAAACAATTGTTAATATGATATGGTAAAATGGAATATCTCCTTAAGTTTGTTACTGAGGAAAGGTCGTTGTATTTCAAGATATTATTACTGATTATTTTACATTTTTAAAATGGTATATTACATGGTACTTAAATTATTTTAGACTGCAGAATTAGACCGTCATTGATTCATTAAATTTTCTTTTATGAAGGCCATATTTTGATAAAATTAGTTTAAACATGTGTTTCCAACTAACATTTGCGATGACTTTTCAAATTTTTATCAATTACACACAAATCCTTTGTATGGAGTATTATTCTAATAAGAAAATCATGAAATTATCCTAATTTTTAAATTCGTAAATAGAACAGAGTAGAAGTGAAATGCAGTTTTTAAATAAATACTCTTATTTTAACAGAAATATGAACGATTTTAGAAATACAATTCGCTGTATTTTTATAATGGTCTATTTAAAAAAAAAAATTATTATATTTAACATACGCTATTTAAAATGGCATATAATTTTTTATTGTTAAACAATTCCAACCCTTAGAGATGTCCAGAAAACCAGTGCCATGAAAAGTTAGAATATTGTCGACCCAAAATTTCCTACGCCAAATTGAGAGTAGAAGGTTTTACTAGGTCTATGAGTGTCCAATTAAAAAGTGATCCTTAAAATTAAAATGTAATCTGAAATTTCCTTTTCACGGATTTTTTACTCTGTACCAAAAAGTAATCGCATATAATTTTTGAGCCAACAACAAGTAACAATACGTCTATGATTTACGATCGATTCGAGATAAATCAAAGATCGACAGCTTATCAGAAGAGCTTCTTAATTCGCTATCAATTAATCGACTAGTAGCAGGCTTCCCAGGCAACGAACGTAGTAATACTGTCTAGAGCGTAGCTTTCCGAACAAAGAAATAGCTGGGCGTGTCAAACGGAGTACCTGAATAGAACCTTACTGGATTATCTATACCGGGCATAAAATAGCTTTAATTCGATTACGTGTTATTGGATGCGAACACCGGTATTTCGTACGGCTTCACGATCAGTTTCTCACCTCTTCAAGACTACAAAACTTGCTACTGCAAAAGCGTTAGAATTTCCGTTGTGAAAAAGAATTTTACAGCCACTTCCGACAATGTGATAAGAAATAATTAACTAAAATTTATTTGCGTTAAGTGGGCAACAAATAACGGTAATAAAAATTTCGCAAATAATTCGTTTTCATAGTGAACCCAAGGTTACCTTGTGGTTTTTATATGTTAGGTCATTCCGTAAGTTCGTGCCGAAAGCGAAACATATAGGTATTAATGAAAATCCAAGGAAATTCTGTAGCGACGACATAATTGTCTAACCCAAAAATGAAAATAGGAAAAAGTTGTGGAAGGCGCTTACGTTTTTTTCTTATCAAATTTAAAGGTTTGTTGGAAATATTGATACAAATTATATAATTCGACACGAACTTATGGGATGACCTAATAGAACTATATAATTTCTTCTTTATTATATTCTAGGGAACATTAAGACTACTTGTGAACAATGTAAACATAGAACGTTTCTTCGTAACGATTGTAATTTTATAACGCTTTGGTGTAATAAGATCAACGAAGACTGAACATAAAAGAACCAAATATCCACATTCAAGATTCTGCAGCAGCGTAGAATGTTGTACTGCGAAAAGTGGTGTGCAACATGTGTTAATATAAAGCTTCGTTATCGCTATATGTTGCTCACATAAGACAGACAAAATTTTTGTTAATAACTATTTCTCATTGCATAATTTGAAATGGCTAGAAAATCGTGTGACGCGTTACAGCGAATACTCTGTGTATCCATAAATATTATTCGCTCGAAATTATCAATAGGGGTTTTTCCAATATCAGCGATCAATGAAATGAATTATCTCGAAATTATCACCTACGCTATTTCTCTTCAAGTCGCTCATTTCAAGAATGCAAAATCGCTAAATCCTTTCATCAGAGTTGCAACGAAAAACATCGCATGGCTGATTGAAAGAGATTCACGAAGGAGTGCTAGAACGTCGAAGGAAATCAGTAAAGCAAATTCGGGCACGCGTCCCACAACACAACGATCAGTGTGCAGGTGGTTGCAGCAGGGGTTCAGCCACGGGGCAATAATCCGGGGTAGTCCCTTGTTCGGTCGAGCAACTTCCAGCAGGTCAGAAGCTCACGTAGGCATTCAGTCGTTAGTTGCGCAACGTCTTGGACAACTGTCCCGACCCGTGGCACTCGCAATCCGGTGATTTTTCTCGGAAGCATAACCTTGGGCCCCGGGCGCATGATTTATATTGGACAGTAAATCATAAGCCGGAGGAGAGCCGCTCTCCAGCGGAGGTTAACGAGACCCTAGGTGCCGCGACAATGCGAAAATGGGTCGGAAGTCATAATTCACCTCGGAGGAGTAGCAGCAGCCAGCCTGCTTCCTGCTTGGAGGAGCATAAACATTTCACTTGGAAGAAACTACGAATTTGCCAGAAGGAACATGCTGATAAACGGTTCCTCTCCGACTTTCACGGGCCCGGGGAGCTAACGCCTCGCAACCTGGAAGACACTTCCTGTCGGGAGATCTTCGATCTCCACCGGCGAGCTTCCTTTACGGGTACCACTACGCCTTGTTGCACAGGCCTCAACCTATGGCTAATTTTTCCGCATACGTGAAACGCACGATGTTGGATTGATACCGACTTACGATCAGTTGGCGGATACGTAAGTTCCCAGAAATCTTCGGTTTCGAACCGAACCTGACTTGCAACATGTTTATAACACGAGGAGTTAAGATTTTTCCAGAAAAGCAGAATGGTTGTTGCATCCTTGTGGAGTACAAGGTCGCAAGACAAAGGAGGCCGATCGATAAAAGCACCAGCCGAAGAATCGTTGCGGGGGTCGTTGCTCTCTCGAGTCACGGCGCATCGGTGCCGAATACGAAAGGGATTCGTACTCGCAGTGACGGGGTCGAGTCTCGTTTAAATAAGTTAGCAGCGCGGTGCGGCGCGGCTCAGCGTGGCGGCGAGCGCGGAGCGGAGCGGTGGCAAGACAGAGGGAGGCAGGGGAGAGATAGAGGAGGAATGAGAAATGAACGGGCAAAGAGAGACGCCGAGGGAAATTGCACGTGGCGGGCCGCGATTGGCTCGCACCTGTCTCCTCGGACCGCCCTCCTTCAGCCGGGATCGCATGCCTGCGTACCTAATACGCTTTCTTACTCGTTGCATACGCGGCTGCTTGCACCGCGTGCATGTGGATGCACACTTTCTCACCGGGCCAAGGTGTTCGTGCCGTGTAATGAACCACCGCCGCCCGGTTTGCCTCCTCCGCCCCCCACTCCGACAACGATCCGTCGCAGTCGCCGGCGGAGTGGGGTACCGGAACAAAGTGGAGGGGTGCGGAAGGTTCTCTAGGCGAGACAAGGACAGACGATAGTACATATTATACTTTTGTACGGGTCGCGCGGGGACGGTGGGGGCGGCAGCGAGGCATTGCCGCGGTTGCACACGGTTAATCTATCTCCGGGTAGACACTAAAGCGCAAGATGGAAGTCTCCTTCCATTACGATTGCCATATTTGCAACTCCGAGCCCCCCTTTCAACACCCCGCTTGAGATCTTCGCGACCGGGTTCCCTTTGTTCGCGAGTGACTGCTGTCGGCTCGATGAATTACGGACGGCTCGTTTTTCTCTTCGCTGGGGGCTCGCTTTCTGGAACGGGATAGCATGCGACGCGATTCGCGGGAGGGGACGCATTTTACCGCGACCTCAAGTGCCGATTCCTTCACCCGTTTGGCTGCACAATATAATGGATAATCGGTTAGGCTTCGGTTGCAATCGCCCGTTAGGCTTGTTTTTTCTCAGCTTTTCCAATACGCTGTTGGAAGAACGATAGTTCGTCCTTTATTCGTTATACGTTTCGTTCTTACGCTCACTATTGAAATCACTTTGTCCTTTCCTTTTTTTCAGGCAAATTGTACGTGCGCTTTTGAAGAACACGTTTCGGTTTGATACAAATTGCGGTAATTAAAATACGGTGAAGCATAAGGTTTAATCGACTAGAATGCATTCATGAGATATATACAGATGTATAGCATCCTACAGCAGTTACAATATGGACTGCTGCTGCCATCTGTTCAATATCTCTTCCAAAGGCAGCATACAGGGGAAGGGAAAGTATTGGATACACGCTAGTCACCACATATAGTGTTCTAAATTCAAGAACAATCTTGTGAATTTACAAGCGTAGTATTCTGGTGTTCACTTCGATAAAGTGAAACATGCAATTTTATGGAATAACGTGAATTGAAAGATTCACGTAATTGTGTAATCTCGAAACCGTCGTTTAACTCTAAAACTTTTCACGAAAAATTATTTGAGAAATTTCCATGGCCATTGCACTTTTCATTATTTTATAGAATCGTTTGTGCAATTACGAGGTATTTCGCACGAGTTTGTTACAGGTTGATTAAAACTCTAAAAGACGAGGACTTGTAGAATTGCTAGGCTATCGTGTAACTCATGTAACACGTTCCAAAGACAACGATAGCTAACAGGTTATCGTTATTATTAAAAGAAAAAAATTAGAAAGGAGATAAATCATGGTAAATTTTCATTAGATACATTAGTGAATGCTACATACGTAATTGGCCTGAATTATCGCTGAGAATAGCAAGTTTTCAAATTGCTTAACAATCAACGATACACTAAAAAGTTATTTGTTTCTCGGAAATAGTTAAGAATCAATCGTTCGAACGCATTTACACATAAAAGAGAATCGCTTGATCCAAATAACATTTGCCCCGGTTGAGAATTTTCCAACAAGTAGATCCACTAGCGGGACAAAGTGACGATAGAGCAAGTAAGTACTTACATTCCCCCGATACTGCTTATAGAGCAATACTCGCACTCAACGTCTTCGATCTGCCTCTTGCTTTCCAGCGAAAACTGTGCAATTCCCAGTCCCCCGTTAACAGACCCCGTTCCCCACCTCTCTCTCCCTCCCTTAAATCTCGAACATTTTCATCGTACGAATCGTAGTAGGAGTTATTGCAATCCGCGTGTTTGTTAGGCGATCAGTAACGCGTTAACCGTGTCCGGGCTTTGTTATCTTTGAACGAAGGCAACTCAGAAACAAAAACACCGTTCGCCGAGCATGAAGTAATAAAGAACCTGGCCGGCGCGACGGGGTGGTGAGGAAAGGGTCGAGAAGAGGTTGGTGGAGGAGGAGGAGGAAGTGTCGGGGAAGGGGGCGAAGATCGTTCGGCGACCTGTTAAGTAACCAGCAGATTTACAGGGCTCTATCTTATCGACTGGCCGCGTACACCGTCCCTCGGTGTGCACGTTTATTTATTCGTTTGCAAATGAATAAAGAAGGCCGATCGATGCTCGCGAACCGGAGCTGCAACGCTACAAGTCGCTATGGATTCCAATCTAGAAGTGGAAGTTGGCCGAGCTGCGCGCGGGGTGTGAGACCAGGTCTGGGCATGTCATACGCGAAACCCTTATCTCGTCCAAGCGAAATCATGATCGTTCCTCGCGAGAACCTCCCCATGGGACAGCCGGCTACACCAATTCACGGCCGCAACACGGAGTGTGAGAGGGTTTTAATGTTACCGCTGCTCGGCTCGGGAATTTATCGTTATTTGTAATCGCGGCCGGTCGAGTTTCTTGGCGGTTGCCTTTCGGCGGCCCTCTGCGACGGGGTGTACTCCCTTTGTGTTCCCTACGATCGGAACTCTCTTTCCTGTCGAACGACCCGTTGGCCCGTACTCTGCGGAAGAACTGTCGGAAAAATCCCTGCATATCGTATCGCGGTGTACACACCGCACGGGCCGGTGGTTAACGCGCTGTTTATCGACCAAGAGGAGAAATCAATTCTGATCTAATCCCAGCCAAGAGTACTTTGCTCTCTGGTCATTGTATCAGCAGAAAATCTTTCTAATCTTATTAGGTTCGCGCAAATGAAATGTCGTTTCTTCGAGGGTTCGATTAAATCACGTGTAATCGTCGATTTTTGTGCACAACAACATTGTACACTTGGCGTGCTAAAGTCTCCAATTATTAAATCGGATCGACGACTTTTTTTCGCTGCCAACGTAACAGCAGAAAATAAAAGAAATGTATTCGTTATTAGAACAAAACGAAAATTATAATATCAATAATTTCCGAAATATATTAGCGTTCTGCAGCACGGTAGAACGTATGGAGTAGCCGCCTCTGCACAATAGTGAAGAAGAAAGAATTTCCTGTAGTTACTCTTGTATCGGGTAGTAAACAAATTCATACTTCAGTTGTTTTTAACACTCTTGTCTGACGTAATAAATAATCGGAACGCTCGCCTAATTTTTTTTTATATCTGTTTAAATCTGAAAAAGCTGCGGTAGAAGGTGCTGAAAGTAGAAGTTCAGTATTTGGAGAAGGTTGTACAAATGTTGGGAATGTTAGGACGTTCGGATTTTCTTGGAAAATTAGCCAAGAGGAAGGCCGGATAGTGCCGCCGATGATAACATTTTAAGAGAAATTATTAAGCAAGCAAGGAATATGGAAATAAAATTATTAACAAATAAATTATTCCGAAATGAAGACACTGTAAATGTAGCATTCGAAGAATTTCTGATTTCAAAGACAGATGATTTTAGAAATTTGGCGTAAAGAAGCTAGTTAATCACTGGGAAAGTACAGAATCGTGTAAACATAATTTGGATTAAACATGTTATTTTTGCAAGAACAAGACGCGTCTGAAGTTTCACCTCAAAAAACGAAGTTTCATATGCACAAACCTAAATAATATCTACACATTGTGCACGATAAATACAGAATTTAAAGAAATTTACAAAAGTTTGATTGTTCAAGATTAGTTTCGTGTTTTGGATAAGAGATTCTGTGCCGCATGCATCATTAATGATACATGACAGCCATCGGAAGTGAAAAAGAATAATCAAACAAAAGAAGAATCAATGTGCCAAGAATTCAGCATCATCAATGTTCTTTTACAATGTAATAATTTAGGGTGACTTTTATCCGCGTTTCAGAGTTCTGCAAAAAACATGTAATTTTTCCGTGACACGGAACGTGTTAAGAATATAATCAAAGCATTCTTAAACAGTATAAGTAAGACGATGACAAGTTTCCTGTTTTGAAGTTAGGTACTTGCAAATTCTTCCTACATACTTGCTTTTCAAACGTCTATCCTTAAGCCAAGCCTAACCACTAAATCAAAGTGAATCAGAGAGTTTCATGCATAGAAGGATACACTTATTTCTCATAAAGCTGATAAGTATTGCAGGAAATAAAAGCATTCCTTTACGTACAATTAGTTTCCCGTTTCGAAAGCTTTAAACAAAGTAAGCAACAAGTTGCATCGGAGTTTCTAGCAAAAGAGCATCTTTTTATCGAAAATTTGTATCGCAAAAAGGATCGAAAATATGAGAAATAAAGTTGTTGCTTGAAAGATTTAAATTCTTCCTTCGCATCTTTATTATCGTCACACGTAGCGCGTTTGCACCTTGATTAGAAATAATCAAAGAAAAATAAGCCGGAATATCATGCAATGTGTCGTCGCCGTTCCGACCGGCTCCGAGTTCTTCCCTAACGCAAACCGCAAACCAAGGCGTAATAATCGTAATAATCAGCGCGGCAATAACGAGCAAAAGGCGTGGCACGTGAGGAAAGCACCAAGAAAAGGGGCGTGCGTGCTAAACTGTTGGCGTGCGTGTTCGCGTTATAACAAGATGGGACCCTTTTACCGTGGATTATTATTTAAATGCTCTCACGGGCCTGGTTGAACGGTATAAACTCAAGGAAGAGCGAGAGTTCATTATTTTCGGACACCTGCGGCATTCGTTTCTTTGAACGATGAAGTTTCTATTAAATTAATATCATTTGAATAGAATACGTTGTAGGAGATATTGTAGTAAAATTTACGACGAATTACTTGCATTATTTAAAAAGCAAAAATGTGACAGAGGAACGTTAGTAGAATTTATGAGCACCTAAAAGCGCTAAGAATTATTTAATATACTCTATGGTGAGATACCTAATCTTCATTCGAGAAACGATATGACCGAGGAGATAAGAGCGCGTCGAATCGAAAATTAGTTGGAAACCATGCGACCGTAAAAATCAAATCTCCGGCTAATCGAGTAACAGTAGAACGTCCTCGAGATCTATTCAGTCGCGACTCTGCGTCTTAACCGACGAGTTGAACTTGACCAGAAAGTTAAGGAGATTTGCGACGTACCGATCGGTCACGCAGCTTATAGAACCAAAGCCGAACCATTTAATTAATCTAATCTTCATCCAGGTTGGCGGTATAACCCTCGACAGAGGGGGAAAGGGAGGGCTAGGATGACGGTAGGAGAGGGGAGAGGGCGCGGGTGAGTGGATCATTGCGTGGCAGCGCATGTGAACATTGTTCTGGGCGCTATTTAAACGGCGTTTGACCAACAGGTCAATCTGCTGGCACTAATGCACTCACGTCTCTATAATAGACCGGCCAAAGTTACAGCAGAACGCGAAGATCGTTTCCTTTTACTATTGGCCGCTATTCACGGGGTGTACAGATAAGATTGTGACTCGAATATACACTCCCGTTCATAAGTAAGTATTAGGACACTTATCGAATGTGAAGCGTACTGAAATTTAGTCAATTTCCCTGAAATCTATTGAAATTTACCGAACTCTGTTGGAATCTACCAAAATGTACTGATATCTATTGGAATATTTGAAACCTATGGAAATCTACTAAGTTTCACTAAAATCTATCGAACTTTGCAAACATCTACTGAAATCTGCTTACCAGTTTGATATAAAATTATACGACACGCGACAGTCATTACAAAATTATTAAGATCTTAAAAGAAAAATGTGCATATGAATATTTTTATTAATATGTGACACTAACTTTGGCGGGAAAATGTAATTTAATACATTTTACACGAACATAATGGGTGTCCTGATACTTATGAACGGCAGCGTACATAAAGTTTAATCGCGTAATGCAAAAGTACGATGTAATTCAATTCATTTCATTCAAGTCGAGGAGATTCCAGTTTAACAAATTTAAAGCTTCACGTCGAACTCAACAGAGTGAAGTTTATGATTCTCGTTTAACTCATTTTTTCCCTATACCTAGTTATTTTCAGTTTTACTGCATTTTAACGGATGCGATTAAACTTTCGAGCGGTAGTGTACGTGTGTATACGTGAACGTCTCGCTTTTCACATTTTCTCCGACCAACAGCTCTGAATTCGAATGATCAAGTAGACGGTTCGCGATTTTACAACGATACACGATAATTAAGTGTCCCGTCTGCTTGCCGATCCTCCTGTTATGCAGAAGACGAGCAAAAAGCGCAAGAGGCGAGAAAATGAAGCGAGTAATGCTCCCTAGGAAACCGGTCCACGGGGTTTTCGTTAAAAAATCGCCGCACTTGTTCCAACCAACTCATCGGCCATCAACTAGATGTTTTGAGAATCACTCGGATGGTATTAATTGGATGTTTAATGAAAAATGCTGGTGCAAGCGAACTGAAGTAGCAGTCGTTTCTGCTTGATCCTTCAAATGCATAAGATCGAAGCAAGATTTAATCAAATTATACGTGATCTGTACTGTTCAGCAATGAGAAGTATTTCCAATTAATTTTCATTAATAAACTTCCGTGCGGTGAGAAATTTTAATAACGTATGAATATTTTAAGGAGCGTTAACTTTGTACGAGCCATTTTGGATATGTGAAAAATATGTCAATGCTTTTTGCGAAACTTTAAATGTATATGGAAGTATTAGTAACGGTATTAAATATTTTGAATTAACTGGTTAGCATTCTGTTGCATTGTTTAACATAGTTATCATTCTGTTGCAGTGAAAAGAGTCATGTGTCATGTGATTTCACCGACTTATACGACTGGAAGTATAACTTATTCTGGATTAAAAAATGTGCATCTCTTACATATTTGTGTTACAAACGTTTAGAAAAGCACGTTCGAAGAGTAACGCGTATTGTTTGCAACGAAAACAACGAAACATCCTACACATAAGTATATGCAAACAAATGGTATCACGTTAAACAAGATGTATCGTAAAAAGGAAAAGGTGGAACACTTTCCTCTTTTAAAGCTACAGAAAGCACTTAAATTGCTACGTTTGCAATACTTTACTAGAGACACTTTGTGTAGGTTCAAATACGGCAAGTATTAACGAACATCGTAATTTCTGTTTCTTATTCGTGACAGGCATCCTTTTAAAACGTCAGTGGATAGAGACTTTATGATTGCACACGCGAATTACTTATTGTTTGATTAAATAAACGACGAATTAATGGCGGGGTTTCCGGACCTTTTTCGTAGTGGCGCGTGTATTCGCGCCATTACTAAGATTTACGCTTTGACCCGGCCAAGTTTTATCCGCTCGATTGGCAATGTCCAATGAGCGACGATTAATGCCACTCGTTTAGTCGGTTCGCGGTAGCGGCTATTGGCTTTAACTCACCGTTTGAAAACTGAATTATGCGCGTGAACAAAATTTTCAGGCATCGTTGAGATTAGCCCTCTCGATGATTTACAGCTAGCCGAGATATTCGCAGAACCAGTTCGAATCGCAAAACTTGTAACTGGCACAATTTCCAGTTTTTTTCCCAGACTTACTTACGCGCTCGAAATAATGAGAACACTTGTTTTTCGAGAAGAAAGGAGAAATTGTTAATGTCGTTTATTGTGTGAATGCGTTTTGCGTAAATTTACGAATTTAGTGTACATAAACTGTGTTTTGTGCTTCGGTGTCTCGATTCTTTATGGTTGCATTTTAAAATAAGGATGAGTTACGAAAACATGGAATAATATTGTATCCGCGAAGGAATACGAAGCCAACTTCTCAACGATGTCTCACTATCAACTGTACTTATTGTTAGAAACATTCTGTCATCGACGTGAAACCGTCATAATAGAAAATAATTACTTTTCGTACTGGTAGGTATTTCGAAAATATTTTACGCATATAGAAGACGGGAAAGAAAGTATTGTAAGCGGATAGATACAAAGAAATGTTTCTTTCTTAATTTTTAATTCACATGTCTCTGCTGCAGGATTTTGTCAAAATGTTAAAACATTACATTTTACGTCAATATCTTTTGAATTATAAATGATTTTACTAATACTTTATGCTCGTTATCACAGGAATCGGAAGTGCATCTTAGAAATTGTTAGAAAATTTCAAAGGACGATAAGGAAATTTTGGAATCGTCTTCTCAGATACAAGTTCTGAAGATTTACACTGCTGTTTATAAGTATTAGTGCACCATATTATAGGATTTAAGTTACATTTCTTCACCAAAGATAGTATTATATCGTCACCTTAATGCTATAACTAGACATTTCAAGCTTATTAATAGAACAACTGAGTTCATTACCGAGTTTCAGCGCAGAACATGAAATTGATTTTAAACTGATCCACTATTAATCTTTGTAAATAGAGTTGTCTACTTTTAGCATACCACAGTTGCAAAGACAATGCTACTTCTGATGCACTTATTCAGAAAACGTCAATTTACGAAAATTAGGGAAGGAAGTGCAATGAAATGTGCAAAATTTAATTAACGCCTTCTTTACCACGAGATTTCAAAATGAATAATTCTTTTGTTTGGATCTTGATAATTTTGCAACGATTGTTTAGATTTAGTTCACATTCAATAAGTGTCGTAACACTTGTGAACGGAAGCGTACATCGGAAATAAAGGATAAGATGAGCAAAATATACTATCAATGTTTTCAACTCTATTGATGAAATGACAAGTTTCTTTTTTTATAAAGTGCAGTATAGAATAGCCGAGCTCGTCAGACAGTAAGATAAGATGTTCACTCAAATGCCAAAAGTGTAAAGTATAACGTGCAAGTTAAATTTGGATTACACACGATTGCGCACAATTAAGTCTATGATAGATAAATATCAGATGAAAATTGCTGACATTTACATTTGGCAAGAGCCAGTAAACGCTATATTTGCTAATTATTACTTGGTAAACTGACGGCAGCATCTGATTAGGGAACAATAAGAATATTAGGAGACTCGAATTTGCCAGATTTTTTCGCATCATTTTAGCTCGGACGAAATTAATGTAGGAAGTGAACGATATTTTTATTAACACTCGCGATATAGATTTAATATCTACGATAGTCTATGAATCATTTCTGAGCTATGCAACGTGTTATATTCCACAGTACAACCGACTTATTTTTACGCAAACGTTTACAATTGTTTTAAAATAAAATTATGTATGTACCTAGATAACACAAACTGAACGTTTAATAGGTAAATCTCAGGCAGTTCGAAATTTACCTTGTTCTCCAGCTTGCACGCGAAACCGAAAGAAGGTTCTAAAAATTAACTCCAAGCTAGCTGATATTCAAGTCAGATATTATGCAAAGGGTTGATGCAGTCTAAGAGAAACTCCTGGGTTATCTATCTCTGTACAATTCCCTCGTCCCTGCACCCCTTGATGACCAACCCTTCCTCTTGGGTGTGATTAATTCTCTGAGTGCACGGACTACGCTTGAAAAGCTGGTTGACACGAGAATCGTGATGCTTGAAATATTCGATTGAATCGTTCACGTCAAATTTCCCATCACTCGGGAAATAAACGAGATAAAAATTGTCTTAGAAGGAAAAATATGCGTTTGGCTTAGAGACTTAACGTGTAATGGCAAAATCCTTTCTATTTTTTAATTAAACTCCCTCAACGAATGATTACAATATTGTTTCGTTAAGCTGAATCATTTTTCCTTTTCTTTTTAGCTGATACTTTCCTAAGGAAATTAAGCGATATAGTAAAACAGACACTGTTGGCATCGAAACTTCATCTCGAGAAGCGATTTTAATAGTTGGAACGCTGTTAATAAAACTTATACCATTATTCGACGTTAGCAAGCAACTTCTGTGCAAATTTGCTTTTTAACGAAACATCGTTAGGGATAAGATATTTTACCACAAGATGACATATTTTCAAACATTCGTTCATGTTCCTTTCCACAGTACTGTTCAGAAAAATAATTTTAAATATTAGTACGGACAATTGTTTTAATAATGCACTTCAATTGACGATCCCCTCTTCTCTCATGCTTTGCAATACTTCCTTTTCGAAAAATTGTCAGCTAAAAGCTTAATTACCTTTCCGCCGGTACCTCGGGGACCACGTGGCGGCGTCAATAATAATATCATAGGGAAAAATATCTTAAAGCTGGTCTATGGTTAATGGCTCGAGAGCAATTGTCGAGAGAAGTAACTGCGGGCAAAAGGAGAACCGGTCAGGCTCCGAAAATGGACGAACAACGGAGCAGCTGCGGGGGTGTTCGCAGCTGACCATCGACGAGAGGAAAGAAAAAGTGGGGGCGACACGAGGCCGGCGTTGACCATCCGCCCTGACGGGCCATTGTCCAGACACGTGCCTATTAGAAACACGCCAATTCCCGTTGATAAAGTCCTTCAGTCCTTTTACCACTATCCCCCCATTATTCTCGGCTAGCTGTCGCTCTACCTGCGGAATATTTTATAATCGGTCGAGAGAAATGGGTCGACTCTGTTCCCTTTGCAGAGCTAATCAACGCCCACGCAAGCTGCGCTCCAGTTCGAGCATTGTGATAAACCGCGGCTGTGTTGAATCCTGTGAAACCTCCTGAATTGTTGCCTGATTGCAAAAACCTATTTATCCTTGTTTGTTCTCCTTATACACAGGCTACACGTGTGTTAAAAGGAGACGCGTAACTGTACGTGCGCGTTGTTCACAAATTAGCTCTTCCCTAAGGTTGAATTTCCATTGATTTCGAAATGCGGAGATAAAGGGAACGACAACGCCGATCGAATGATTCTTCGAAAACAAGCGGGTCAAATTTATTTACGATCAGAAACATTCTCTTTGTCGTCGCTAGATATTGGTAGCTGGTTAAGGGTTCAGCTTGCGACCAGCCGTTTGGAAATGTTTCCACTGAATCGGGAGCGCGGCGACTCCGCAATGCTTTCGTATACCAGACAGAGTGAAAAAGTTAGTTGCACTTGGATTAGAAAAGAAAAGTATTGAGCGGTTTTCAGTGTAGGTAATAAAATTTATCAAACGGAATATTACACTGAAATCAGTGGTTATTGTTGAAAATTCTAAATCTGAAACGCTCGTATTTGATATTAAACACTTTTTCTAGAGTTAAGTAACTTAATGTTAGTAGTATTAGGTGTTAAAGAGGATTTCCCATGGCTCGAAACTTCACTTCTCGCGCTTTTCTAGTTAGAGAAATTGACATGCGACGTTGAAGAAACACGTCTGATAGACAGGCCACGCAGGATTTCTTGTCATTTCCGCGCGTTTATCCCCGAAAACGAGGGAAGAGGGTGAGAAGGATAACAGCTGCTTTCTCATCTCTGTTTTCCCTGATCCCGAAATTCAGCCACGCGACTTCCTCTTGCCACTCAAGCCGGGATCCCCTTAGCCGAGTTTTGCCTTCGATTACGGCTGATTATTTTTAAATGTTTTCACGGGGAAAAGTTATTTATAAGCGCGCGTGATGAGTGACCCTTGACGGGCCTGCGTTTATCGAATTTCTCCTTGTTTATGTTTCGAAAGGAGGGATGAGAGGAGGTTGGATAGGGGTTGTGTCCAAATTTTCTTCTTGTTCATTCAGCTTGAAACTACCGGATTACAATTTTCGAAATATGTCACGCGTTTTCTAATAACACTGATTTATCATTTTTATGATAATTATATGTGTAATTGAAGCATCAGTCAACTTGCTGAAGCATTCCAAAAAACTTTTTTATAAGAGAAACTCTATAAGTATGTGTAAAAAATCAAGGAAATATATGCTCACGGTTTGATTGAAGCATTTTCGAAAGTTACTATAAATCGGAGTATCGCACAGAGTTAAAGTATCACAATTGATTTTAAGACATAGATATTAGGACACCTATGTTCATACAAAAATTTATTATACGATTTGAATTACATTTTTTCGCCAAACTTAGTGTCATATTCGTTCCAGTGTTTTTCTCGTAAGTGGTAGGTTTGTGAGAAAAATAGAAAAGAGCAAAGTTTCGTTACTTTTTATACTATATTAGTATAAAATAATTCTTCAGAATAAATCTAGTATAGAGCAATTCTTTTTTGGGTAATGACTGTTTAGGTTTGCTTCACATTCAATAACTATCAGCAATTTGGAAATTAAGAGGGCGTCTTGGCTATGGTAGTAGAATTTCCGGCTTGATGGCCAGAGGTCCGTGGATTCGATTTCCGCTTTTGGTCCCTCAAATTTTCCCTCGGCACCTACGCATATAGATAAAATTTGCACGCACGTTTGAACGAATAATTTCAATATTCAGTAGCGTTAAGAAATTAGACACCTAAAAGAAGTCATTATGCATATAATAACAATTTTTCGAGAATTGAAACATTTAATTGGAACCGTTTTTTCCTAAGGTCACCGTGAAGTTATTATGAAATGAATATGTAACTTTTCCAAAACATTTAAAAATAATTGGCCGTAAATGAAACGCAAAGTGTTGCTAATGAGATTCCGAGTTGAGGAAAGGTGAGATAACTTTTAAACGGCACAAGATTAAAATTCTTTTGCATAGAAAACAATAACGCGACAGATAAGCAAACTTTTTGTATGTATTCATATTTGTATTCCCAATGTGTCATAATTATTTAGAAAAGCACATTTCCTATACAACACACGATAAAGAGTACAATGTAAGGTTACAAGAAATTCAGTTGGAACAACAGAAAGTGTTAAAACAGTTTCTCGAATATTGTACTAATAAATAGAAAAAAGTTCTTTAATTGCATTAATTTTTTTCTTATAATTTTTATCGTTACTACCAGTATCTTCTAATCTTACTCTTCAACAAAATTCGTTTTTAACTTTACTTCCCTATGCTGCCGAACCAAAGCTGACCGAAAGTTTTTCCGCTGTTGGGTTACCGATATTGTTGTCCGTTGAAAAATAACCTATTAGCACGATTGCGCTAAATTCAAAGCAAGAATTTCTAATTTTTCATAAACTTGCTCTTAATCCATTTCCCAGCGAGCTCATCGAAACAGATAAGAAGAACAGTTTCGAACTGTCTCTTTACATTAAAAGTAAGCTACTACTTATACTATTAGGTCATTACGTAAGTTCGTACAGAAAGCGAAAAATATTTCAACGAAAATTCAAGGAAATTCTATAGCGACGATACAACGATCTTACCAAAAACTAGGAAAAAGTCGTGGAACGAGAAGGCGCTCACCTTTGTTTTCTTTTTCTTATCAAATTTAAATGTGTGCCGGAAATGTTGATTCGAATTAGAAAATTCGACGCGAACTTATGGAACGACCTGATAGATTACACACAGCCACTTTAACGAGAGCCTGGAAGAGTGTACACGAACACCAGGAAACGTCGTTCAATTGAGTCAAAGAAAATCGTTCGAAAAGCAAAGGTCTGCGGACGGATCAAATTCGCCAGTGCTAGCCGTTTCGTGGCGGGGTTGCCGGTGTGTTCCATAAACTGCTACGAAGCAGAGGTCACGAAAAAGAAGAGGGACATACACGTATATTGGGGGTGGCGCGTGGCAGCTTCGGTTTCAGGGGTGTAACAGGACCATAAATAAAATCGGAGCCTCTCGTTTTCGGTCGCGGCGCGCGCCTATTTCTGGACGGTCGATGGTGCGTGGAACTTTTACATGTTTCAGGAAAAACCAGCCGCGCCCGTTGTCTATGGGGTTCTATCAATAGCGAGAGATTCGTCGCTCGTGAAATTGCTTTCACGGCCTCCGAGAAACGTTAACACCACTCTCTCTCACTCTTTCTCCCTTCTGACTTATTTTTCCAATGTCTCTGTGACGGTTTTACTCTGCTTCAGGAATGGCTCGTGAGACTTTATGGAGCTTTAATTGATGGGTTTTTGAGTAACGTGTCCCAGTCTCATTTACACAAACTTTCCTCCTTTCGTTGCGTTCCGATGAACAGAAAATACACCGTACGCTATTCTTTCGTATTCGTAGACGATTGTTGTAATGGGTTTTGTTGCTGGAATAAAACCAGTAGCAGTACGTTTCAATATCACAGATGAAATAACGCTTTATTTTGTGGGTACTTCGTTGATTTATTTGGAGTTCTATCGGTTTCACAGTTGTTACTTTTCATTATGTTAGTTGCATTTTACGTGGATCTACCATTTTGAATTTTAGTATATTTTATCTCAGCGTGACCTTGTTGATGCCATTTACTAGTATATTATGTTATTGCATCGCGTGTGTAAGTATTTAGAAAATTCCTTAGGGCTTTAGTATTCTCATTTTTGTACTATTCTATTTTGTCATTTCATAATGCAAGAATTGACAGAATTCAAGAAAATGCTGAAATCCAAACAAACATACACTCTCGTTCATAAGTATTGGCGCACTTATTGAATATAAAGCAAACTTAACCAGTGACATTTCGAAATTATTAGGATCCTGAAAAAGATGATTCAGTCTGGAAAGTAATGCAACGAACGCGTGCGATAAAACTTTTAAAAACTTGCCGTCATAAAAATAAAATCCTAACATTGATTATGCCACACTAAACATTGTCACGAAATTGAGTTTAATCTGCTTTCGTACATCTAATATACAAAAGAATTATAGCTATTCATTTGAAAAAATTCGGGGTATCATTAATAGGCGAAAACTGTTGTAAATTTAGAAAATCTATTCAAGCCGTCGTATTGTGTATAAAAAATAGTGAAACTTTCTTCTTTTCTATTTTTCTCACAGATCTGCCACTTGCGAGAAAAAGACTGGAAACTAAAAGCGTGAACACCCTGTATATTTTTACTAATGTATGACGCTAACTTTGGTCAGGAAATATAATTTAAATCATGTAATACTTTCTGTATAAACATAATAGGTGTCCTGATACTTAAGAACAGTAGTGTAAAATGGTATTAAAATTTAAAAGTGTAAAAAGGTAAGTGTATTAGGTGTAGAAATGAATAGGGTTCACATAATTGATTCAAAGCCACCGAGTCTCTATCACGATGGTATTCGCAAGTTGCCAGAAAAATGGCAAAAATGGAAATTATTTCGATGACTGATCTGTTTTCATTCCTTTAAATCAAACTTCGATTGGACCCAAAAATCAGAAAAAATTCATTTCTACACCTAATACGTACACTGCAAGGTACTTGTAAGGTTTTTACAAATAAAATTTATAATTTCTTGTAACGTTTTCCAGCAGTGCAAATAAAATTCACTAGTCATTTGAGCTCTTTTACTCTTTTGTACAAGCAAGTTCAATCAAATTCGCAAATTATATGCTTCGAGACTTGATTTTCCATAAAAGTGTTCAAGGAAGAAACTTCGACTTTGTAGCTGCTGATAAATCGACCTCGAGTAAAGAAAACTTTGCACGCATAAAGTTTATGTAGCGATTAGTCATGAACGACTACATGATTTCAGTTCGCAGCCGATGTACACTGTATACAATTACGAAAAAAAAAAGGAAAATTCGTTTAGGGAAAACAAACAGATTTCTACTTACAGCGCTTAGAAAAACAACGAATGCTCAATTTGTCTGTAGGAATGTGATCAACATCACGGATGAAACACTGTTTCGTATAAGGATACGTGCTTTGTATAGGAATCGGCTTGTACTATTCAGTTGGTTCAAAATTGGAAGTTATCCCATTGCTGTGAAAATTCTCGATCTCTACTGCGTCGTTAAAATTTCATTTGCAATTTATACGTAGTTGAAGGCTACACGATATAAGATAGTGCAACGTGGGACACTGATTTGTAAGGGGAAACGAACTACTTCAGATAGAAGTATAAAATATAGAAGCTTCTGTACGTAGCAATTTTCTTACGATTTCCTCTCTTATTCGTCAGATAACCTGAAATTTCTTAGAAGACAGGCGAGAACGTTTAACGCTTCCAGTTTGATTCGGAAAGAGAAATTTTTTCGAAAGAACTTTCAGAAACTTTGAACGAATTAAAGATTGCATAAAAAAGGATTTTATTAATTCTGAATTTTAATATTTTCGTAGGAAAGTTATTTTACATATTCTGAAAGACAGAGCTCTAAAGTGATTTCAAACTTAACGCAAGAATCTTAAATAACATTTAATACAAATCAGACGAAATATCAATAAAATAATGGATGTATAAAAAATTGTAGCAAACTGTAATTGAACTTACGTTGACTGACAAATATCTACCTTCTACCTTACGTTCTTCTTCATTTTTAAAAGTATTTTAATGGTAAAAGTATTAAAACTGATTAATGTATCGAATATAAAGAGGATAAACGATTACGAATGATTAAATATTAGAACGTGCTATGTTACCATAATGTGCTCGAAATAAGCACCATTTGAAGTACTTAAAAATTGTTTGACACATTTGTACCAAACCACTTGCCACCTTTAGCCACATATCCGGTGTAGAGTAGCTAAAACCAGTGGAAGCGTATCGGAGAAGGGAAACGTAGAATGCAGCACGCTTTTCCCAAGATATATCTGTTCAAGATTTTCATTCAATGGGAAGATCGTGTAAAGATTCGTCTCATGAAAAAATTACCATGCAAGTATAATTGTGTTATCGGTGTCCACCGGAAGTCTCGCGGAGAAGTTGCTAATCTCATCGATAACGTTGTAAAACATGCAAACATCCGAAAGAGAAATAGCCAAAAGATTCGTTAAAAATATCTATTCTCAATTCATTTCCTGTTGTTTGATCGCTGCTTCATGTAACGCGTTCAATTAATCTGCTTTAGAAATATATTATACTAATGTAGCATTAACTGTACGACGACAGCTTTAATTTGACTACTTGGAATCTATTCGAAGGAAAAAGAAAAGGATGAAAAATAAAATGGAAGTGGTAATTAGCAATTTTTATACTGCAATTGAAGAGTTTCTGTTAGATGTAGGTATTTCTCAAGATAGAGTTAATTTTCCTTAATTAAAAATTTGTTTGCTTCATTAGCTCGACTCTATCGATGTACACTTATATTCCATTAAATTACTTAAGAAATCAGATAATTTATTAATAATATCACAACATATTTTTATTCTTCCAGTTGAAACACCTCTGTTTAAGAAGCTGACGGAAAGATCAAACGTATGATTGATTAAAAACGTTAGATACTCGAGGAGAATAAGCTTGACACTTTCCCAAGATGAAGAAGAAATGTGGATAAACTTTCAGAAATATCTCCGTTTTTCTTCAGTCAAAGGGAATAGTTGTTTTCGTTTAATTACTTCGTCGCGGATGCATCCTGGTAATTCTTATGGGTTTATGATCGTCTCTAATGACGCTTTCTGGCCGGGCCGACGGCAATACGTAACACAATGCGGATGTACGTGACGCGATTTCCCATGATATAAAACGGTGAGCCGAGGTTGATAATTGCGGGCGTACGTATGCCGGTCACGGACAGGTGTTGTACGTCGTGGTCTGCACTGAAATTATGCTTATTTGTTTGGGACAGTTACTCCTGTTTGATATTAATATTCTTATACTTTGAGTCTACCCTTTGGTAAGAGGTGGCAAGTCAAAATTTCGCCGATTTTCAAATAATTTTGTAAACCTATCATTTTCTGATTTTACGATTTTCAGCGACACAAATTACAACGAACAGTTTTTAACGAATCACCTTTCGTCATGTGCGTATTGTTTCTGTATTACGTGTAATAAATTATTGTGTAAAGTAAAATGTCGGTTGCCCAAGCTATATACAGTGCTCGCCAAAAAAATTGCAACACCTGGAAATTAGGGTTGCACAAATTTGAACGACGTTTTTTAAATAAATTTTAATCATTTTTCTCCTTAAATACCGCGAACAATATATGTAAATTTCAGATTTGTGCGATTTCATTTTTAAGCTGTTGCAATTTTTTGGCGTATAGGTGTCTATAATTACTTGTATATTGTATAATTAATCAATTTTATTTGTTTGCACGTCGCGCTGTATCCATGCTTTTCTGAGACTTCGTAGTTAAGCACAGAACCAATGTTTCACGAAGGTTTTCAAATTGTGCTGAAAGGTGAATATGATTTCGGTTAATTACTGTAACGACTGGCAAAAATGATAACGAACAACTTTTTGGCCAATATTTTCCCAATGTTCGTCACATATTCTTTGTTCGAATTCCTGAAGAATCTCTTATGTATTACGCACAGTAAATTATTGTGCCGCGAGTATTTTTTTATACAAATGCTGCATGTGTTTCCAGTAGTTTTTAAATATTTTCTTCGTTTAATGGAAAGTTAATAGAAAAGAAATTAATATTCTCCGAAACTTCGAACTCTAAATTCAGAAAGAGAGAAGGAATTTCGGAAAACAATTTGAAATCGTAACTTGCAAATTAATAAAAGTGACAATACATATCTACGTATATTCATTAGCATTGTTCTACGATCTTTAACATTTCTCTAAAATCTTCATTTTTCCCCAAAACGCTTGTGATCGGACTATTACTTAGGCAAGCATTGTAGTATTCGTTGAATTCGGAGAATCGGCTGGTTGCGAAAAGTCAGTCCTTTTGTCAGCGTCATCCTTTTTACGTACGCACTTTTTTCTTTGTGACAAAAGCGTGGCGATAGCGGACATAAACTGTTATGAACGTAGGCGTCGGACTAAATATACCGATGTAAATATCCCGGGCTGGTGAGCTCGAAGGGGGTTGACCGCAAAGAAAAAATGTTCCAAGCTGGTGGCGGGCTTTTTCTGCTTTTTGCCAACTCGTAAAGAGTGTGGCGTTAATTGCGGCAAGAGTTGACAATCCCATTTGTTGGAATAAAAAAAGAGACGCTTACAGAAAGTTAGACAACTGTTTCTTAATCAATTTTTACGTAAAACTTGAACGCTTTTTTACAGTTCTTATTATCTTCTTCAGAAGATAATATTTCTTCAGAATATCAAGGCACATTGAAAATTCACGAGTTGCATGGTGATTAGAAAGGATAATTAAAGAATAAAAAGCGAGTATGATAATTGAGTCCGTTCATTTTTCGCCATTTTATAGTAATTGATACGTAAAGTATACAGATAACACTACAACATACAAATTCTTTTACGGTATAGTGCTTTACAGTTAATCTTGCAAAATGGTTGATTTGTTAGGAGTTATTTTCATTTGACCGATCTAGAATTCCTATACTGCAGTTTCACTTATGTATGTGACAATTCACGAATAACAGAAGTGCTTCTTGCAATAATAACTGAATAAAGTGTAATTAGGTATGACATAAAGTTGAAAGTATTTTACGCTAAGGAACATCCTCGGAACCAAAGCAGCTTTGCAATTCATGGACGTAGCAAGGGAAGCAGATTGAAACTGGGACTATCTGCGATTACAGAACTGTTGTGACATGCATCGTAGGATTTTACGATCGGACGGATTATCGGCCGAAAGTTTTGACGAAAATCGGCAGTAAAGATCGCACAATACGCCCGAAACCGCAGCAGTATTTTTTTCCAACATCGAGAACGTTCATTTTACCCTGGAAAAACGTCGTTCGCGATCGACGAAACTTCGCATTCGATGTATGCTGCTTTCTGTTTTCTTTTTTTTTCCTGAAAAATTACGTATTTTTGGCCAACGTTTCTGTTGATTCTTCGCTTCTAAAATGTGTCGAAGAAAGGGAAAGACGTTCAACAGATTTTTAGAACTTCCCGCGAAATAATTTGTCTATAGAAAACACTTTATTCCCAATACTTCCACATTTTATTTATTACATTTCTCATTTTCGAAGTGTTATTTGTGAATGCTGACATATTAATGTTTGACAAATTTTAGTAGAGGAGTAACGATTAATTTTAACTACTATTAATATTCTTAACAAACATTTTTGATGTAATATTCGAAACATAGTAATCTGTTCTAAAATAATAAGTGTTTATTAATTATAATTAATGCCTACTACAAATACTAATATATACTATAATTATTAATTACTGTGATAGTGTTTTCAAACATCGAATGTTATAACCTCGTGAAGTAAGTTAAATTTAATTGAGTTAGTAATTTTGCATTTACTATTGTGTCAACATTTTAGTATGCAATGAATGAAAATAAAATAAAGCTAAAATAAATATTACAGTGTGATTTGGAAAGGCGTATAAAAGGGTGAAGCCCAAACAAAATGTTATTGTCAATTCATACTTTGAATCAATGAACTGAAAATTACAGAAGCAATTAGAATAAATAAGTGGTATTAATTTAATATTTAAATAACAGGTATTAAAAACGATTTCATATGAGTGAAATAAATAATACTAATCGTTAATTTAGCGTCGAAAGTAATATTGGTAACATAAAATATAATAATATTTTAAGGTAAATATTTTTTCTTTTTCTAATATATTTTAGTTACATCGAGTTTTCATTTGGTAGGAATTTTGCATGGTCTCAGAAATAAATTTTTACGCACAGCAGAAAAAATTTTGA
>NW_017100263.1:362949-392686 GCF_001263275.1 Habropoda laboriosa
TTAGCTTGTTGTAATAGTCTAATTTTGATTTCTGCTTTTTTAACCGAACACTTATAGAATATAAGTAATATTAAATTATTACATGCGTAAATGTATCGCAAAGCCTTGTCTTATGCTACTCTTTAAATATTACATGTATCGAATCCATTTATAAACTGATATGTACATTTTAAATTCACTCCTTTCAAACAAGTTTTCTCTATCCATTTGTCTTCTGTATCTCCATTGCTTCATGTAGCATTATACATTGGGAAAAAGTTGACGTTACCGCTATTTAATAGTAAAAACAGGAAGAGCCGTAATAGAAACAATACGTAAAAATGAAGTAGCAGGTAAATAAATACGTTCCGGTTTTCATCAATAAATCCGTGCAACTGGATCGGTGGAAAGAAACAGCTTGCAGCAAAATTCATCTAGAAATCTGTCTTGAGATTAAATTCTTCTCTATTGCTACACACGTCTCTCAAAAAAGGAGAGACAATTTAAACGGAACCATATGTTGTGAACGTGTCGTTTCTTCACACGAAATTCTTATTCATTTCCGCTATTTCGTCTTCCCTATATTTCACTCGATTTTTCATAGTTCATGCACTGTACCTCGTTAAAACGAAGATTGCATTTAGACCGCTCAGAAAAATGATCCAAGAGTCATTATTATACAGGGAAAAAAGCAATTAGCACCGAATTTAAATAAGTAAGATTTACGGTATAGATAATGATCTTTCCGTTGCGAGCTAATTTTCGCGAGTGTCGTTCTGGCGTGTTAAAAAGTGGAAGGAAGGAAGAAACGATGGATATTAATATTATAAAAGTAAACACAGGGAGTGGAGGGTCGAGGTGAACTTGTCAAAAATGAGGGAACTCGTCACACAATGAATTTCTCGTGGCCGATTCTCCCCGGTTGGACTTGGAACAAGTTCATCGACACGGTCCGCGACACGGCCGCTCAAAAATAGCCGATGTATAAATTATGCGTTCCCGGGGAAATGAGAACAATGTTACGGCCGGGCGTAGTTAATGCAAATTGTGGCCGGGTAGAATTAGATTCTACTTTGGGACGCTTAAATAGTTTGCGAAGCACCGACTGGGGATTATCATTATTCATCGCGGCGCGTCTTTGAATTGCAGAAAACGATTATGTGCGAAATTCCACATTTTTCTTCTCTATACCGAATCAAAGTTTCGACCGTGACTTAATTCGGTCGAAAATGAACATCTCTTCGGTAGATCGAACAAACGGTTGCACCACTTCATTTCATAAAGGCTGATATTTATTGGGTCAGTATTTTAAATAAATGGTCAGTATTGAAAATGAAACATCAATGCGTAATATAAGCGGTCAGTGTTACATCGATTGATACAAAAACTGTCGGTATTTTCGTTAAAATATTAGTAAACATAGTAATTTGTGAGTGTTTTAAATAGATGGTCGGTGTGTATAATAAAATATGCTAATCTAACTTAATCTAACAAAAGATTCAAATTTTACTGACCAAAAAACAAATCAATACCGACCAAATAAACAAGTTTGTACTGATAAAATGTGATTTCACATTTATTGTGAAAAAATACTTACCATTAATTAAAAAAAATACTCACGAAATAAATAGAAGTGTCTCATAAATAGCGACTTTCATTTTATTCAAACAACTCGTTTGTGATTGTTCTTTCTTTTTAAATACAGTAATCTGCGTTTGTCTGCAAAACGAAAGATAGTAATGAAAGGAAATTTGTATTTTGAAGGAGTGTCATATTGCCAAGTGATATATTTGGTTAAGAACTTAAACGACGAATCTAGCAATGTGGAGACAATTTGATTTCTCGAAGAATTTCAATATAATTACCAAGTGACAAAAATGTTTGTGAAATCACCGGAGAAAAAAATTTTTTTAAGTATTGCTATCTTACAGCAAAGTTAAATGGGTTGCAAAACAGAAAGTTGTGTAAGCAATGTTATTTAAGGTAATTATTAATTAAACTTAAACAAAGTACACCTACTATGAGCTAAAACTTTAACAAATAAGGGAAGAGGTGGCAAGAAGGGGTTAGTGTTTATTTCTCTATAGGAGTACCGCAATCTTCCTGAAAACTATGAAATCTGTAAGAACATTTAAAGCTTTTTAGAATTCTTATGCGTGTAATAACCGTTTCTGTTTCTCACTGTTGTGATCTTATTTTTTTTCACCTCTTGAACTTCCCCAGGTAAGCTACAATTTTCAATGTAATAATTCTTGAACATTATCAATTAGTTTCTTAAAGTATTCAATTTTGTGCTTGTGGAAGTTATGTATAATTTAAGGTCGCAACAGCATCTTGGTAATTAGCGACCATAGTTGGCAATTATTTTATATTTCATACCAAAGGTTTGTTCTACAAATAAGTTGCATTATTTCCTTGAGATTTTCTCTTGAAATGAAACTGTTATCATTCAGTTAGACTTGATATTACATTTGGGGTGAAACATTTCCATAAACGGTAAGTTTCAGACTGAATGGTACAGGCATGCGAAAGAAAAAAGAAAAGAAAGAGCGACAAAATTGGCCCGAAGAGTCGATGCGAAAAGCCGTTGAAGAAGTTATGCAAAAAAATATGGGCTATCGTAAGGCAGCTGCTGCTTTTAATGTTCCCCAAACTACGTTGGAGAGAATGGTGGCTCTCTATCGAGAAAATCCTCAGCAGCCGTTAAAGTAGCAATAGTTAGGAGAAGAGGACAAGGACGAAGACGTTGCTTATGTGTGTGACATGTGTAAATAGTTGCACTCCATCTAGGACATCGTTATTACGTCCAAAAAGTATTTTTTTCTATCGTCTCTATTCAACTTGGGAAATTCATTTCAGTGCACTTTGCTAGACAGATACCGACGCTGAAGAAATTGTTTTGTAGCGTCCCTATCTTGTCCCCTCTTCCTTTACGCTGTTTAGATCAGGCGTGCTGTAATATCTCTTGGTATAATTGTAGAACTGTGCAAATATTCACGACTCTACTAATTATAACTCCTGGTTGCTCTAGTAGTCCAAATGAAGGACACGAAAATTTCCCTCGACAAGCCTAAATAGTCGTCTGTACTAATTTTTCCTACGGCGAAACGTTCAAGCGTAACAATTCCACAATTTCTTCATGTCACAATCATCGTGAATTAATTCGCTTCACAAGTTCGTCGATTCGAATTTGACTCGTGAATGAAAAACGCAGCAGCCTGCATCGCGTGAAATTGCGTACCGGTATTCCAATCAATCACAGCAGTCGTAATTCGAACGCAGTGTCAATGATCACCGAAGGAAGAAGAAGAAAAACGGCGGAAAAAAGGAAGAAGAAGGAAACACGAACCGGCAAAAATCCGTCTCGCGCAGAATTCAAGTTCTCGCGATGTCACGAGATAAAGACACCCTGCGGTTCCCGGCAAGAAACCGGCCATTCTTGTGGAAAAAGGCCCGGCAGCCCGTTGCCAGATGACGAAATTCCATAGCACGTGCGGTTAAAACGAAGTCACAAAACAAACCCAGAAATCGTCTGGAGGCGGCCAGACCTCGGCGTTTATCGGGCCGCTACTCGACGACGGAAGGACGTCCGTGTTTCGAGTAAATATTTGAAGATTTCCAGTCGTAACGCCGGAGATCCTCTCCTCATAAAAACCGCGGGATCGATGTGTGCGTTCCCCGACCTCCTGCAAAATCCCTGGGCGCATCTGTTCCCTCCTCCCTTCCAACGGAATCGTACGCGATCTTTGCTCGCCTCCTGATTATATTTCGCGAGCAACTTCCAACGAATGTTACATCGGCCATTGTTGCTGCAGTATAATTGGTTCGAGAGGCGTTTTTAAACCGCTTCCGCTAATGGAAACGCGAGAAAACACTTCGGGCATCATTCTTTCATTCGGATCTGTTTTAGTCGCCGTGGATACGACGGTGTTTGCCGTTTTATTCCTGCTTCCGTCTATTCTCGGAGGAAATGAAGATTCTCCGATGGAGCGTTGTTTAGCTTTGCATACCTGAAGTAGCGGTAATATGAATTTAAAAAGTTAACTATGAAGTAGCTAGAGTTATTCACGGATGTGTGTTTGTTTTTCCAAGGTGTATATACGCGATCCACATACACGGCTGTTCCCTTCTCGACGCGTATTAATACAGATGTATGTGTGTATGTAATGATCACACTTGGAGGGAAATTTGATTTCGGAGAAGTTAATTTTATAAATTGGCTCGGTGTTTCTCTTAACGAATTTTAGAATAACGTTAGAATATTTACGTTTGTAACATTTTGTAATATCGAGATCAAGAATTTGTCTCTTTTCTCTAGATCTCTTAGATGTTTCAAATTTCGAAATGCACTGCGAATATTTTAGCAGAAGAAACTTGTATAAATGCTGTATAACTTGAAGACAAAAGTGAGAGAACTAAGGTTCGAGAACAGCTAAACCTGCACTCTCGTTAGTTTTTTACAGAAATTTCGACAGATTTGAGTTAGGGCAATGTCATTGCCCTAATGACAACATTAACAACAAAAGCAACGACAGTATAATATTACTACAATCAATTTTTCCTAGTTCGCATTTTTAAATTTAAACACGTAAGTGAAACCCATTGGACTCTATTTCCGTTACATATTATCAAAAAAGTTTGTCCGTTGAAACGATTAAAGTGAAATTATTTAGCAATATTTTCAGAGTATAAGAGCGCAGAAATTTCATCTAAAAACATTTGCTCGTTTCAACAAATAATGAAATAAACTTAATTCAGAATTCTCGGTTCGTAAGACAAAAGTTGGGCAACTGGTCAACGACATTCGACAGCCGTTCGCGGCTCGATTCTAAGTTATGACCGATGTGGAAAATGAGGTCCCGATCCCGAGGGAACCGCGCGCGGTAACATATCGCTGACTTCCCGGAATCTCGCGTGGTATTATGTTATATGGATATAAATAACCGAACAGGAGCAATAATACGTAATAATATATCAGTCGGGATTTTAGTGGTGCAGCTAGCTCGGTCGGCCCAGCGGTCGTAATTCATCGCGCAACCTGGCTCACCCTGTCCGTAGCCGCCACACACGCGTCTCTATACACATGGTCGCACACGGAAATATACGCGTGCTCCCAGAGATCGCGTGAGTTTGACAGTAGCACCATTTTCGATCCTCTTGCCCTGCGTCGACGTCTCCTATCGCTTCCCTGAACGTCTCTTGACGATTCAACTCCGTTACAATTGCTCCAGCGAGTCAATTTTCTTCGATATAGAAACAAATAGATTTACAAAATATTGCTGGCTATACTATAAATATGTGTCTCATTGCGAGATCTCGAGTGAAATTTTTATTAGAAATCTACGCTTGCAATTCAAGTGGACATTTTACCACGAATAAAGTACCTATTCCGTGAATTTTAAGGAACACTTATTGTTTCGACGTTTGCGTTTAGCTGTAATGAGAAAACAGGCGTTGTTCTCAGTGCCATGTGGATCATAGTTTGCTGGCATCGGTGATTCCTGTTTTGTCAGTAGCTGAAAGTAAAAAATCGTGCAGTTTTCTTATCTTTAAAATTATCTTCTGTCGCATGAAATTCGACAAATTGTAGAAATAAAAAAGTGATATATTTTCAAAACTACTGTGTGTAATGACAGTGAGAATATTTCTGCCAAATTTCATTGAAATTGGTTAAACAGTTTTTGTTTAAAACGAAGAATAATTTCAAGAATCTCGCGTTTCAAGTTTCACATGTTCACTTCTTTACGATAAGCTTTGTCATTTTTGTTTGATCCTTAATCAGATAATTCTGAGTTACAATATGGTTCTTCTTTAAGCGTTGTAATGTTAGGTTTTGATATATTTGGTTGTGTTTTAAAAGTCCTGCTCTCTTTCGTAGATTTATACGCTTTGAATTCTGCCGTAGTGAGATATTTACTTTTCTGGCTATAAAGTGAGTCTCAGGATGAATAATGAAACCCAGGACATCCATCATATAGAGTACCTACTGATTTATAGCCCTCGTTCGAGCATAAGCTGCAATATGTCATAATTTTCTTTGTTTTCAATCCATTAAGCAATGCTTTTGGGACTGTCTTTCATATATTATTGTAACACTCGTTACTTTCTTGTGTAAATTGTTTTAAATACTATTCCACGTCTCCATGTCTTCATAAATTTCGATAAGGTGCCTGCACAGTTTCTTTTTAATATATGTAGGTAAAGATGACTTAAAGCCTAATGAATGTGAGAATTAAAGACTACATACTTTTAACTTAACTATCATATTTTTGTTACTACGATGAAATTTATAGTGGGACATTTTTCACATTATTTTTAAATGCTCAAACTATCTTTCTAGGAGAAAAGATTTTTATTTCTTGAAAACACCAAAGTGACTTATTCGAGTTTAAACAGCCTATTCTTCAAAATGAGTTACCTTTATTCATCTTTAGGCTGTTTAATTATTAGTGTTACTATCGCCTCGATCGCGACAGTAAATTAACAAAATTTTCCTACGAAATGTCAGTCGGTTGAAGTCACAAATACATTTTTTCCTGCAGTTTTCATAAATTTTAGGTGCCAAAGCAAATATAAGTTTTGAAAATATTCACTCGATCTTGGTAGGGACGATAACGACAGATGTTCTGAGTATGCAGTATGAAGGTGAAGAAGTATAGTCCTTCACAATTGTGAAAGATTACAGCCGTTCGTGATTTTTTGTATGCGACAGAATTATTATTTTCATTTTCAAAATTAATTTCTGTTTCGAAGAGTTATTAATTTTCATTCCTGATTTATTTTATATAAAAATTGCAGATTTAAAAGATTTAAGATGAACTACATATATTTTCGAAAGCGGTGCAGTCTTATAGTTTTGTTTGTATTTGTGCTCAAAAGTTCAACAAATTGATTTTTATATATGGTACACGTTGCGTAGAGAAGTACGTTTCTTTTAAAAAATGATGTATCATTTTGATATTATTCTTGTTATTGTAACATAAAATAAAATAGCAAAATAAAAAAAGAAGAAATAGCATTTACTTACAAAGAAACGTACGAAGAGATGGGTGTGTCTTTTGTGCGATTTTTTCGTGAAATATGGCAACGACTGATTTTGCCAGTTGAAGACTACCTTTCCATATTAAAATGAAAAAAAAAAACAACATTTCTAATACAGTTTCGGAACAATATCACGGAAGATATTCTTTTTATTTACATTCTTCATACTTTTATTCGCAGTATGTGGCAACTCTCGCTTCAAATGAAAAGTTCTTCCAACTTTTGTCTGTTGAAATTTAGCATCTCGACTTACAGAATAAATAATGACGTTTCCTCGTGAAAAGTTAAAAGTTAGGAAACAAAGGATCACGTTAAAATGGAAAATAAGTTAAACAACGAAATATAAAGGTAATAGAGAGGAAATTATGCAAAACGAGTTTTCCCTAGGCAAATTACGAAAGAACTTCCGTAGTTTCCGGCATGCCAGGCTTACGACACCAGTAAAAACGCCATAATTTCGTTGCACCCTTAGCACGGGGAAGCTTAACATGCGCCGTAAGAAGTTGCGTAAGAGTTGAAGTCGGCCGATCGAGAACAACCCCTTTGGAACGTCGACGAAGGTTGGGGGTTAACTTCGGCTCGGTTACACGAGAGGGTTGGGCCAGCTGAGATTTCATCATAATAATTTTCCAGTCCATTAAGTCATAGGGGGTGAACGTGATCTGCCTTTGCATAAGAAACTTAACAATCTTTACCGATAGGGGCAATACGCACCCTCCTAAATTTTCATGAAGGAAAATGAAATCGGACGGCAGCCAACTTTTCCAGTGAATACGGATAGTTGATGTTTATTTTTGTACTTATTGCATGCTACTGTTTGTATTGTACTTTTCTCTGTAATTTACATTATTTCCGTCTTTTTATTGTAGGTATTATTACTTCGTACACAACGAATTGCATTTTTCTTATTTTCATGTACACTGTATTCACATTTATAGCGGTAAAAATCATAATAGGCTGAGAATATGCATTTTTTTTTCTTATTTTCAATCAGTCAACTATATAGTCTCTTACAAATTTGTGCAAAAGTTGCATTCATTGACTGACATATTATAGGAAAGTATTTAAGAACAGATCGATATGCAATGTGTCGATCGTGGAGTGTGCGGATGATTTGAAAAGAAAGACAGTTATGTTAAGGACGTCGGAGTGATAAGATGTATAAATAAAGGAACCATTTTTTATTAAGCTTCTTCGTTTACTTGCTAGTCCCTACAAAATATTATGTACGTCTGCAAAATGCAGATACTTTTAGGTGAACAAAAATTGAATAAAATTCAGGAGAATAATAAAACTTCTCAAGTTACGTATAATATTTTAACCCTTTCGTAACTAGTGAGACGTATATGTATGTCCCACTTGAGTACTTGAACAAAAATTGATCTCAATTTGGTATTCATTACAGACGCGATGATTGGTAGACGAATAATAAATTAAAAAATAATTATTCGCTCACGAAAGAGTTAATGTTCTTTCTATATACTTAAATGTTTGTACCGCAGCTTGAGTGATCCCCAAAAAATTGTAACCGAAGGAGTTAGTTAAAATATCAATTACGAATAAATAAACAATTAAATTGGAAAAGCCTTTTAGAACTCTGAACTTCTGTAGAAAATATTTCAGCACTGAAAATGATCACGAGGATCGTCGTTTAAAGAATCATCGTATCTCTGTGATATTCTGGAAAGCTTCGTTAAATTGTTTTCCCAATGCACAGCACACAATTTTCCCGAGTGGCAACCTGCTATTTTCCTTGCCGTATATATTGTCCAATATTTACCAAGCGTAAGCGTGCTGAGACTAGCATTTCGAGCATTAATATTACATTATATCAATAAGGGTTTGAAAAATCAGGGGTGCCGCGGCAAACGGATGGCTGCCGTTTGAGATCTCGCGTTACTTAGCAAACACTCCGCCACCCCCAAACCATTCAATCTTCCCTCCTTCGTTGTGTTTTTCACCTTCGGGCGAAGGGATATTAGGCAGTTCGCGAATGGAAACTAATATCGGCGTCGGGGCTGGAAACACGTAGCCCATCGACGCTATTCGAGAGTTTAATTGTGCTGTTTGCTTTGTGGATGGTTGCATTTTTCTTTCCATTTAACTACAAATTTACCACAGTTATTTAATTCTAGAGTAAAGTAACTGCGTTAAGATCGCGAAAGAAAATACGATTTTCTAATATTTATTTAACACGATAGTTTGCAAAATTATGTTTATAACAGTGTAAGGTCAATCATCCTTTTGATCACTTTTTGTGTTTCACATTCGTTTTTTTACGCAAATTTTTTGCTTATTCGAACGAGTCACTTCGAACTTGATAAACTTTGACACAAAAAATTACAGCAACTTGTTAACATTACATTAAAATTACTCTCCTATCTTAAAGGTATAACAGTATTGAACTCAACTTACGAACATCAAATTAAATACTCCGATGTTCTGTCAATAGCACATATTTGGAAAAATACGTTGTAATTGGTAAGAAACTTCTGGTCTGAATTTTGAAAATTCGAATAATATTAACACCTACGTTTCTGTGCTAACATTTCAAGATGCAAAAATTTATGGATCGTACAGTTGGCATTTTTGTATTTTTATCCATTAGTCGAAACACTGTGCGATGCCAGAAGCAGCCGGTATAAATTTGATTAAATTCGATCAACGGAATTGACCCGATTCGCTCGGAATTTTTTGTTAGCCGAATGTAATATTCGAACATTGTAACGAGTGAGAAAGCAAGCTTTAATAAATCGGCCAGGACGCCGAGAAAGCGGTAACTCGGACGCGAACGTTCGTGAAGGGTGCCCGGGGCAAGAATTTGAGGGAACAGGCCTCGTATCTTGCGCTATTTTCGTTTTCAACACGCGAAATGAAAATAAAAGAACGTGCTTCGTGATCTACGCACGCCGCGACGCTCTGATTTATCGGCCGCTCGCCCCGTTGCATCGAACGCGTCACTATTGTGTGCACCCGTCCAAAATGCACTTTTATAAATAGCAACTGACGCCGAGTCTCCTTAGTCTCATGGAGACCCTCCCTTTCGGTCAAGGGTGCATCTTGACGTCGAGCAACGGGTCAATTGTGTTTCGCGTGGACGATTCAAGTTAGCCACGCACTTCTGCCGCCCATTGATGAATCGGTTTCATTAACAGAATGCCCACCTTGATCTTCAGAATGGGAACGAACACAAACAAGAGGACGGTATGTCGTATTTTACGTACGCACAATCATTTCGAAGCAATTTGGGTGAAATTTTTGTCAATGATAACGCTATCTTAAACTTCAACTCGTTGTGAATGGAACACAAGATATCTGGCGTTCTGATTTTCGTCTTGAAGAACAGTAAACGCGAGAAATAGTAATAAATGAAAATTACTTTTAAAGGTGATCACTTTGGCTGAAAATAATACATAATTGGTATAACATTTTATATATATTTTATGTATGAACTTTTTAATCTAGCATTAAGAAGTTAGTTTCAACTAAATAATTTTGGTAATTTTGGAAATTAAATTTTGGTTAGAGTTTTTCAGATAAGTACATACGTAATACATATTTTCTAAATAAATTGAAACATATTTGTTCCGTAAATTATGCTGAGACGATGGTTTCGTTACACGACATTCTGGAACAGATTTTAACATGTTCGTTCTTATTGTCGACTCATTCTGTCGTTAAAAACGAAAATTAGTTGTGTTACAATAAAGAAATGTTCATTGGTACAGAAATGTTATATGGTGATGGAAGATTAACGCAGAATAAGACAGATATACGAGAAACGATCAAGGTAAACCAATTTCCGGCGTGCCATGAATAAAGATAATCAGTAGGAGACAAATTTTTCCTTTTGTATGAAATCAAAAAAACCAGCTAGAATTTCTATTAAGTCAGCACGCACAACATTGTAGAAATACAAGAAAATCTTTCATTTTTAACAGTTTAAATTAATACAGAGGAAATTTTAACGAAGTTTCGGTACAACACGTGTCAAAAGACAGACTTCTCGAGTCCTTCGAGTCTTCCACTTCATTCTTCTAAATAAAAGAGAAACGTCTTCTTTTCTTTCCGGTTGCGTTTATTTTTTTCTAGCACTGCTAGAGCTCGCTTTTGTATGAGGGACTCTATCGTGGCTATGTATGCTTCCTACGGGGAAGCATCGAGCCACCATAATGCGTTAGCACTCGGTTGTCCTATCGAAAGGATCGTAGATAGCGACGCATGTATACGTATAAGTACGCATTACAATTTTCGAGAAACGGGAAACGCGAATAACCGATACTCTACGTGTTAGTCTCTATACTCTAATCGCGCCATCTTTTCTTTTCTTTCTTTCTTTCTACGCTTCCGGTAGTCTCTAGGCTGTTCTATGGTATAAAAAAAAAAGAATTATAATTCTATAACTTCAACGTTGTGCAGTTTGTTTCTATTTGTAATCCCTTTTTCTGCTATTCTTTTTTCTTATTTATTCCTCATCGTTTTCTCTACTCTGTTGCTAATCTTCGTGTCATAACAGACTATACTTTTCTGACATTTTCCGTTTTTTCTCGCTTTTGTACTTGTAGTCCTTTTCTAATACGACCGAGAAATCTTTTCTTTCTTAACTTTGCATTTTTTCTCACTTTCTCTTTTCTCCTACTTTGCACTTTCTTCTTTATCTTTCGTAAATTGCAGTTTTTGTTTCACTTTGGATTCTCCTTTGCGCTCTCGATCCTTCGTGACATTTTCTCTTTTCTCTTTGCTCTGTAATCGTGGACTAGTCGTTCTACCTCTATTCGCAAGTAAATTTTGACATTTATAAATCCTCGTTTGTTCCTTTATTCGCTAAACTTCATGACCGTCTGAAACTGCTGCATAATACTAAGCAACTTTAGCTTACAGACACCATGCTCGTTAACCTCACGAGGGTAATACGATTCTCATCAAACACCTACGAAACTTCTGCTCCGTGGATCAGTTTTGTCCTTTTACCTATGATAAATCGATCTCACTTCCACCCAACGAATAAAGATAGCAACTGAAGTGAAGCGAAAAATAGGGGTGAAAAGTATGTGAGAGGGGAACGAAGAAATATCGCAACAAAAGGGTAACACGTGAAAGAAATAGAAGTAGTGGAAATAAGAAACAGCAGGGATAAATACGCGAAATGATTTGTCAGAAATAACTTAGAATCAAGAAATTAGGTCATCGGTATAGATTAAGGGAAGTTGCAAAATAAATTTGTCCGAAGATCAAATATTATAAAATTAGAAACTAGAGAGAGGGAGAGAAAACTGAGAAAAAAATTTACGTTGAAAAATGTGCTCTCATATTTCTCTGCAAGGCCACGTTTTATTCATATCTTCATTTCCATCTTCGATAAAAAATTTAAAACAATCACTTTCACAGACGTGCATACATAAAATCAGGAAACATATACGCCAGTTTGCCAAGCGTTAAGAAATCTCGTAAAACCAAATAAACACAATAGAAAAAATGTAGTGTTAATCAGGAAACAATTTGAACGAAATAGAGAAAGGAAGAAGATGAAAAATGGGGTAATAGCGTAAACTGAGAAAGAACGGAAAAATTAACACGTTGAACGCCCGACCAATTCTATACAACTTGTCCAAGCCGCGACGTCGGAATGAATTTTTTAATTACAGCTAGAAATAAAATTATTCAAATGTGCTCTACGATGCGTTAGATGAAAATTGTCCAGATATTACCATTTACTTAAATTAAACGCTTCTACTAATCTCGGCATCGTCGGTCACCGGTGATCCTCACGGCGTTCAACGTGTTAAAAAGGGAAAAACGAAAGAGCTGTGAAAAGGAAGAAAACAGCACGTAAATTGGTAAACAGAGGAGGAAGGAAAAGCGAAAAGCAGCGACGCTGAAGGCACACGAAGGAGAAGGTTCGTGGAGGGCACGAACCGCGTCGGACAGATGCTGCTCGCGTGCGTGCCGATGAAAATACGCGAGCGTGACGGTGGCGCACGCGTGTGCCGAGCCGAAGAAGAGAGAGCGAGCTTTTTGTTGCACACGGCAATTAGCCACGGCTCGTCGTGCTTTGGCTTTAGCTGCGACTGTCGCGTCGCCGTGATCGACGCCACTCCTTCTCCTGCTTCTCTTTCTCCTCTTCCTGTTACCGTTTGTGCCGTCGAAAAAACAACGAGTGCTCGAGTTTAAGGGTCGACGCTCAAGTTGTCCGGGAAGTTATTGGTCACGGCAATATTCCTCGAAGTGTCGCGTTCAATTGGAAGCTGTTGTTGCAACCAGCGACTTATCGTTCTGCCTTCCACGGGTTCCCTTTTGTTCTACGAGGCTATCGCCAATGGTGGAAGCTGCTTTGTTTGTGCAACCTCCCTCCTTTCACCGTACTGTGTAGCAACAAGTAGCACATCAGGAGTCCATCTTTTTAATTGTTTATTCTTGTAACGCATACAGGTTTTGCACTCCGAATTCAACTTTTTGCAAATCGTATTCACCCTTTTGCAAATCAAGTTTTTCTACAAAATTGTTTTCTCGAGCTTTTGTAATCAAAGCAAAGTCAAATGTAGATTTATTGTTAAGAAATTCAAAATTTTATTGCGCTTAAGGCAAAGATGTATCTGAAATGCTTATTTAATAGTAACTATGTACCAATTCGTTACATATGGAATTCATAATTAAATGTCTCAATTGTCGAATAAAAATAAATCACCTACTCAAATTATCACGAAGGCAAAGTACCAACAGGTCTTTAGTTAGACATTGAAAATGTGTTGCAATACTAAACATCATATGTAAACTCAACAATACATCTTTCAATTCTACTTTTTACTAAATGGGTAGTCTCTAGACAGGCATCGGTTATATCGATTTTTAACTTACCTAGAATTCTTACAATTTACGGGAAAGGGTAATTTTCTTTAAATCATGATTTGAGGTTGGAAGAAAATGTAAACAAAAGGGTGAATTTGATTTGCAAAAAGTTGAATTTAGAGTGCAAAACCTGTACCTACTGGACGTTTTAACGTTTAGCTTAATTTGTGCTTTATTTATGTATTATTATGGAAAGATTAAAGCAGAGAACAGAATTTTCTATAATTTATTCAAATTGTGTATGAAATATTTTCTACGACACAATTAAAATAGCTAATTGATTCTGTGTCATATTGTTATGTTAATTGAGCATCTTACTTCATATTATAGTTGTCAATATCGTCTCCCTTATGCTAATACCGCAAATTTGCCACTTGATAAATTATGGATATTCGCTATTGAATGTGAAATGTAATAATTCTGGATAATTTCTGGAGACCAAAATTTTTGAAATGTTTTTGCAGACTCAGATTTAACTAGAAAATAATTTTTTATTGTCCCCTCTTCCATTAGTCACATTCAGCCCACTTCTTTACTCAAGAATGGAATGGTGCTCATATTTTCACTTACACATTTTATGTTTTACTTTAATTAGTTTACTTTAGTTTTACATTTAATTTCGTAAAAAGTTCGCTTCTTCAGAGTCGTTACTCTAAAATATTCGGATGACTCTAATTTTAACTTATATTCAATGCTAGGTCTCGAATGCAAAAAAGTAACATCCCATTTAAAAATTATTAACCAATTGTTTAAAGGCAGATAAGTTGTATGCAGTTTTTCGTGTCCTTTGTCGAGACGTTAGAATACATATTAAAAGTTTTTCATTAAAATGCGCATAACGTCTAAATAACTATAATACGTCAAACAAAAATGAAATCCAACGTGCAGAAAATTGTCATGTATTTATTATTTGATTACGTATTTACAATTTCTAAAGCGTGAATTCTTATGCACATATACTTGAATAACATTCGTATTTCATTGAAATTTTCAGCTAAATCGGTAATTTTTAAAAGTATAATAACTTCATGCATCATTTACCACCGCTTGATTTTTCTACATTTTTCAAATGCGAGAGAAGAAACCACGAAACACGTGTGTATGCGTTTTATAACGTGTGTTAGTACTTGGAACTTGAATTCACCTCAATATTTGAATTTCAAAAGAATTTATCAGAACTTTGTAACATTAGACTCTAGCACCGGCATAGCTGAACTCCGCATTGTTTGTTACTTATTCTAATTCCTAAATGGAAAAACTTGCTCCTTTTTGTTCAGTATTCCAGGGCCAGGTAGTTAGAGTCTCGACAGAGGCCGATTCCAGCGTTATCGGTGACAGCGGAATCAGATTTGCACGCGCTTGAACGCGACACCTGCGTGAACGTACGTGGCTCGCGTGCGTGCTCTGTCGGAAATACACATGCTGCTTGTAGATCGTACATGTGTAGGTACGTGTGCAACCGCGACAATTTTGCGGACACGGATCTGCTCGACTCCAATTTTCGTTACTACTTTCGAAAATTCGCACCGCTGCAAATAAGCCACCTAACAGCGATTAAGACCATCTTTTCACTCTTATTGGACTTTACTTATTGGATTTTACTGAATATTGGATGGATAAGGAAATTTTGACACTTCAACCTTGATAATTAGTAACGTTAACATATGTAGCATTGATCGTTGTCTGTGTAAACTTGTTTTATGACTGATCATGGTTGCTTACTGGATCATCGCAACAATTTCATAGAAATATAAAATGCAAAATTTCGTCTAAATGTTGAAAATTTATGTAGTTAGAAAGATATTTCTCATTGCGTAATTTTAATGTATTATTCGTTAGATCGCAATAGTGTTTCTGCTGTATTTTCACTAAAACGACACTCTGTTTTGCATAGAATAGTAGGTATGTGTGTGATTCTAAAAATTCGTTCTGTTTATTTCTAAATTTCATTCACTGCTTTTCACACGTTTTCTTCCGTTTTACGTAAATGTGAGAAGTAAATGTCAATAACATGTATCTGTCGACCATTGTTTACGCTATTTTACAAATTTTATTACTTTCACTTTGGCATTAGCAAGATTTTTCATTATTAGAAAAGAAGCAAGTCGAAAGTGTGGAAGAAAATTTTCTAATTCGTGTCATAGTTTTTGAGAAAATCATTTTGCTGTTACCTTACTCTACTATTGACTACTATTGAGTCATTTGTACTCCTTTCCCGCTTAATTTGGCTTAACGAATTAAGGAAATACGAACGAGTTTCAATGAATTTTCATTGCTCTAAATTTTTTAACTATTTGGAAAGTGACTTTAGCAGCACTATCATTGTCTATAAAGATTAATATGAGTAAAACGAATCAATAGCGACATGATATAATAATAGTTTTGCGTGTACGTAACGAATTCTCGAGATCAATCTTCTCGCAAACGAAACCTTGAGAGGAAAAATGTTATTTTCATTTTCTATATGCTTTTTCAACTATTATAGAACACCTCTTGTTAGGTTGTACCGCCAATTACACGACACCTTTTTACAATTGAGGAGCTTTTCTAGAAGAGAAACCTATAGATTCATGGGTCCGTTTTTTGTAAATCCTTTTCAATTAACCGCAATATGTTTAGAAATCTTCAGAGCAGTGCTTTTTATTGCACCGTGTACAGTCAGTAGGTTAAACTAAAGCTTTCTATGGTCCTACGGTCCCTTTTCCCAGAAAACTCCTCAATTGCAATATTTCTGAACACTATATCACAAGTATAAGTTCTTCAATTAGTGAAACTCGCTCTATAAAAAATGTAATAATAATTGATACAAGCATTTCCTCTTGCATTATGAATTATGGAAAAATAAAACACTTGCAGTATCTTATTCCTTCTTTCAATGCAAGCGCATCCTCGAATTTTCAACGCTCGAAGAAATGCTAGGGTGCGCACAGTTGAATCAAGAACACTGTGCACCGATAGCTGAATTATTTAGCTGGCTCGATCGTGTCGGCATTTGAGAGACGGATTATTGCTCCTTACTTCGGCCTCGAAACTATTAGCAATCAATTTTGCGCCATATCAAAATCACGTTACGGCGTATAAAGATTCGAGATTACTATGGATCGGTTACATTTCTATCGTAGCCGCTACGCCGTTCTTGCATCTGTATTTCAATGCATTTCAGAGAGAGAGAGAGAGAAAAGGGGGAAGGAAAGAATGAAATTTTATACGTTGCTTGTGAAAGATCCATGCGTTGCGTAAAACCGTCGGTATCTGGCATCAATCAGCGCGCGCCAGCCAATTATAGATTATGGAGGCGATCGATCGCGAGAGACATGTAAATCACGGTGACCAGGTTTCGCGGGGACCGGCAACTCAATTAAACGAGATGACGCGCAGGTAAATAATCGCGAAGATTATAAATTGAAAAGGAACGGCAAGCTAACGAACGCAACCGGCCGATCGACTCGATTTTTCTCATTAGCCGATGGAAACGATTCAGCCGTGCGACGTGAAATAGTGCGTTCTGTCCGGGACACGTTTTCGCGTTCTGGTAATGACACACACGGTCTGACTGACTTTCTTGTTAAACAACCGACCGATCCTTGCGTCAGATTGGACGCTTTACGGTGTCCCGTAAACAGATTCGTCTGTGTTAAAGCGGGACTTCGGAAAGCTGCAAAGTATCGCAGCAACCACAATCGAAGTTGTGGTAAACTCTTTTGAAGAAGTTGAATATGCTGATAATAAAGGGAACGATGGAGAAATTTTGTAGGACCTTGTGAGTCTTATCGTCTTTGGGGAAAAGCAGAAGCAATGAAACGAGGATTAAACGAGTAAGAAGAATATGAGAAATGTGGACGAAATTAGTGGATATTCCAGAAATTCGAATATGAGATGAATTTAAATTTTACAATGATATTTTTGTGTATATATAGAAAGATCGTAGCGAAGAAATAGTTTGATTACAAACACCGCGAAGCAATCTGTGATTACTGAAAGGGGTAACTTAGGATTATGAAAAGTAGCGGCAATGTGTGTGTATCAAATTTTCTAATTCCACTGAATTCGTAGTTTTAACATGAATTATCACGTTTCTAATGTACACAATGTACACAAATACTGACATAATATTTATGTAATAACATACAAGAACAGTCATTGAAAACAGTAGCCAACATTGTTGCCTGTTAAGTTTCTATTAATGATCATTTATTTTTGGATCTGCCGTGACGCACAATTTCAGAATGTGCATATTATATGTTCTGAAATGTACCGTTCATGCTTTTAATATGTACACAATTTGAAAGCGACCAATATGGTCTAACACATAATACACATATGTGTTTTTTCAAATTGCACGTCTATTTTGAAAAAATGGTATCAGTATTTCTACTTTTTGTAAATACACTGTGAATGCAAGAAGTATTTAAGTATATCCATGTTTACCAAGAATACATTCTTTGACATATTACATTCTCAACACCAATTTCTTTGTGCAAGTGGATTAGTAATAAGTAATAAGCACCTTAGCAATAAGTAGAGTAAATTAAAGCATCACGTGGCGGCACAGCCACAGTACATTTGTATAATAATGTGACAAATTAAAGATGCCAATTAGCATTTTTAATATTTGAAGTTTCTTTCTATGCCTGGCGTATCGTAAACCCACATCAACGCAAATCAATTAGCTAGTCGAATTTTGAAAATGTAAAACTGACGCAGAGTGAAGTAAACCACATCAACCGTAATCATAGACAAAACACAGTGGATAAAGTAATCAAAATTGTAGCAGAATACAAGTGGAAACAAAGACTATTATAAGAATATGAAGAACGACAGAGCCTGAGCAGGCGTAGTGAATACATAATACGACCCCGACTGAGAGCTCCTTATTTTCTCATATTTCTGTTAATTTCTTTCTTAGAATACCCGAAATACGTTTACTTTGATTCCTGACCGATTTTACGAGCTCGCTGTACTTGTTCCACCAACTTAATCCCTTAACTTACGATTTTTTTTCTTATTATGCATCTAAGCGTCAGCTATTTACTGTTTCAGTACTGCATTACGTGAGCAAAGCGAATATATTATAGAGTAATGACACACTTGCTAATCCTCAGTCTTATAAATTAAAATCTAGCTTAACCATACAATTAATTTTTGTTACTAATATAACTGTTTTTCTCGTATATTGACCAGAATCTGTGCCACGAGTCAGACTCGCTGTTACAAGGCAAGGGGTTAACACATTGTATGCGGGATATCTTGCGCGTTCCTATCTTTTGTTTATTTTTGGCGATTTGGCGGCTTCGGAAAAGGATTTAAAAAAATCTAGATCTAAAAGTCTTTTTCTAGTTCCTCGCCATGGACCGTTTCCTCGACGATTTCTTACCATAGAAAGGAATAATTTTCTAAAATACTTTGGGGATCTCATTTCGACCGACGATATGTTAAAAACGTATGCAATGTGTTGAAATTTGACGAATACCTCACCGAACACCCTGTACATCAGCAAGCTGTGCCCACTTCCTCAGCGTGTATGACACGTTCAACGTCAAGCAACAACGACTACAAGGCTTAAATATCCCGCAGCAATAATCCTTTCTCAGAACGCATATCATAATAACATATATTTACTTGCACGATGACAATCAACCTTCCAAAAACGCGTATATCCGCCCTCCATAAATAAACATCTCCCCCCGAGATACGCGAGTTCGTATACGGGCACATCCTGCGATTTCAACGAAAGGAATAGAGACAATGCCTGAAGCATGCCCCACCCGAAATCATCCCAAAACCTAAATCACCATTTCCAACCCGTGTCCCTTTCATCCCTCCTCCCGCCTCCCTCCATTTCTGCCACGAAGCCAAGCGAAGTGCCTCCTTAGAGGAAGGACCATGCGACAGGACACAGAGAAAATTCGATATCCCCGCGGTATGACAGGCAAAAACGTCGGGTACTACGTGGATGACAATTTTAGCCGAAGCCAGCCCCTTCCTCCCTTGGCCAGGCAGCGCGGAGCCTCCATTCAAGCTCTCTCCGAGGCTCATTGTCCTGGCCGTTGTTTGCTAAGGTAATCCTGTACACAGCGAGGACAGGAGAACCTGCCCTGGTGAACCGAGGACACGGCACCGGGAACGACAAATTTTCCGGCACAGAAAGTTCGAATAGGGAAAAGCGATCGCGACACGCTGACGGCCCCGGGGGCTACGAACGTATTACATTTTAAAACGACAAAAAGAAGGCCCCGACTAATAATGGGGATAATATGGGGTGCCCTCGAACGTGAAACGCGTCCAATATCGGTGCATCCTGGCGAAAACCGGTGTGTAAACACAGAGTTACCGCGGCATCCTGTCAATCCTGAGTCAGACTCCCCACCTTTCGCAATCTTTTTCGAATGGCGGGAGGAGAAAAGGGGGCAACGATTGGCCGCGTTATCTGATCGCGCCCCTTCTCGTCGATTCTCCGCAAAAATTCCTCGGGGCCAGCCCGCCTGTTTAATTCGGTACTCGTTACAGAACAGACATTCGGGGCTTGTTATAGTTTGCTTCTCGAACCGCTTATGTCGTATATGAGTGGATTAAAAAAGGGAGAGGTGGGGGTGAGACAAGCCGGGAACGGGGGTTGTTATTGTTCTGTCCGCCTTCTCCGTTCTGTCTGTTCAACGAATCGGCGATACTTTCGGTTGATCGAGTAAGAATGAATAGAATATTCGATGCCTGAAAGGAAGCGTATTGTAAATTGGTTGGAAATTTTGCGTATTTATTTTTAATCTTAATTTGTTGAATTGTTTCATGCACGCAAGTGAGGATTCACCGTTGAAAACGACACGTTTGAGGCTGCGTCGGTTATTCATTAACGCTGCTAAAGTATATAAGTGTGATTATTGCGTTTCTTCGAAAAATATGCAAGTGTTAATTTTCAGCTTTTAAGCAGTTAGCGGTGAGTACTGAACAACTTCAATTCTGTAAGCCACTATTTCTTTTACGATAAATTGACTTACATGTTTGGAAAGTGGGAAAATCAACGGTTTTGAAATGGATGTTCTCTACACCTTTTATCCTTACACGTTATTTATTAATTTTTTTAAATGGAACGCTATATTTTTTTGTACATAAAAAACTAACTAACTAACTAAAACCGACTATTAGAGAAATTCTCTTCCTCTGAAGAAGTTACTATTAAGTAAAGATAGCACATAGTTAGAACTATAAATTAATAACGTGCATTTATATCTACCAGTATGTTCAATTTTGAATTATTGAAAACTTCTTTCTATGGGTATCCCCTACACATGTCCTCCTTTATTGTACTCGTTGAACTCGTCTCAACATACACTATCATATTATGTATAAAAAAATATAGCATTCCATTAAAAAAAATTAAACTGACTTTGAAATCTCCCCCATCATACCAGGAACAAAAAAAATAGTTACACCACATAACATCCCCCTCCATACCAAACAACTCCTGTTGAAACATTTTTTTCGTAATATCACTTCCTTAAAAGATATTTCATTGTATTGAGATAAAACAGACACCCTATATACCCTTTTTCTATAACGTGAATTGTTTTAACAGTTGCAGTTTGGTCTTTTTATTTTTTAAAGTTGTATTGAGATAAACCAGACACCCTATATACCCTTTTTCTATAACGTGAATTGTTTTAACAGTTGCAGTTTGGTCTTTCTATTTTTTAAATTCGCTTTCAACACTGATTTTTCTTCATAAGGTGTGATTAAATCGGTTATTTCATTTCTCCACTAATTTTTGTTCTTGACTTTTTTTACTAGCACGAGAGTTCTCTCCAGAATACGAAACTGCTTCGTATTTGCAAAGCAACTGTTTATTCGAGTCGTAAATCTCAGAGAGTTGAGCGATGCTCTCAAACAGTCACTCTCAGACGCAGTGTCCACTCGCGAGAGATACTTTCGAGAGCAACTCGCGATAGTTTTACTCTGAGTATATACATAAAATCCGGAATAATATAAAAAATGGATTGGAACTTGTGAGTAAAAATTCGAAAAAATTTTGTAGAGAAAGAAGGGAACGGTAATACTAAATTTGAAAAAGGGAATAAGTAGTAAGATGGAGAGTGGGTAATTGTTTATTAATTTTAAAGAGACACGATATAATTTCAAACATTCAGGTCAACTGAGTAGAGAAATAAAGAAGGAAATGATAATACTACATTTGAAAAGAATGAATAAGTATTAAGGTGGAGAGTGTGTAATTGTTTATTAATTTTAAAGAGACACGATATAATTTCAAAAATTCAGGTCAACTGAGTGGAGTAAGAAAGAAGTAAATAATCATACTAAATTCGAAAAAATTGAGTAAGTAGGATGAAAAATGTACGATTATTTATGAATTTTAAGAAGACACTATATAATTTCAAAAATTCGGAGAAACTGTAACTCCTTCAATGCGGAATTCGAGTAAGAAAGAAGTAAACAATCATACTAAATTCGAAGACATAAATTAGAGAAAATTTCAGATAGAAATTATTTCATGGTATAATAACAAATAAATGTTAAACAAACTTCTGACGCGTATAAAACATTATTTAACATAATAAATACCTTCGCTAAGGTTACTTTCAATCGATGACCATGGGTTAGTCTAATTTTTAATCCTTACGAAATTAATTTAATCAGGAGTAAGTAATGAGAACATGGAAACGTAGTTTTCTATTGAACAAAGTTGTAGAAACGTATAAATTATTTTTAATATTTAAAATTAATATCCCGACCACTCTATGAACTTTAACGTCTATACTCGAAAGTGTATCGTCAACACTAACACGTTACCCAGATTATCCAAAAATTGAAGAAGTTACTTTTAAAATTGAACATTCTACGGTGTTTCGAGAGATTTGATAATCACAGTCGAACCTTAAACGAACGTTCAAACGAAGAAAATTTTCCAAAAATCATTTCGTACGTTATTAATCGATAAAACAAAAATTCATTGTTGAAAAATAAATATTTCCTGAAAATCTTCATCTTCCATACAAGATTCAAGATTTTCCCTAATTAAGAGTAATTTCAAAAGATTATCTGTATAAGCTATTATTTCAATACGCGATGCACTGACTCTAGTATTTACTAAAATTCAAAAATTCTCGTATAAATTCCGAAAATAGATTATTAATTACGGTAAACTACTGAGACGGTTTAATTAAGGGTGGGCATGGTGCTGCTTTAGTTTGAAATGATTTATAAACACATAATTAACAGAGGAAAAACCGTGAAACGGCAAAACGTCTACATTCTAATTGTTATAACATGTAAACAGAACTTTAAATTTAGTGTAAACAGAAAAAATATATAATACAATTTATTTCACGGTATTGCAACAAATAAACGTTGAATCAATATTTAATTCGTATAAAAACAATTATTTAACGTAATAATTTTACCTTCACTATGGCTATTTTTAATCTACGACCACAGGTCAACCTGATTTCTAATCCTTACGAACTTTAAATTCAGTCTAAACTGAGAAAATATATAATACAATTTATTTCACGGTATTGCAACAAACAAACGTTGAATAGATTCTTAATTCGTATAGAAACATTTATTTAAAATAATAATTTCACCTTCACTATGGCTATTTTAAATTTACGACCAAGGGTCAACCTGATTTTTAATCCTCCGAACTTGATTTCACAACGAGAAAGTAATAAGATCGTTGAAACGTACTTATTTGTCAAAGAAACTTGCAAAAATGTATAAATAATAATATGTAATGTTTTAACAAATTTTTGGAAGTATAAATTAATAATAAAATTGTGAAAATTAATAAATTATACGTTATTATAACATTAATAGAATTATGACTAAACCGAAGTTCGAAGTCGAGTATTTAAAGTCTGATATTACGTGCCTAGCGAGTGCCGGTAATTGTTAAAATTTGTTTAATAATTAGTAATAGAAATTCTAATTGATTCTAATGTATACAAGTGTTACAAGAAGGCTGAGTGTGTACAGGGTGGACATAGACTAGCTAGTAGCCCCCGACCACTCTATTCACATCTCAGAACCTTCAGGTCAAAATACGCCGCGAAGTGTCTAGGGCCCAGTATAAAGGGTAAATGATTTCGCGGGACATCGGCGGGTCCTTATATACCTGCGGTACCCTCTCCCCAAAGTCATTAGCAAAATCGTCGGTTAGGTCAGGCGGGAAACCTTCTTTTCGCGGGAAACCGACTACTTTTCGCGGGAGATCGATCACTTTTCGCGGGAAACTGACTAGTTTTCGCGGGAGATCCATTACTTTTCGCGGGAATCGATTATTTTTCGCGGGAGGTCCACTACTTTTCGCGGGAATCGATTATTGTTCGCAGGAAATTTTCTTTTGTTTGGTGGGTTTACCTGTGTTTTATTAAATTTAGAAAATTCAGGTAGAATTATAATTATACTCTATCGCAAAATATGAATTTAAGTAAATTAGGTTGAATTAGTTTGAAATAATTTCTAGGCACAGAATTCGCAGAGAAAAATAACGTGGGACAGCATAATGTGTAGTTATAACTCTCACAAAATGTAAACCAATCATTAAATTTCATGTAAAGTAGAGAAAATATATGATATAATTTATTTCATGGTATTATAACGATCAAACTTTGAATAAATGTTTGATTCTTCTAAAAAGAATTATCCAACAAAATAATTCTACCTTTACTATGCCTATTTTTATCTATGACCACTGGTCAACCTAATTTTCAATCCTTAGAAACTTCGTCTCACCACGAGGAGGTAATAAGATCATTAAAACGTAGTTATTTATTGAAGAAAGTTGCAGAAACGTATAAACGATAATATGTAGTGTTGTAAAATATTGTTGGAAGTATAAATTTATAATAAAAATTGTGAAAATTAATCAATCATACGGTATTGTAGTATTATAACAAAACAATAAAAATTTACCGCGAAAAATAGTGGATCTCCCGCGAAAAATAATCGATTCCCGCGAAAAGTAGTGGATCTCCCGCGAAAACTAGTCAGTTTCCCGCGAAAAGTAGTCGGTTTCCCGCGAAAAGAAGGTTTCCCGCCTGACCTAACCGACGATTTTGCTAATGACTTTGGGGAGAGGGTACCGCAGTTATATAAGGACCCGCCGATGTCCCGCGAATTTATTCACCCTTTATACTGGGCCCTAGACACTTCGCGTAATTTTGACCTGAGGGTACTGAGATGTGAATACGGTGGTCGATGGCTACTAGCTAGCCTATGTACACCCTATTAACACTCTACTACCTTCTCTCAAAATTTCTTATACTTATTACTAAACTCTGAATACTCTGCTTAGAATTTCTTTTTAATTTAAATAGAATCACTTCTCCAATTATTCAAACTTATTAGAGAGTTAGTGTTAGGCATTGCATAGTCCACTTCGAACGAATTATTTCGAAATTATTTTGGGGGTTTGGGGAAATCGAGATTTCAATATTAGTAATCGTTGCTCTTCGTCCTTGTCGATTAGGGCATTGACTTTGTTTCCATATCGAATCGAATTTGAGATTTTGCTAATGAAAATTTGGACGTTTCAGCTATCCATTAATTGAATACGTTTTCGTTACAGGTTATTTCTAAATTTTACATGTACTTTTCTTCGAGGTATCTATAATTTAATTTTCTTTAAGTTTTTCTAATTTTTATTTATTTTTCTATGCTATTGACAAGTGAATTTTGAATTTGTTTTATGATTTGTGATTTTCTAAACTGATAATTTACAGCTATCCTAGGAATTGCATGAATTGCATGTTAAGTAGTTAGTTGTATTATTGTATTTTATATTGAGAGCTGATTTGAACGAGTGCACTATACTCGTGCACTATGCCCACCCTTGATTAAACCGTCTTACTTGTTTACCGTAATTAAACATCTATTTTTGGAATTAAACGAGAATTTTTGAATTTTAGTAAACATTAGAGTCGTTGCATCGCGTATTGAAATAATAGCCTCGTCCTTTGTTCGCTTATTATTGAATATTTTTACGCGTTTAACCTGATACTTCCTCCCAATTATCGCCGCGTATTTTATTGAAATTTTCTTATATTATAGAATCGAAAAAGATACGAATTCGCGTTTGTTATTTCTATTCAATTTATGTACCGCGTTCATTTTATACTTTCTTTCAATTTTTCACTCGCGTTCTATGAAACTTTAGTTCAATAATAATATTGAAAGTAATATAAATTCGCGATTTTCCCCTCACTAAACAAAACGGAAATAAATCGCGTTTCGAAATACTTTCCGCGTCGTCCATTCCACAGTGACTCACTTTGTGAGTCTGTGAGTCTTGGAAAATGAACTGGAACTGGAATGATTGGCGGAACAATGACGATCTGAGTGGAAGGATGACGATCTGAGAGGAAGGAAGGAAGGAAGCAATTCAACCAAAATCCACGTTGCAGAGCTCAGCTGTTTAATCTACGAACGGTGAGTTACCAAAATGGGTTTTTTTCTGGCGATATGGTAGTGTAGTTAGTTGTATAGTCTATTGCCAGCTCAAATATGAGCTGCCCCTAATTAAACCGTCTCGCTAGAGTTTCGCAATTAATAATCGATTTTTTCAATATATATTAGAATCTTTCAATTTTGATAAATATTAGGGTCAGTGCACCGCGTATTATACATAGCTTCATCCCTAGTTCGATTTATATTTCATTCTTTTTCCGCGTTTATTTGATACTTCCTCCCGGTAAAATCGAGAAAGATTCGCGTTTTTTCTTTTCATTTAATTTATATATAAAACGCGTTTCGTACACTTTTCGCGTCGCCCATTCCACAGTGACTCACAATTTGTGAGTCTGTGAGTCTTGGAAAATCAACGCCGAGGAACTGGAATGATTGGCGGAAGGATGACAATCTGAGAGGAAGGAAGGAAGGAAGGAAGGAGGAAACGCAGCCAAATCCACGTTCCAGAGCCCAGCTGCCTAATCTGCGAATTGTGAGTGAATTTTTTTGGGTTTGGTGATTGGTCATTGTATATGTTGCATGCATGTTTGGAGCTAAACTATCAAGACTTCAAAGATGAACTGGATGGATGTGAGTTCAAATCCGAACTCTACTGCACCAAAGGTGCAAACGCCCTCCCATTATTAGAGTATCCCAATAGTATACCGCGTTAATTCAATTTAGAGTCTATTTTCGCTACGAATGCCCATTATTTTCGACCGACACGAGAGTTTATTACGTCGCGCCGCGTTTGATAATAGCTTCATCCCTTTTTCTTTCTTTGCTGTACCTTTCTTGAGAGCGTTCAGTTGATAACTCCCTTAAACTTTTGCTAAATACCCCATCTAAAATGGACTACTAAATCAAGCGGAGGATGGTAAAAATTCGCGGTTTCGTGTACTAAATAAAATTCAACGAATTAAACTACACTTGAAAGAAATCGCGGTCCGTACACAATTTCGCGCGACACTTCCACAGCTTCCCAAGTCTGGTGGGTCTTGGTCATTGGCTTTGGGTCTCTAAAAATCTGCGATTGTGGCCACTGGTGGGATGAAAATTGAAGGCTGAGGGGAATCCAATGGTTCACGGAAGGAATTCCAAAAGTTTCATGGGTCTGAGAGGAGCTTCCAAGTCCAAATCGCAATTGTGGGTCAAAATTCAAGGCTGGGAGGACTGAAATGGGTCACTGAGGAATTCTAAAAGCTCGATGGATCTGAGAGGATGGAACAGTGACAGGTATGAGGTCTATAAATGGTGAGTTGTATGAATTGTTTACATTTACATCCAAATTTATATTCTATTTTTGCAGCAAATTTATGTTCTATTTTTGCAGCAAATATCTCAATTTATTAATTCCCATCGTAATAATAAAATTATCACACAGCGTTTGATAATAGGGATTGCAATTTTTCTTTCGTTTCATACTTCTCTCGCAATTTCTATCGAGTATCCCATCGAAATTTTTAATAAATGATATAAATTTCAGGCTTTCCTTACTAAATAAAATGAAAATAAATTTTATGGGCGTTCTTGATCACAATGATCAGTTCTCAAAGCCTATTCTTGTCAATACTAATAAGATTAAAAGTATCGAGAATACTGAGATGGTTCGAGGTAGGGACAAAATCTATTTTACAATGTCCATCTGTGTGGACTGTGGTCTAGTGAGTTGTACGTTTTTTCGATGACGAATTAAATATTCTTTGCATGAATATTTCGTGTTCGTATATGTGCTCAATTCTCTCCAATTCGAAAAAGAATTTTGTTTAATTATAAGTCCCATTATCAGAGGTTTAAATGTGAATTTCATTGCTATGATTTTATAACGCGCTCTGTGACCGCGAATTCCACTGTACTCGCTCTGAATATCAACATATAATAAAAATATCCTAATAATTTATCATATGATTTCATGTTATAACATAAATTTCTTACAGAACTTCGTTATTATGATTTTATATATGTAATAAAATTTTAAAAACTAAAAAAACAAATAATTTTACGTATGTATTACCATGAATTCCACTGTACTCCTTCTGAATATCGACAAATAGTAAGGAATCATCCTCCTATTCCATTTTATAATGTACTTCTTCTTATGACTAACCAAATGTATTAATGTCCAACAAGCACAGATTTATATATTACTTCGGCTACAGTAATACTTTTCCTAAAGCATTCACAAACATCACATCGAACTTTATTCAAAATACAAAACCAGAAATTAGGTAAATTCACACGAGACTCTTGATAAGTTTTAAATAATTCGTAAAATTTCAAAAAAACGTTGTCATTTTCAGAAATTATATTAGTAAAGGAACATTCGAAAGTAATTGCTAATTTTGACGATACCTTGCTATATATTAGTTCTTAAGGAAATATTCGACAGCTACTTTTCTATCTCGAAAACTATCAGAAATAAAGAAACGATGTAAATCGATGCAATCGAAATTTACCTCTTGGTTGCATGTTAGCTTTAAATAATTGTAAGATAGAAAATTGTACCGAGTATGAAGTGAGCGCGAGCGAGAATTTTAACTTTAACTAGTTTCTAAGATAAAATAAGTTAGCATAAAACAATAGAAAATATCGAAGATATCGTGGGATGCGTGCGTTTTAATTTTACAATAATTTTAAGATAGAAAATTATACCGAAAATTGTGCGCGCTTTCTTACAGAGATACGCGACTCATTTGTAGCATAATTAATAAAATACTTTCTGCATTTTTATTATCGTCGATATCAAATATAGAACAATAATGTTCTCTCGAATGTTTTGATTGAAAGTAAAATATAAGAATTATTCTAAAGACACGAATTTTTGATAAACTGTCCTATTTCCTTTGCTACAAATGAGAAACGCGTATCTCTGAAGGTAGAAAGCTGCCAGTAGGGCCCCTGTTTTTGTCGGGTCCCTTGCGTAGTCACCTCCTCGTGGTGGGACCTGGTAATTGGTATCCTTTTCCAAAGAAAAATCTCACTTTTGCAAAAAGATACCAAGCTAAGGGCTACGCGTACCCGCGGTCACTCTGATTCTCACGAATACAAAGTGAACTGCGGGTATTATAGTTATACAGGGTGTCTCAATACAGCGAAATATCTTTTAAGGAAGTGATGTTAGGGAAAAAATATTTTAACAAAAGTTGTTTTGTACGGAGGGGGACATTATGTGGTATAAATCTTTTTTTTGTACCAGGTATGGTGCGGGAAATTTCATAGTTAGTTTAATTTCTTTTAATGGAATGCTATATTTTTTATAGATAATATGATAGTGTATGTTGAGACGAGTTCAACGAGTGCAATAAGTACCTACCAATATGTTCAATTCTGATTTATTGAAAACTTCCTTCTATGAGTATCCCCTGTGCGTATCGTGTATCCTATGAGTATCGTGTTTGCAAAGCAATTGTTTATT
>NW_017100263.1:392798-395741 GCF_001263275.1 Habropoda laboriosa
GGCGCGTCTTTTTACCGTGATCGGCGTGCGTCCGCCGAGCGGCGTTGGGAGCGGCGATCGCGCATGCGTCGAGCGAAAAAAAATATGGCGTATTGTATTGTATGAAGACCATGTGCGTGGCGTCTGTTTTCGGTTTTGCCAGTAAAAGTAATATAAAATCAGAAAATTCTTTTCCCGCTAATTCTTTTCTGTGCGCGAACAGACAGCTAGCTTATGTTTATCTCGATGTACGTACAGCGACCCAGGTTCGCGTTTCTTATGTTTGACTCGCAAGAAATGTCACGAGTTCTAAGAAGTTAAGGCCTAGAATTTTTCCAAGAATAGTTGCGAATGTATAGCTGTAAGAAATCGGGTAGGACGATTCGTCTTCAGTCGGTGTTTACGAGGCAGTCGAACGAGTGCCTTGACGAACGACGAACGTCTCTTATACTGCGCGATTATAGTCTTGTAGGGATACAGTGCCCACTCGAACAACGCGTTTTCGATTATACGCGGAAATTTTTTGGAAAAATTTTGACGTTCATTTCGAATCAATTTACACATTTATCATATATTCACTATTTTCTCTGTTACGATATTCTACATACTTTGGATTCCACAACACCGATTTTCCTTCAACGCAGTGTGAGTGATTAAATCAGTAATTTTATTTCTCCATGAATCTTTTTTTCCCGTCATTTGTTTACTCGCATGACAGTATTCTCCAGAATACGAAACTACTTCGTCTTTCCAAAGCTACAGTTCCACAGTCATCTGATTACGTCTCTCTTCCAGAGCAAGTCTCGACACGTTCACTCTCAGACAGTTGAGCTATGCTCTCGACAGTTGAGCTCAGGGGTAGTGTCCACTCGCGAGAGTTACTCTCGAGAGCAACGCGCGATAGTTTTACTTCCAAATTGGCACGTAGCTTCGTGTTTAGTTCAATTCAATACAGACAACGACTCTGGCCCGAGTTTCTTATGTTCGGCTAGAATTTCTTATGTTTTTCTTGAGATTCTTATGTTTCACTAGCAAAAAATATCGCGAGCCTCGCGCAATGTTTGGTACGCAAGGTTAACTAGGCCCAAGTACATACGTGAGGGTCACTAACACGTCTAGGATTTTTCCCAGAACTGCTTGCGTGTAGCAGGGAGCAGAAATTGAGGTTGACTAGGCTCAAGTACATACTTGAGGGTCACTAACACGTCTAGGATTTTTCCCAGAACTGCTTGCGTGTAGCAGGGAGCAGAAATCGACACGTACACAGTTAGTTCTTACGGGCCTCCCGAACGAGTGCGTCGACGAACGATGTTTGTACCCTGCTGTTATAGTTTGTAGAAAATTCAGTGCTCCCTCGAATAAAGCGGTTTCAATTGTGCGTGGATTTCGAATCAATTTACGTACTTAGCATATTCGTTCGTGTGAATTAAGTGCTACTGCATACAAGAAGCTAGTGAACCGAATTCAAGTACACAACGGACAGTTTCGCTTGGGAGAAATATCAAACGAGAAGCGTGTCTCATTTCTCGATCAATCTTTTTTTCCTGACATTTTTTACTCGCACGAGAGTTCTTTCAAGAATACAAAACTACTTCGTGTTTAGAAAGCAACTGTTCCACAGTAGTATCCTTACATATCCCTTCGAGAGCAAGTCTCGACACGTTTACTCTCAGACAGTTGAGCTATGCTCTCGGACAGTCAATCTCAGGCGCAGTGTCCACTCGCGAGGAATACATCTTTCGCGAAATTACTTTCGAAATGGCACGTAGCTTCGTGTTTAGTTCCACATAATACAAATAACGACTCTGGCTCGAGTTTCTTGTGTTTTGCTCGAGTTTCTTATGTTTCACTAGCAAAAAATATCGCGAGCCTCGCGCAATGTTTGGTACGTGAGGTTGACTAGGCCCAAGTACATACTTGAGGGTCACTAACACGTCTAGGATTTTTCCCAGAACTGCTTGCGTGTAGCAGGGAGCAGAAATCGACACGTACGCAGTTAGTACTTACGGGCCTACCGAACGAGTGCGTCGACGAACGACGTTTGTACCGTGCTATCATAGTTTGCAGAAAATTCAGTGCTCCCTCGAATAAAGCGGTTTCAATTGTGCGTGGATTTCGAATCAATTTACGTACTTAGCATATTCGTTCGTGTGAATTAAGTGCCGCTGCATACAAGAAGCTAGTGAACCGAATTCAAGTACACAACGGACAGTTCAGCTTGGGAGAAAAATCAAACGAGAAGCGTGCTTTGCGAGCTACAGAGCTGCAGTTTCACGGTATGTGCATGCGTGAATAATATATATGTATACATACATACACAATCAAATGATTGATTTAATTCAAATAGAGGAGAACCTACGTATAGCTAATTAGATCAATTACTGCAACAATTTCTTTTTATCGTATCCTAAGTTTATTTTTCTTGTAATAAGATGTGTTATAGCTATGAAACAACAACAAATCAGGTTTTTTGCTGTTGTCTCCCCGAGATATATACATACTCTATCCTTTTCTGGAAAAACACTGTCTCTTAGTAAACAACTAAGTCTTTACACACGACCTACTGCGTTTGTTATTATTCTATCGACAATATACGACAATTGACACGCAGTACAGAATCAGACTTCAGTTTTCCGTAAAATCGGGGGATGGTTCCCAACTACGCAGACAGTGGACGTCTCTAAATCTACGCGTAGTTCGATAGAACACTGCATACATATAGTACATACATATGTATATGTTTAGACTGATATGTAAGATGATACTTTTTCCTCTGGCTTTCATAGTGGATACACAGTTAAGAAATGCAAATTCTGTTAGAGTCTTACTTTCTTATTGTATCCCTGCCATGACGATTATTTTATTATATTTACGATGGTTTATTATAATTTACCATACTTAGAATATAAGCATCGTGTCATCAAAGAATTCCTTGTTTCGATTAATTTGTCATTAATTATTTTT
>NW_017100263.1:395811-410222 GCF_001263275.1 Habropoda laboriosa
TAATACTCAATATGAGTTTCTAAGTGGTTAATTTACGAACAGACCATCATCCGAAGAAAACGAGACGGAATATAAGTATGGTCATACTCTTACCTTGAACCGCATTTCTAATAACTTTCCCATCATTTCCGGGATAAATGACAATTATATTTTTCGTTCCTTAGGATGCGTAGAATCATGCTGTAAAAAAACTTTTCTTTCCGGCCGTATACCAAAATTGGCCTTTTTTTAACATCCTCCTTTACTTACTAACACAATAGCAAATTACGTTTCCAGATCGGACTCTATTTTACAGCCGTGTTACTTCGAAAAGTAGACATTATTCGTAACAAACCATAATAAATCATAGGAATGCACTATACGTACTGTGCACTTTCCAATTCGTCCCGTACTGTCTCAAGCGCACGGCGCGGTGAAGGTTCCCTTTCCTACGATCGTTTCTATGTTAAACGAGAGAGATGCAGATATCTCTGTTACGCATCACCCGATGCTTGACACGTCTAGAAAGGGGAATTTTCACCGCCATGCGTTTATGTTCACCGTGGAACGAGTCAAATGGACTCACATCGTACAATCCTTACCGAACCGTCTTCTACCTCGTATACAAGTTCGAAGAACTTCGCGGCATCGAAAGTGATTTTATTCACTCGAGCGGCTTTTCTTACAAGAGGTATATACATACAAAGATATACAAAAGTTACATTGAAAAAAATTGGATGTTTCGGCTGCTTAGAGATAAGAAATTGCCACCGCGCGACGTCTCCCTCGACACTGTGCGAAACTTTCGCTCGAATCCTCCGTAGGCTATCTCCAGAAATGCGGCGGCAATTCAGTTGGTCCGTGTTAAGTGACTCAGTGCTGTTGTAAAGTCACGGCATTAAACACGACGACGCCGCTCGCGGTCGCCAATCAAGATTTTACGCCGTAGCCGGACAATTATGATATTTTACAGGTGATTTGGGGGGCATAAGCTTATCCTATATCGCGCTCACCGTGCTGATAAGCAGGGAACGGCTGCCTGGAAATATCTGAATCCGTTTGACCTTGGATCCGAGCCAAATCGCATTCAACGATCTCCTCGAGGTGCAAGGACTGTTTCAAGTCTTGTTTTGGCCGCGGTATCGCTGCATTCGACGCAACTTTTTTTTCTAATACCAGTTCACCACGCGTTTTTATGCGAAAGAATAAAACATGGCGCTGTTGTGTTACAATTCTACCTTAACGCGAATTCATATAGAACTGAACTGAGAGGAAATTAAACAAAAATCCATAGATTACTCGATCAGTTGTATTAATATTAAATTTCTTAAGATTGTTAAAAGGGTCGCTCTGTTGTCAATTAAGATGTTTCAATTAACGTATCTTTGATTAATCTAAGAGTTACTTCTTATTTTTCAAGTATCTGAGTTTAATGTAAATTTTGTTATAAATAATTTTGCAAAATCGTGGTATTTAGGTAACTTGAGAGAAAGGTCGATAATATTGTGACTTTGATACTTGGAGAAATAATATTAATATTACCTTGTATTTTATTACACTATCTCATTCGTAAATATCCACATCCCGTTCAGTACAGCCAATTTTTGAAAGAGACAAAACACACTTTTTCAACAAATAAAAGATAAGAGAAATCAGATAACTGACCTTTCTAATGTTACTTATTATAACGGTTCATTAGTTATTTTTACTATCTTAATCTAAAAAAAATGTCCCTTTCATCCCATCTCTCCTCTATTATGCCCTTGATTCTTGAAGGAGAGGAAGTATTTTTACAAAATCTTTACAAAATCGCAAAATCTATCGCAAACAGTCGTATACTCGTGGCGGCTCGTCCATAAGGGCTGCACCCCCTCCAGCGAATATCTCGAAAATTAAGAGAATCCGGTGGTTACACGTATAGGAAAAAGTTGTTCAAAATACATATTAACTTTTACAACATATTTAAAAATAATCGAAATCGGCGATGCCGTCCGCTTTCTAAATAATTACCTTTAGTCTTATCGATATAATGTTTTCAATCCATATTGATCTTTCTTACTTTCACTGCTACAGCCCTACCGCAAGAAACTCTCGCGAGCCGCCACTGCATATACTCCTCCTTTCAGACCAGACATTTAACACAGGGTAAGAAAAAACGGGAGCAGCCGTACTAGACGCAACTCCGAAACCTAACTGAAACTCCGACGAATGATCAGAATTGTAGCTACAGAAGTGGAAGAGAATCGTGCGCGGTACGGCTTCCTCGGTGCCGGTAGATGTACCAAGGGATTGGATTTTCGGCCGCCCTTCCAACCCCTTTGCGCAAAGGGTTTCATCCCCCGGAACATTCACGCGCTCGTTAGCATATCATACGAGTGGCGGGGCCCGAGGGTTGAATCCTCGGCCAATAACAATCCATTTTGGCCTGTCGGCCGGCTCCTCTTGCTCTGCTCACCCCTCCCCAGCATCCTGTATTACAATTCGCATTCGGGCTTCCTCCGCTTGGCCCGTTTATTTGTCTGTCCAATGGTCGGACAGCTCAAAGCGTTCCGCCGCTCGGGACGCCATTTTTTCTTTCCCTTTCCTTTGCCTACTCGTGCTGACCCGTTACTTCTCCGATTACGGAAATCTCGTGATCCGTGGGACCGACGGGCCCTTCCACCGCATATCATATTAGGATTTTTCTCCTTTACGATGGACATGTGGCCACGAACGAGGTTTGTTGAACTTTCACCGTGTTTCTGTGATTGTTCGATGAAGGTTAGCGGAAGATCTAAGGAATTAGGGTGGTGAATCGTGTTTTGCTACACTTGTTAGTAAGTTGCGCTAATTTGTATGTATGAAAAAGAACTTGCTTTAATTGTTGGTCGAGTAAAACAATTTCTATATTCTGAGTATAAAAATACACGATATCTGAAAGTTGAAGAGGATTGTTGTGTTCGTATAATTATCATTTATGGAGTGGGTGTTGTGCGCTATGTGCAAAAAATGGTGTTTTTAAACCAAATTTTAATCATTCTTCCCTTTCAATATCGCAATCAATATATGTAAATTTCAGATTTGCGTGATTTCGTTTTCCAGGTGCTGCAATGCTTTTTGGCGAGCAGTGTATAAGTAATAAAGGTAAAATTAACACGTTCGCTACCAGCGCCATATACTTATGTGTGACACGCCAATTCTCATGGTAATTCGCTGTTATCTATACGTAATACGTTATACGAAATGTATCTACAGTTTGCGTATTTCATATGTGCATAAGTGCACAATGTAAGTGGCATGTAGTGCATTATGTAAGGCTGATAAAAATATAGATGTTAAGAACGTAGTACGGTGGTAGCGAACGTGTTAAATCACATTCTAACATATTTGGTAAATATTGTTACCATTGAAATTTTAGAAAATTTGCTCGTATACCTATTTCAACGTCTCATTATGTTTTAAACAGTTAACCCTTTTGTAGACAACCGAGCACCCATTTCTATATTTTCCTTTAACAATTTGTTACGTTCTGAATTCTCATTTTTTGAACATTTTCACGTGGATGTATGTTTCCAAAATAAAAATTGATGCAAACAATTTTAAATGTTAAAGCTTGAAACAACCGCGAACATTTTGGTCGCCCACGCGAGGATCAAATGCGACTCTCGATAAAATTGAAACTGAAAGCCGTTAATCGGTTTGCGCTAAATAAGAAAATACGGCAGGTTAAAATTCTGGTTTGAAAACCATGGATGAACTGAAGCTGGTGAGTTGTGCACGACTGTGGACGAAAGGCTCGTACAATTCTTATGGTCTTTATTGAACGGATCTGCATTGATACTCGGACCGCATAGCGGCCGTTGTTCCATTCTGTGTCTTTGAAACGAGTGTATAAATACGGAATGATCTGGGTCGAATGAAAATGCACGGACAATGCGCGACAGATGTCGGCGCGTTTCTTGAATCAACATCGGGGGAAACGATGCTACGTTTTGGTTTACCGATGCATTAATAGCTGTGCGCGATTTAATGAGAAACATGTTTAAAAAATGATTGAATCGTGGTAATGCATAAAGTAACGGTTAATTATTGTTTTAAGTGTGCCTCGGGAATATCGTTGAAAAGAATGTTTACTTATTTGTAAATAATAATGTTATGTTTTCCTATGAAAAAGGTAGCCACGCAAATAGTTTTTCTTTGGAACATATAAAGTTAACCTTTTTTCGAAAATAGGAGAGAAACTCGGTACTTTAAGTACATTCTAATTAATTTTAGCAGAAAAGATGTTTCAACAGACGCATCTTGTAACAATCCTTTTTCCATTAAACGTTGCTAAAGGGAGAAAGACACATAGAGCCCTGCGTAAAACGTTATTGATCAATTTACTAGGCCAACGCCCTAGTAAAGAATTATGCGAAACAACTATGTTACACAAAGATCTTAGATTAACGTTCACTCTTTTTAATTACCTTTATCTGTAACAAGCTTATGGTCGCAGAACGATAATTCCGCTAATACTACAAGCGCCATTGCGTAAATTATTTATCAACTCCACGAACCTAACGTTCGTTACCGAACTTACGTTAATCAATATACAATCAAATTCTAACGAGTAAAACAAGAAAGGCGACAAGGGGAAACAAACTATCGCGACGTAATTGTGATTAAAGATTACTCTGAACCGTTTCGAGAACACATAAAAATCCAGAAACATTAAAACTGCATTATTGAATAAACAGTCGACTGAAAAATCGCGGATGCCTCGTGAGCACCTGGTACCAGGCTGCGCTCAGGGGTGATTTTGGTTCACAGAGCTCGGGTGGGGGCAATAGTGAGAAAAAACCGGAGATGCTAATCTCCCATCGCGTCGAAGGGTGGAAACTGTGTGCTAATGCGATCCCGTTTAGCCAAGTCAGCTGGAAAACGGTGCAAGGAGCGCCCCAATCCACGAGTGCAGGCGAAACGTGGGCCAGGGGATGCTCCCCATTAGTCGGCCTCCGGCCGTTGTCGATGTTGCGGCTCGAGGATTGTCATTATTTCGCGATATCCGCTCGATCGGAAACATTTGGACATATTGTGCTGCCCGCGAATTTATTTTGTTCCGTTCTTTCTCTCTCTTTCGGCTCACGAAGAATCATTCCCACAGACGTCGCGTTTATGAAGTCCACCTTAGGGGAGATGTGTTTTTTTTTCAGGGATTTTCGCTACTAAGAGGCTTTTCACCCTCCTACCCATCTATGAAACGGCGATTTCTCGGGAGAGAATGACAACTGGTGCGTTTATTTCAGTCATTTTTGTATTCTTTCAAGTAGTGGCGGTGATGATGAGATAGTTATGAGTTTGTGAAAATCGAAATGCTAAATAATTCTAAATTTACAAGGGAAATTCGGTGACCCGAAAATTCAAAAAAGTTTGAATCTTTGCAGAAATGTAGTTCAAGTGACGCTAATTAAGAAATCATTCTTTGTTTGGACAGTGAAACGATCTTAAGGGTGAAAACTCCGAAATTCAACAAAGACGAGTTTTCATATTATCGTAAATATTTACAAACCCGTACAAGATATGGAAAAAAATGTTAAATTCCAAGTTGTGCGGATTTTGATGCCCTACATTGGGGTGCTAAAGAATTTTCGAAAGACATTATGTTTTTCAAAATTTACCACCACTCTTAATTTCTTTAGTTTTCCGGTTATCAAATTTCCCTTATTGATGTTATACAGGCAAAGAACAATCTGAAATCTCTTAAACCTATTATTATTATTAAAAGTGTGAAAACGTAAAACGGAAGATTTTGATTCTGGAAGATTTTAAATTTACTTTTTCCAAATATTCCTAATTTTAAACAACCATTCATTACTACAGTGTAAAGCATTTCAAGTTCACCGCCATTACCATCCACATTTGCAACAATAAAATTGTTCCTATCCGTCCTCTCTTTTTACGTCGCTTCATCGCTGAGAAACAAAAAGAAGAAACGTGTTCTGAAAGGTTGGAAGTCGAACATCGAAGCAGCGAAAGGCGCGTGAGGGTGTGAAACACGAGGTAACGCGCAAATGGAAAGGAGCGGAGCCCCAGGGCCTGCTCGAATTCCGCCTCGCCGCTGGTTATTAGGCAAATACAGCCTTGTCGATGATAACCCTTTCGCTCGGGGCTGAATAATATAGCACCCTTAAACGGGCGGCGTTTGATGTGCCGCCAGTTCGCCGCGCGTCCCAGCCAATTTCGTCGCGCTTCCCCCCCTCCTACACCCTGCCCGGTTGTCATAATCGCACCCTCGCCGATCCTCTAATCTTCCGGCTCGCGAGTCGCGCCGCTTTTTCCCCGCGTATATTATGAACGTGTTCGTCGTAATCGGTTAATGGATTTCAGGTGATAATTAATAACGCTTGCCTGGAAATTCTCAATATCCTTACTTTCATTTTTTTTTTATTTCATTTTCGGTATGACAGTCTTACAGCGTTATGCTTCTGCGTGCAGCTATATACGTAATTACGTAGATTAAAATATAATTAAAAAGTGTATAAGGAAGACTTTCTTTATTATAGCACAAGATTCGAACGTGAGATTTTCAATTTTGAGATTTAGAAATTGTTCTAATTACACGATGCTTATTCACCATTTGGATTGGGCATTGTGAGTTATTCCTAACAGCATATTTCCACAATGTACCTTTCTTTGTTTAAATATGATGTCTTGAACGTGTGCTTATGAAAATAATTTTATGTCGCGATTCAACGGGTATACCGAAATTGCGGTGTGTAAAAAGAGGCAGGTCTAGAGACTTGAGCAATAAGTCTCCTACACGGGTCTCGTGTATTTACAAAAATATTAAAACTTATTATACGTACGTAGTACAGTTACGTCACCGGTATAATTACGTGATATGTGAACGATCAAAAAAGTACCCGTAAGAACTTACAGATCAAAAAAGTACCCGTACACCTCATTACAATTTATTTCACGTTGTATAATTTTAAGAGAGAAAGTAGCAAGTCCATAATATTTACGTTATTTTATCTAGAAACATAGCATTTACTGCTAGTACAAAGGAAAATAATGTACGTTCATTTGTTCATAATTTAAAAAATAAATATAAACGTAACCAAATATATGGGGAAAATATTTTAAGTACCGTCTTTTCTACCTGCTTGTAAACAATAAACTAACTTGCATTTGCCTTTTGAAGCCTTGTTTCTATATAGACATTTTGCTGAATTCTTAGATTCTTCATGTCGTTTCTCTTACATTATTATTCTTCCTTCGTTTAATTGCCAACAAGCGAGTGCAAATCATTTTTCTTAATAAAATAAATAAAATAATTTACTACTTTCTCCGTTGAAACTACACAGCGCTAAATAAATTCTAATAAGATGTACGGAGATTTTATTCACCGAGTGTACGAACACGTTCTATTATACACAACTTGTTCACTGTGCACAACAACGGCGCTTGGTCTAAGAATTTTCAACGAGGATGGTCAACTGGATACTGAAACGGACCCGATCTGAGTTATCCTTTCGTCGGCAACGATCAGTAATGGTTATTTACGGCAATCGCAACCGCGCCGATATTATGACGTCCCCTCTGATCATTGGACACAGGCCTGAAACAAGTTGTCCCAGCGCTGTTCGCGCGTTGAAAACGCTCGCTTGGCGCCGCGCCAATTGGGCTGCTGCCCTTCACCTATGCCAGTGAACGATGTACGAAATTGGTTTCCCTGCTGTCTGTGAAAAGTTTCACGCGCGAGATTGAGCCGAAGAACCGGCCGCCTAACGTTTCCAGAAATTAAACCTGCCACTTCGCAGGTACTTTTTATGGGGAATTTTCATGTCGCGGATACATCTGCCAGCTGATTGAATCTTCAGAACGTTGCACAATTTCTTTTTACAACTTGCTATATACCTGCATATCTGGCGTGAAAATTGTATTGTAATTAAAATCGCGGTGAATTTTAAACGTGTAACTAAATTGTCGTCCAAGGTTATGCGTTCATTTTGTATATTTGGTGAAGACAGAAATTATCGAACGTTTTCATATGAAGGTTATTAATACTCTGGTGGGCGATGGAATTATTCGTTCTGCAGAGAAGCACTTGCAGTATACTGTATCATACTTATTGTATTGGATAAATGCGAAAGTTCGTGCCGGATTTTCAGAGGTGGCGAGAACCTTATCGACCTCGGCACAGGCGTTTCTTTTAGCGTAATGTCATATTCTTATCGAAAGTTACACCGCTCGTGTTTTATTTTCAAATAATTATTCATTTCACTCCATTTCAGTTTCAAATGAAATCTGCTTTTGCACACGCCGATTGTGTTTTATTCTCAAATTGGACACGAACTTTTGCAATCATCCAATACTATATTTTTGATATATAATATTAGAATCTCGGGCAAAAGAGAACCGCAAGAAGTACTTATCCTGTTTGACCAAAATACCAAAGAATAATAATCATCATAAATGATGGAACCTAGAGAATTAGAAGCTTGGAATTAATCGCTAATGTACGATGATATACGCAAAAAGCGTACCTATGAACACTATTCTAGAAAGTACAATATTTATGCGTATCTCTTAGTAAAAATAGAAGTTGTTCGGCGTGAAATGATGCCAATAAATACTTTCATTGCATACGGATATCTTTCAGCGAGTTATGTACGATGCCTGACTCAAGATAGACAAAAGTCGAATGTTTTATGCGTAAACGCGTAAAGCCTTAGAGATATGTATCTTCAATTTGGTTACCTTACAATATCAACTCATAGTTGTAATACAGCTTATGTTTCAAACATTCTGAATGTAAATCTAAAAGGAAAAAGAAAGAAAATATATGCTTTTCACAATTAAGGATTTCCGAAGGAACTTTTAACCCTAACAAAATTTTTAAAAATTTGATGGTTAACTTTAGTCCTTTTAGATCAACAAAATCACTATAAAGCTGATACGTTAACTGACAAGCTGCAAATTCTTCAAAAATCTTTTTCTGTCAAATAATTCCAATTCTCACCTTTACTATGGCATTGGTGAATTCTTATATAGAATTTTTATATTACCGCGAGTGCAAAGTGTACAATTTTCATTTGCACTTATTAACACTAATATTACGATACTTTTGCCATATTACTGCACTGTCAGAACTACAATTCCATAGACTACCTCGTTTACTACACCTAAAGTTGATTCACCAAGCAACGACGGTTCCCTTTAATCCACATTTCTCCTACTCTACAATGAATTTGTTCTCAAAACCGGCGATGTGCTACAAGGATGGCCCACTAGGTTACTTATGCATGTTCACCAGTGATTCAGTGAACTGTTCGGAAACTAAGAAGCGAGTGATCCGAACGAAGTCACCGGCAGCTCCAGCAGATTTCCGAGCTGTAAGAAAAGGAGAAGGGGTTGCTGGCTCGAAGAAGGAGTTACCAGGCCGCAATTCCTTTGGCCGAGCTCTGAATGAAAGTTATGAGGATGAATCTGGCTGGGCGGTGCGGGGGAGGGCAGCGTTCAACGAAAAAGAATGGAGGATGAAGAGAGGAGAGTCTGCGCTCCCATCGTCCCAGGCGTATCCACTTACAGGCGACACTATGGCCGTGCCGCGGTGGGTAGATTTAGGCCAGATAATACCACTCTGTACGAGCGCACGGAATTGCTCCAGAAAGATGACGGATGGCCCGTTTTGCGAGTATTCGAGAATATGTAAAATTAGAAAACTGTCGCGTTGTTTCATTCGAATCGTAAGGCAGACACGATGTCGTATTCCTCTCCCGAATGAAACGTTCTCAGTTATTAGTCGACTTACACAGCTGTCGTATGCAAGGCAACTAATTAAAACGGTACCGTTAATTTTAGTAGCAACAATAATCGCAGTCACGTGGTTGCGCGTATTAATAAATGTAGTTATGATATTTGTACAATGCATTAGTTGTTAGATTCGGTCCAAACAACACCGTTTTGCATCTAACTCGCACAAAACGATCAATGGCTCGTTTAACGATGATTCGAAAAAGGTATTTTTACTTCGCCGATTATTTAAAGCCTGTCTTGCCTTTAGCAAGAATGATTGTTACTTGTTATACGATGTTATTCGAGCTGCAATAAAAATTAACGATAGCTGGCAACAGTAATCGCAAAAGTATTACAAGTAAGGATTATTATGAGAAAATTTGTGACAAGTAATGGTAGTAATACTACTTATTATAATATTGGTGCATTATATTAATTGTAACAGTCGAAGTGAGATTACTTTGTATTCGTTACGCAGATTTTCTCGAAGACTATGATTCTTGGGGGGCGTGTAACTATTACTCGAAACTTGAGAATTGCGGTCCCATTTCCCTTGTTATATTATTGTGCTATGCATTTTCCAATGATTTTGCCGTGTTCTAGGTTTACTGCTATTTTGCATAATTATTTTGCAAGAGTTACTACGTAATTGTTCTGCAATAGCCGTTCTGCGCTTCTCTTGTAACAGCTATTCTATAATTATTCCGCAGCAGATGTGCGTGTTCCTCCTACTGCAGTTGCTGGGTAATAAATACTGCATAATTGTTCTGCAATCGAACATTGTTCTCCAAAAGCCCGTAAGTTTCTTCTTTCCGAAGAAACTCTCGCGGTGCTTTATGGCTTTCATTGTTAAATTAATTTCTTTCCTTTACGTCAAACTTAAATTCAATTTCAGGCAATATTTCGTTAATACGTCGATTAATCTTTCATTGAGCAATGATAATTAATGTACCGACACTCTCAGTATTTTCACTTTCTTTCAATTCGTTAAAACGTGAATTAAGAAATCTCACTTATTTGCGTGATTTATAACGTTGTTTGTTAAAGGGTAATAAATTTTGTTTATTTAAAAACATGACGTACTTTATTGCATGTGTATAGGATGTTTTCCGAGAATTTTGTGGTGACTGATCTATAATTAATAATTATTTTATAACCGCGTGTGTTTGGAAGTAAATACTACGTAATATTTCATTAGCTGAAAATTCAGTTCTTTGACAAATTGCTGTTATTAAAAAAAAAATCATAATTACTGAAATTACACACACACGTTAAACACAAAATTTTTATTAACGTCTCTACTGACTACATCCATAATTTTTCACTTTAAATAAAACCTCGTGTTTGTTCCTGTTACGTCAATAGAGTTGTCTTTACTGTACCATAAACAACAACTTTTCGCGGAAAAGTATGTTTAATGGGTCGGTAACTCGGGAATAAAAGAGAACCGAAGCGACGGTATCAACGAAAAATGGAGAATTTGAAAGCTATTGAAAGAGCCCTTCGGCAGTGTATGTTACAGATCGCTTTTAAACTGTGAAAAGCTTCACTTGTATCGAGCTTTTCATATCTCGTTCAGTGCCATATCGTCCAGTAATCACTGTAATTTTCCCCGAGTACAAAACAGATATCAATTTATTCTCGAAAAGAGGGATAACGTTATATGTTCCAATGAAAAACTGTTTCCGTGGATAGCTATTTTACCGGAGAAAGAATCTGATTTAAAAGCAAGCATTTCCCATTTCAGTGTAAATATCTATACTTATTTGCATTTTTAAAAGTTGTTAATTTTTAGTTTTATCCTTTCAGTCAGTAATAACATGTAATTTTTCAGTTTCTTAGCACAATACCTGGGTATTTGAAATTCATAATTACTTTAAATGTCACACTACAGTAAAAACATTACGTTGAAGTTTTCTAAGTAAATATTTTTAACAAATTTGTGTATAGACTTGTAAATAGAACCTGGACGTTGTTAGTTTAGATTTGATTCGACTTCCAATAGAATCAGCTATGAATTTTAGTCAGATTTATGCAAGATTGAAATAAAATATTTAAAGAATTGAGGAATAAAATTATATTGATGTTTCTTTTTATAGTACTTACTATCACCATAAATTATTGTTTATCGATTAATTATCGCAGAGAGTCAATATTTTCATGTTTCGTATGCTCACAAGAATTCTTATCGTATTTCTTACCATTTGCCGCTTACTTTGACTCAGAATGGAGCAATAAATAGAACGATAAATACTCTCGCGCATATATTAGTAATGAACAACAATCGATTGTTTTAGTTAAGTGGCAAAATTGTGTAAAAAGGCAAATCGTTGTATTAATAATTTAAAACAAAATACATAACGCATGAAACAAATTTCATTAAATCGACGTGCTGTTTCGTCTTCAAGGTTGCATTATTTACACTTATCTTTATATTTGAAAAAGATTTACAATATTGTACAGCTCGCAACTTATTTATTCTTTTCAAAACAAAAGTTCCTTCATACTTTATGAGTTTCATGCTTATAGGTCGATGACTTATTACAATTTGTAGAAAATTTTGTTACGATGACTTTAGTAACAAATTAAACGAAGGGTAAAACAAAGAAGCGTATCTACTTTTAAAGAAAAAATTAAAACCAGTTTGTGTTGAAGACAGTCTGTTAAATCTGACCTACAAAAATTAAAGGAAAAGGCTGTAGTAAAATGTACGAACGCTAAAATTAAAGCAGCATTGTAAAATTCTGTATTACGAAGTACGAAACGTTTGCTAGAAAGTCCTTGTTCTTCGCGATTAATTAGAAAATCGTTTGCAAAAGTACAAGAGGTCCCGTTAAAATTCAACAGAAGCGCCATCAGTCTTGCTCCGCAAGGTTAATCAGTTTTGCGAATCGATAATTACCGACTCGTTATCATAAATCGTACATCGCGGATGCGACATCGTTTACGGTGATTTCGCGGAAATTACTCTACCAAATACCACGGAAATTATTCGTGAGTTCAGTTCAAGGCTAGCTCTATTTGAATCCACAATTCCTCATAAATAATCCAGGCGACTAAATTATAACTTATTTTGATCTATCGATCCGAAACCTTGAAGCTACTTTTGACGACTTACAATCGTTTAATCGATCGATCGAGAAAAAAAAAATGTATACCGTCCATAAATTTAAATGTTCCTTCTAGAGTTCTCCTTAAGAAAAGTTAACAAAATATAAAACTAACTCCATATGCAGAAAAAGGAGAAGTATCACACGAAGTTGCGAAAGTAAGTAACGCATACAATATTAAAATATGAATGAAAATATCGTAAATAGCACATTTAATGGTCACCACTATCTCTGTTAAACCGATATACAGTTACTTCCAAAAATATTCGGACATTAATAAAACAACCATTGAACAGAGCGCAGGTAAAAAATATTCATAATATTTTAAATATTACGAATATTCAAAATATTCATTTTTGCTATAGGTTCGAATATTTGTGTAACATAGTAGCTGGACATAATTTCCATTAATTTCAATTAGAGTGTTATATACGAAAATGCATTAAGCGTAAAGTACAATAATTGACTTTTCAGAATGAAGAAGCATCAACTTATTCCTTTTATAATTAACAGTAGAAAGGCAAGCTTATACAGCGTCTGAATATTTTTGGGAGTAACTGTATATGCCAGTGATTATGAAAGTGGCCTAAGTCATATATTTTCAGTTTCTAGATATTTAGACTGTTTGACTATCCTTTTTGAAATTCTGACTACAAACTCCATTTAATGGTTCAATTTCCGACTATTTCGTAACAATGCAACACAACTTTTTTTAGATTCCTGACTTACAAAGGACATCTTTCAACTGATATATTTTGATAAAATCTTGCAGACAGCAAGAGAATTCGAAAATATTAGACACATATTTTTCTTTTTAAGTTAATATTCATGTTTACGGAGTGAAATCACCTTCCAAAATATTAATTAGAGTATCTCGAAAATTGGGAGAAACATTTATTTGTGAGATCTATTTTGCAGTCTGTACTGCAAACATTTGCACAGAAAACATTTACAAAAATATATTCTCAGCTATCTACAATCTTGCTCAAATTTCTTTCACATCATTTCATTCCTCGTGAAGACGCAAACAGAATTCGTAATTAATCTTTTTCTCTACGTCAATTCATTTTTGAGATATTCCAATCAACAGTTTCCCAGCCCCAAAATTTGGAGAGTGATTTCACTCCCTAAACACGAATATTAACATAAAAGAAAACACGTGACTAATATTTCCGGATTCTCTAGCTGTCTGCAAAATTTAACCAAGATCGACAGGTGTCAGTCGGATCACTGGAAATTCTTAATTCTTAATCTTTAAATTATCTAATAACGACCTCTATCCATGTTGCCGCATTATATTCAAACGTTAACAATCTAACCGTCTTTTGATAAAATTCGAGAATTTGAGAGGAATAATTCGTGAAGAGATATGAAAGAATTAGGGAGGAAATAATTTTCTTTCCCGCATCACCAAAGTCGCGCGGGTTATAAATACTGTCGGCCCGCCCAAAGAACAAAACCGCCCTCCTGAAATTCCATTCGCCGGCAAGACAGCACCTTCGACGCGACGAGGCTCCGGTAATTACCCCCTAATATTATTTATATCTGTTCGCGGTTATA
>NW_017100263.1:410267-427134 GCF_001263275.1 Habropoda laboriosa
TTAATGCGAGCCACTATGACGGGTCATATTCGGTCTTCTTTTTCTTCATGTGACGATTCCACGCGCGGCGGCAAAGTACACCGTCCGCTTCGTAAATCTTCTCGGAGGCTTTCCAATCCCCCGCTTCGCTTGCTTTCCTCCACCCGCAACTCCATTCTCTGCTACCGCTACGGCGTTGTATTTTATTTAATTTTTAACAGGGAATTTCTTTTATCTTTTACGCAGATACCAGTGGTGTACTAGCATCAGCGATGAGAATAGTATTGATAATGATAGTACGGGAAACGGTAGCGTTGCGGTAGTAATCGGTAGCAATGGTAGTCGCCGAAAATAAAAACAGTCATTGTGCTCTAGTGGCAGCAGTTGCGTTAACGGTACTGCTAGTAGTAGAATTAATAGTGATGATAGTCACTTGATAGTAGTAGTGATAATAATTGTAGCATAGTAACGGTTGTATGCTTGACCTAATTTTTCCACACAAAAATCTAAATGCCACTGTAAATAGCCCTGAAATTATAAGGCACTTCAACCCTTTGCATTCCGATGGCGCTGTTATGGCCACACGAGTAATTACTTTGGAGAGCTTTGAAATGTAGAAATCAGGTATTTTTCATGTTATCAAAATAATGCAAATTAACACGAGAAAGAGAAATAAATAAAATTAGAAAAGTTAAAAATCTTTTCTTTTTTTCAAAACAAAACTTTGGGTTTTCGATAGTTTTACTGTGAGAAAAATGCTTGGAGTTCAAAGGGCTAATTTATGCACATCTCGGCTCTATGAGACACCGTCTCCTTCTTAAGCAGGAATCTCACCGAACACTTCGTATTCAACATAACTGTATTAATAGGCTTATCATAGGCGTTAATCTGTACTGCGAAGAGATCAACTTTTTTTGTTCTATCTGCACCTTTGCACGTAATTGAAATTCCTCATTTTCAAGCTAAATACTTTTTATTGTAATAATGATGTATACTATAGGGTGTACAGCTCGTATAAATAAAAATAATAATAACAAGAATTCAACTAGTGCGATAATTTCTAGTGTAATTAAATGCACAATTATGCTTGTTATAAGCGAACTCGTTTAATAGTTATTTCTGAAATAAACGATTAAAGTGCCAAATTAAATTATTTACAAATGATACACCGTTAGATTTTCAATTGTTTTAGATAGTTCCAGATCCTAAATTCAAGGATAATTCTGAAGAAGGCAGAGCCAGACGTAGCAAAGTGTAGGTGTATCAAGAAAATAAGAGATAAAGCGTATTAGAAACAGGATAATTCTCCTTTCGTTTCGTTATCGCGACTGTTTCTTCCTGCAAGTGTCAAGAACGACCGAGATTGACGGGTAGATTTTCGCGAACAAATTGATTGCGATTCGACACAGACAGTATCGGACTTGTTCGACTATTCTGCTTCCCAGACTGAGAAACTTTCTCACGTTGGTAACGACCATCGAAGTTGAATGGGAATTAACGCTTGATAGCGAGCCAGACTTTACATTTTTACTTTGTCAGTTTACCTTTCAGAATTAAATTGCTTTCTCCATTTATCCCTCTGTTTCAAATGAGAAATGCGTTTATGGTTTAGGGATATGCTTGAAATTCACGAAATTTATCGAATCTTTCACATATTAGCCCTACAAAAAGGATCAGATATCGTGTGAGAGTGCTGATTATTTTCAGCAATTATATTTTGAAGACAACTTTCACTTACAAACAAATACTTGAAACATCTCTAAATATTGCGATTGTCGAAACGAAGAAGGCTAAAATTTGAATATGCCAAACGAAGGTAGTCAATTTTATTTCGTAGTATAAAATTTCACATTAAATTTCCTTAAACTCATCAAGTGCTCGTTGAATCCGAGCCGAATTCGAATCTGAATCGGGCCGAGTTCCCTCGGTTACCGTCGATTCGATCATAAATTTCTCGTAACGTTATTGCAAAGGTCGCTTTTGGGAAGGCAAATTCGCTAATTAATCGATGCAAACATCATAAAAACTTTTTCAACATCTTTATTCGAGGCTGGCAATTTTTCGAGCACGATCAGACGCAGCGAAAATACATTATTAATTACGGTCAGGTGGACGGTGAAATTATAACGCCGATCGGGGGATAGAGTCATAATTATTCCGTGCAACCATTTGTTATTATGTGAAATGAATTTACGACCGCAAGAATTAAAGCGATATTGCAGGAGTCGAGAAAAAATTTGAGGGACTCGAACCAGGAATTGAACGCCCGCGACTTCCGGGTTGACAAGACGGGGTTCTGTGCACTAGGCCAACGTGCCAACTTTATTTTTTCTCGTTCTTGCTTCTGTAGTTGCGTATGGAGGCCCTGATCCCACGATATTGGCTCGTTTCATCGACACGTTTTCCCGATTTTTTCATATGATACGTCCTCGGTAGCCGATTAATGTGACAAGTTTGCTTGTTTACTCGGAACATATGGATCAGTCGAACAATATTTCGTCACTTTGCGTGCAATTCTCTTTTATTCGCAGAAACTGAAGCATAAGTTTACCGAAAGAAAATACCAATGGTCGAGATAAATGCTTGAAAATGCAGGGTGACACACACGATGACAGACATTTATATCGTAATCTAACTTTTTCTCTCTCTTAATGCTGTAAATTCGTTCTTCTTTTCTGTGAACTTTCTTTCGTTGGGAGTTTTAAACAAGGCAACTTCAGGACTTCTCGCTTTTTAAAAATCGTAAATTTCGCGAAGCTTGACGCGGTTGTTTGCTTCGAAATTACCTGTTCTCGGAAACTTTGCAGTAAATGTCAGGAAAGAATCAGCGAATATGCGCAGGAATACTTTGTTACGGCGGACATTAATACGCATATCACGTTAAAGCCGAATTTGACGCGTTGTTTAAAGTCGGGGGGACTTTAATTTCTCGAACACCCGTTGAATTCGGACTTTACGACAATGGAAGCTTATCAGCGAGAAGATTGGACTATTTTTACGTTACAATCTCTCCACTACAAAACCAGAATTCTTGATCGAAAGCAGAATCCCAAGGTTCTAAATACAAACTGATTTACACCTCGCACAGAACATTTCTATGACAAATACCTATTTTTAGCGGGGAAGAATTCAAGTTTCTCGAGTCAAAAGCTGATTTACACCGCACCCCCGAACTTTTATACCGCATAACTCTATTTCTAACCCCAGGAAAGAATTTCTACGTTATAAGCCGCGGTCGGGAAAGTAATTCAGCGAACGACCATTGGCAAAAGCACTCAACTCACAGTCGCAATCAGTTACCCCTTTTCCCCAGCATTTTCCGTCGCGTTTCTCGACAATGGCGAATTCGCCTGAGAATGACGCGATAATGACACCGAAAATATTCGCGCACGACGGAGGTCAAGAAACCGGTAAGCCGACTCTGTCAGCTGTAAAAAAAGAGACTGTGCATTTCCCAGATTCCTGCCGCTCTGCCATTCATTCTCTTCTTTCCTCCTCTTTTTATTGTCTGCCACGACGATCTCTTCTTCTTCTGCTTCTTCTCCTTCTTCTTCTTCGACTGCATATTTCTCGATTTTTCCAAAGCAATCGATATTGATCGCTGGAACGTTATTGTCTTCCTTTTTCTTGGCCGAGTGTTCTTGCGGCGACGAGTTTTCTCAAATGCTTTCGTTTCCTTTTTCTCCCGTTGAGTATATGGAGGACGAGTCGAGTCGTTACGATTGCATTTTCGAGCGACTGGTTAATTCGCTGCCAATGCTCGGCAATTAGATTCTTTCAGGAAGTCTTACGGTACTATTTTCTTCTCCCTGCTTGCGCGAGGTAATCGGCTGAATTTTCCCGTAGAATAATGTTCGAATTAAATTTTATCGAACCTTCTTCTGCTTGCACTGTTCATTGCGTACATCTGTTCGATCGATTGTTTGAAATCTTTGTCCAAGTAATAGTAAACAATTTCCATTTAAGTAACGAATTAAGCGGACTGTGCGTTTAAATAAATATATACCGGTTGAATTTTCCCGACAAATTGCAGGAGTATAATTTACAAGTGAAAGCGAGAAGGAAATGTCGGGCTGTAAACGGTTTATTACGAAGTTATAGGCAAATATTGAACACAGCGTGAAATATTACACGACAAATAACTGGAACTCAATTGCTGTGACTGATACCAAACTATCAGTCACATTGAATCCTGTCTCGAGACACGAAACATCGTGTATGTAAATACGCGTAAAGTAAACACGATTGATGTTCCGTATTGTACAATGCAAAATCCGCTGCTTCTTACATAATTTCACGGAGCTTTCGATATTTACTTATAGTATTGTAATAAAGTGTTCGCAGCCAAACTTCATGTAACATTTTCTTCTTATTTTCACTTGTAGATTACGCTCGCCGGGAAAAACCGAAAATGTCCTGTATATTTCTAAGAACAACAATGACAATTTTTTACTCTGTAATTCTCGTCATAACACGTTCTGTACCGGGGCATTTTAAGCTAATTTGTTGTACCTACGGCCTAAGCTCTTTTTGGTTTCTTCTGATTAAATTACATTTTTCACATTTTTTGTGTGAAATTTTATATTTTTCACCTTATTTAATACATTTTCGAAAGATAAGTGACTGTTTATATTACGTTTTTGTTTGCGATCCGCATAGATTGTTGTTCACATATGAGCGACGCGGTGCAGAGTGCGTTAAAACGGATTTCACGGGAAATAAAGGCATTCGTATTATGATATTGGGATAATATGCTAAAAGTTCTTCGTTTTTCGAAGTATACTTTCAAGACATTTCGAATATATTGTTGAGACCGTATTGGATGATTGCAAAAGCTCGTGCCCGATTTGAAAATAAAACACAAGCGGTGTGTGCAAAGGCACATTGTATTTGAAAAGAAAACGAAATGAAACGAAGAGTTATTTGAAAATAAAACACAAGCGGTGTATCTTTCGATAGGAATGTGACATGACGCTAAAACAAAGATCTGTGCCGAAGTGTGATAAGGTTCCCCACCTCTGAAAATCGTGCACGAACTTTTCCAATCATCCAATAGAATCAGATTCGAAAAATAAGATTTAAGTTATGCTTCTCATTTAAGCAAAATGGTGTAATTGCCGCGCAAATTTAAGCGCATCAAGGAGATAAAAGACCCCAAAAACACCTTTTTCGAATCACTAATTTCGCCGAAATATATAAATCAAGGAAAATTACATTCTGGTCTCTAAAAAAAATCCTTCTACCTTCGTCTTTCTCGGTAATCTATCGTATTTATCTTTATCGTCACCACCGAGAACGAATTATTCAAAAGTGAAAATATCGAAGTGACTGGTTGCAACGAAAGAATTTTCAAGGAAAAATCAAACTGAATCCGGCGATCACGGCGAAAAGTTCTATTTGCTAAATACACGGTTTGGTGTGCGTGTTCGTGACACGATAAATCGGTCTATCAATAGCCACCTGGGATCATCGACCGACAGCGCGACGATGATCCCAGGAGCCGGTTGTTGATTCGTGAGAATTCGTGCATCGCTGGTTTCTCTGCGTTTGCATATTTCTCGCGAATGCCTATTGCGGCTCCGAAATAGCAGCATCGCCAGCGAAACCATCGGCCCGCACCGCAGCCACAATACGGAAATATCGGGTCCGGAGCGTATTCGCGAACCGATGAAAAACGCGCGGAATTCGTGCGATTAATTTACGATCTTGGAACTGGTTTTCTGGCTTCGTGTTCGCAGCTTGGTCGCCCGGTCGCTCGCTTGCTCGCTCACTCTCTCGTTTACCCATTCGCGAATTGTTCCCTCCAGGGGTGGCGCTTTTCCCCCGCGGTTCTTACCCGATCTCCTCATGTCCTCTGGTTCGTTCCCTTCGACGTTCAAGCTCGCGTGCTCTTCAGAATTTGCCGGTTTTTCGAATTCCTGCGAACCTCGTCACGTCGTAAATAAGCGGTGAAAGGAAAGCTCGTTGCGGAGATTTCCTCTGTTCGCGTTAAATTTATTCCAACGATTCGACGGATTTCCACGTTTTTCGCGCTTTTAGGGTTGCCCAAACGTTGTCACACTTCGTCGAACCGATTGACGGTAGAATGACCTCGTGGGTTCATTTTCCACGGTACGACGAATCGACGTACAAACAAAGCTGCTGCTATCAGTTTACATGCAAATTAGATTATTACTGTAAGTCAATTTGGAAAGTAGACTGCTAAAGGCCGATTTACAAATTAGATTACTGCTATACGACGATATACAAAATAGACTGTTACCGTAAGCCGATTCGCAAAATGAATCCATCTACGACACGGACTATAGTGCCTAGTATCGGTCGAATTGCAAATTAGATCTTAATCCGTATAAAACAACGTCAAGTAGGCTGCTACTACCGTTCAATATGCGAATAAGGTTGCTACTATCGGTCCATTTGCACTGTAGATTACTAGTATCAGTCAGTTTACGAACTGGATCGGTGCTGTTAGTTAATTTACAGGGAGCACACCCGCTACGAAGTGATTCGAGATCGAAGCTATCCTTATCGGATAAATTGGGAGGAGAAGCTATCGTTTGTCGACTGTTTTCCGTGCCGAATACTAATTTCGAACAACTCCGTCGATTTTTTCACAACAAACACGCACTACCGGTAATTATCGTTTTCCACTTGGTTCACGTTCGATTTTTCCGCACTCGCGAGAAGAGAAAAAGGAGAGAAAGGAAAGAAGCAGAAGTACAGGTGGATTTTCACGAGGAAACGATCTGCGCACGAATGGCCCGCGAAGCTCGCAAAACAAACAGCGGACGTAACGATGCCGAGCGACGCGTATATTGGGATCTATTAATATGCAGTCAAGCTCGATGTTAGACGGTGCTTAGTCGCTTGTCACACATATTACGGGCCAACACACCCCCTTAATGCGTTGTCAACACCGTACTATTCGACACGACTGCTCACCATTCGTCTGTCCACGATCTGTCGTCGAAATGGCAAAACTGTTTAACAAAACTGTCGTCAACTAATGATTCTCAAGAATCGCCTACCGCCGCGTGACTAATCGATTTCGCTTTCTTTCGCGGTGTACACCGCCGAATACTCCCGACAACAACGCAAAGTACTCGCTTCTGCAGCGGCACAATAGCGGTCTCCCGGTTTTTATGCAGCTCGTTTACGGTACGAACGGCGCGAACATCGACAACAGAGGCAGCTGAAATGAAGACGATTATTGCGAAAACGTGAGACCGCGATTGCTAGATTCCTGAAATGCAACTAATATCGCGTTATCAGACAACACACGCTATACCAGTTAACGTTATGCCACGGAAATTTATCGCCTCGCTTGAGAGGCAATGTGGTATTTAGTTACTTTACGTATTCTTTATGTTTTGTATTTCTCTTGCTTCACCTTTATTCCAGAAATATCTGTAACTGTTATCGTAGAATTGACGTCGTGTTAACTTATAGCAATCATGACGAGCAACTTGACCTTCTTGTATTTTCAAAACTTAAACGCTCGTGAAATTATGCTTGCACGAGCAAATATTTCCTGTGTTTCGTATAACAACAAAACCGAGATCGTTTTTGCGACTTCTTATTACGATTTGCAGTTGTGATTTTGAAAAATCGGTTAACCTAAGATGCTTTGTCGAATCTACCGATACGCGTACAGTCTGATTTTTATGGAAATACGGTGCAGAATAGAAGACTTGGCATGAAAAGATAACGCGAGAATTGAAAGTCAGTTATTCTAAAAATAGAACATAGTAATTGCTGAATGCACTTATCCAGCAATTAACGCTAAAAAAAAGTTAACCGTCTAATTGTTTATGCTAATTAATTAATCTTGGAGAAAACTGTGGTGTTAAGCGTTTCTCACTTTCTCAACTGATACGTGTCCGTAACCGCGTTTCGTGGAGCTAGAAAATTCGACGTTTTTACCATGGCGAAAATATGAACATTTCGCCAGTCGTTCGAGCGGTACACGGCGTGCCTTGAATAACAATTTTATAACTTCTCTAATTTATGGCATAATAAAATGAAATTTAGAAATAGAAGCTGTCTCTAGCGAGAATTTTCAGCAGACTGAATTTAATATCTATGCAAATGTCATATTACATATTTAACCTTAGCTCGTAATTTTCCGTCGAATTAAAAATCATTCAACGCTGCGGCAATTTTCTGCGAAGCAATTGACGAAAGAAAGCATTTCTATCGGTTTATAGAAGCAGTTGCCGGTGACTGTCAGGAGTGATTTCTACATAAAATTGCTATCACTGGACAATTTACAAGGTTGATCGCTAAGACCGATTGATTTGCAAATTAGATTACTGCTATCAGTTGCTCTATAAATTATGCGGCTAATATAAACAAATTTATAGAGCAAACAACCACTATCTGTCTAAATTACAGCTGTCTAACGATTTGTAGAGCAGATAAACTTCGGCTAGCGTGTGTGCATAAAAAGCTTTTATGCAAGGGAATCCGAAATCATCGAACAGTAGAAAATACAGTGCTTCATAATTTCTATACGTAGAATACAAATGAACCCAATTTTATTTGCTATCTATTAACGAACCTTTGATATCGGTGCATACTTTAAAGAAATTACAAATGAAAGTGTGTGTACGGAGTGAGCAATGATAAAGAATTCGATAAAGTAATTCCCAGATGAAGAAGAATCGGTGAACGTTAAAATCAGTCGCTTTGCTTAAACATTTTCGTCTAGAAATTTGCTAGAAAAAAAAAAATAAGGCAGAAGTGCTGCGTCAAGTTCGTACTAGTTTAATTATTTACGTGATTTAGCTGAAAAGGAAGGAGTAGTCGATATTAAACACTCGACACTGTGAAAGGTACATAAATTTCCGTGCTTGTGAATAATATTCAACAAGTTTGGCGTTACGCTCGGTTTAAAATATATTTGAATAATACAAACGCGCGACATCGAGTCGCAGAAGGTTAAACGAAGTGTATTAAATATTAATACGTCGGGAGGATTTTCTGGCAAGAGCGAAGCATCGCAACTGTAACGAGAGCGTCTGCCTGAACGAAATAATACATATTTGCTGTTGCCACCTTTTGTGTCACGAGCGATCGCTCAATTAGCGGAAGAAAGTCCTCCACTTCTTTGGTATTTACAACTTTTTTCCTGTTGGAAGGCAGCGACTTCGATTCCTCGTCGATTTAAACGTAACCAAATCGTTACGTATGACCCTGCGATTTGAATTCAATCGGAACAATACGTTCGATTCAGGAAAGAGAAGGCGGGAAGATATGATCGTACAACAATTATCAGAAACTATCGCGATATTACATTCTCACGGTTCTCTATTACTTCTTAACGATCGAATAACGACTGTATCGAATGAAAGATTTCGAATTGTCCACTGCTAGTTGAAATTATACGTTAGGATTCTGCGTACGGTATTTCTGTGCGCTAGGTTGCTTCATTTGCTGTTGAAAATGGCGGCGGAAACTTGAGAAAGATGATTTAGGTGTGTTGAAATACAGGAAGCAATAAATGATAATGTTATGAATCGTGATAAGTTTTGCAAAAATTAACGCGGAGAACGCGTTATTTAGCGGTAGCCGCGGCTATTAATTCTTGTAGAATTATATTTATTTGGACTGATTAAAGCAAAAGTACGAACGAAGTTATTTCTCTCATTTAGAAGAATGAGAACGTATAACGGATAAACAGAAAATTAGTTTCAATTAATAACGTTCGAATAACTGAACGGAATGAATTCTGTTTCATTCTTTTCCAATGCAAAAATACGAGAAAATGCACTTCTCTTTTAAAGTTATACACGACTGTCTTTAGAATACGAATATTTTCATATTTTACAGTCTGCGTGTTTTATGCGTTCAAAGGAAAATACGGGTTTATTCTTCGTGATGTAAGTACTGAAGCGGGTTTAATTAATAAAAAAATGACATTCAGTATAGTATAGAAGCTAATGCAAATTGCGATAAAAACGCGATACAAAATATTTGTTTGTAAAGTGTCGTTTATATTCTTGACTGTTTCGCTTGTAAGTGGAGACCAATTTATATCCAACGATATGAATTCGAATAAAGCATCAATTTCAGTACCAAAGCATCAGAATTATTAAAAAATATGATAATTAATTGCCACTACGAGAGAATGTTGCATAAAAGACGATAGTTAACAAAACCTGTTTTACAGCTTTCATTCTTCTCACGATTACACCGGAAAGCATAACAAAATATTCTGAAATTGCAGTTGCATCGCGTGTTATGAAATGTTATAAACGAATAGTTTTTATTATTCCGTTGCGTTCAACAAAAATACTCGTTTAATTCACTTTCACCTGGATTCGTACTTCTCAATCCTTTTGTAATACTATTATATTCTTCCGCTGCATACACGTTGTGTTATTTGAATTATGGTATTAAATTTCATCGTGTCATCAAGCGGACGGTATTTAAGTGCAAAAAACAAAAAATGCCAAAATTAGTTGCTTCTGTAGGACTAAACGTGAGATTTTATATTCACCGCGGAGGATAACGCGATGCACGAAAATAATATGAATAAAAAAATAATGTTTTTCTCCTTGAATACAAAGTAGAATCTCTTCTACTCCTTATAAAGAGCTTTGTGGATGGGCTATTCAAATTTTGGGAAATAAATCGTTCCAACCCGTTAAGTGGTAAGTAGGTGTAATAAAATTATATCAGTACGCTGTTTTCTAACAACAACTCAGTATTCGCCAATTATCTGTTAACGCATTTCTAATATGCACGACACAATTTGCGATATAAAGTTTTTAAACGTTCCTCGCCAATTTTCACCGTGTTACTTAATACAAACGAAATGTAGCGGTAAATAAGTGGAAATACAACGAGAGGAAATTCGTGGATTGCATTTTTTGCTTTGCGTACTAGAAACATTTTGAAGAATCAGGAATGACTGATTAAGTTTTTACCAATTTATCGTAGATGATAATAATTTATCAATGCGGCTTTACTTTCTAGTATATTTTATGTTCATTTGAATGCAAATGTAAATCGAGATTACTATAAAACACTAAACCGTGGTATAAAAATTTTACATTATACATCTATAGTATCTACATAAGAAATCATTGCTTCAGTTAATGAAAAAGATTTTCTTCCCCCAGTAACGAAATGCCATATGGAAAGCATGATTCAGTGTGTAAAATGCAAATTATAGGTCCGCGAAAATTACGAAAGCGCGCTAAAATCTAAAATTTATTACAGGTAGGTACATGTAAGTGTTCCAATTGTGATTTATAATCGATATTCTTTAATACGTTGAATATTTTCTTTTTCTCTGGTATATAGGAAATATGTTAAAGTTAACAAAGGTAAATGATTTAAGAACGATTGTTACATGCTAGATATTTTCTCTGTATTTATAGCAAATGATTACTTCTTTAAATTACACATTTAATTACTTTCACTCGCAAATTTACTACATTTATATTAGTACAATTTAGAGAACCAGTTGTTTAAATTACACAAATTACACACGCTTTTAATACTAAATTTCTTACGGAGGTGAACATTCTATGCATCAAAATTCCTCTGAATTGAAGTTGTAAATAACATGAAATTAAGGAAACGTCGTTTGTTCTTCGCGATTCTCCAATAATCCTGTGTTTTCAAGTAATAACACTTTCACAGCACTAACTCTTCATACGACAGAACACTTTGCATTTCCAAACGATAATATCCGGTTTGGTAACAGGCGATGAAAAATGACAACGTGAACGTTTTCAAAATTCTATCTACCGTGTGTAAAATATGATCGAATCACCATGTGCAATGGTTCCGCGACAATTTGCCATTACGAATGGCGGCAGTTGGGGGGAAAAAAACTGGAAGGATGCACGCCGCGTTCAAGGATTAATCGAGAAACACGGACTTCTGGACGTTCGGCAATTCGTATCCCAGGGTCCGACGATATCTCTGTTTATCGGTTAATTGAGGAACGCATAAACCGGCCAGTTAGCGTGAAATAAATAGCCGACAGTGTAGTTTAACTTGAAAACTGGACACGCTGATTATCCATTGATATTTTCACGTCGATCGAACGATTTTTGACCATACGAAAAGTATTCGACGAACCTGGTCCGTTGGAAACGTTTCTAACGAAGAATTTCGAGCACAACGTCAGTTTCTAAGCGACATTGCTGCTCTTAGTTAGCTTGCAAATGGCGTTGCAACTGCAACTGCAGCACAGTTTGAGAGAGGGTTTACCGCGAACGATGGTTTTCCAAGTTTCAATGCTAAAAAATAGATAAATCGATAATGACTTGTAAAATTAATTTTGTAATTTAGATCAACATTTCCAGCGAACCTTTAAATTTGATAAAAAGAAAAACGTAAGCGCTTTCTCGTTCCACAATATTTTGCCATTTTTATTTTATTTGATAATACCATTGTGTCGTCGCTATAGAATTTCCTTGGTTTTTTATTAATATACTTTTCCATTTTGGCACGAACTGATGGGATGACTTAATGGAATTTTTAGCTTCAAACCTAAAGGCGTTCACATAAGGTACACTAACGTATCATGGAATAATCGTAGCAAGTGTTTACAACAATTTGAAAACATTCAGGGAATCACATTCGAGATTGCACTGTCACAATAGTCCACGGAGAAGAGTTAAATATAAATTTGTTTTGCAATAATTGAAATGTAACGAAAAGCTCGGGCGACGAAAGAGGTTAATCATCTTTTTATTTTGGTGCGTAGAAAAGAAAGGAGTAATTTTTATTAACATCGTAAGTTTACGTTCGTGAAAAGCAACATTATTCAACGCGAGTTTTAGCTAAGACCTAAGAACGAGACTACTGTACGTTTGAAATATTTGCGTTAAATTATTAATTAGGTCTTTTTCTAGTTTGCTGTTTAAACGTTAAGGCAACACAACGTTTTTCGAAACGTTCGAATTTGAAAAGTCAATTTTATTCACTTACTTATACATTCTTGTCTACTTTTCTTGGAAAACAGTCGATTTCGTTGTGTAGACAGTACGCTACACTAACGTGTAGTTTTCGATTCTATTCCATCGAATTTAATCGTATCCAGGGAAAAAAATTCCGCATTACAATCTTATTAATAGTAATTCTGAATTTAGGCGTATACTAGAGAATTTTTCTGAAATTCATTTAGAGATAAAGGAAGAGATCGGTTCTTCTAGATTTTGAAATATTTATATACGAACTACTTTCGTGTAACTTAATCGCGAGGAATATGTCGGGATGCAACGAATTGCTTAAACTCAGTTACAAAGAACGTGATCGAAGGTTAATCTTCGATCAAAGTGTTGTAATGTTTTAACATGATTTTTCCACGAGTTTTGATCATTTCCCCCAGAAAAAAGATAAGACTTTTTCGTGGAAAAAGACAATGCACAGTGCACTATGATCGCTGATATAGCTTATCGGTGACGTCTGGATAGACTACTAATAATTGACAAATGTTTGCGGAAACTTTGTTCGAAAGGTACCCTTATCGTCGAAATTTTTTCTTCTGACTCACCGTCGCGTTCTCCACTTATGCACAAGATCCACTTTTCCACTGTCTTTCGGAAAAATTATCGATTGGTTTGTAGAAAGAATGTTTGAGAACAATAGGAAAGGCGTTATTCAAAAACGAGGAATCATCAGCATACAATCAGTTTTTAATTAATTTTCCACGTTTATGAGTGAAATGCGTTACAGTTCGTTTCCTCGAAGACAATAAATTTTAATACATTGACTTTTGAGTATTTTAAGAAAAAATTATGTATATTATCTGTATAAATTGTCTATGAATTATTAATTTCACTTGATTTACTTTTGTAATACACTTGATTGGTGTCAAATTATTTCTAGTTCACCTTCAAATGTAAATCTGTGTGTGTGTGAAAATTGTTACAGAGATAATCGAACATCGATTTATCAAAATTTGACTAAAAAGTTTTGGTGCACCCAGAGGTTCGTATTTTTCTACGTTCCTATAATTCTTAACCACCTGAAGAAAGTACAATTTTCTATCATTGTTTTCACATTCTTCGTTTGAAATTGAATGCAATAAATTACCATTGGATCGGGGAACAACAACATTAGTCTGTCAAGTATATCAGCAATTGTGCTTCTGCATATTTATAAAACAAAATTCGTTTGTAATCCGAAATTATTATGCTTCATAATTTCCGAAGAGAAGAACAAACAAACAAACGGAAATAATAATTTTCTTCCTTCTAAATATCTCACGATACATCGTAATTAAAAACAACACGCACACTTTCGGTATGAAAACGCTATAATCTGTTGAACTGTCATTGCTCAACAGCAGCGTCGTTTTTTTTCAACGAAAATTCAATCTATTTCAAAATTACATTTGTTTATAGTTTCAGAAAAAACAGAAATCTTGTCTCTGATGCTCGAATTTGAATGTTTTTCGATCGAACACAAATTCACTTACAATTTAACACAAAAGCGAAAGGTGAATTTGCGCCGAGTGAAAAGAAAATCACGTTTCGCGTTGTTTCGTCAAATTCTAAGCGATATCGCCCCAACAGTTTAACTTTAAAAGCACCGGAACCAGCGGGAGGCAAAAAATATGAAGATTCAGCAAAGCCTATCACCCTGCCATTCACCGTTGCACTTCTTATCTGCGTTTCTTTTCGAACTGCGTGCCGCGAGAGATTCACAAGGATTCTGTGAAATTTCACGCGGATAATTCCTTTTTTCCCTCTCCCAGTCCTCGCAGAATTCGATCTCAAAGGAATTTCGCCGCTTCGAATTCGTCCGAGTAATCAATTAGCCAGCCGACTTTATCGAAAAAATTCCTCAGGAAATTCTATTCGCCGACCCACAAGTCTAGTTTTGCAGTTGTATAAAATTATAATTCCTATAGTCACAGATTCATTTCGAAGAACAAGAGAAACAGAGGACATTTGCATCGTTTCTAGAGTTTCTCCAACGATATTTTCACACCTTCGAAACAGTTTGTTATCTTTACCAACGTTATTAAATAGCGCTTATTGATCCTCTGCACGCGTCAGCTACAAAATTATGCAATGCAATATGGCACAGAATTAATAATAACGAAGTAATTGCACAGCTGCTTGTTACATCACTGTTTAATTTCTGCATTCGTCTTTCAGAAGCAAAAAACTGTTAAATAATCGTTTTAAAGGGAGTCATTTATATCGCCGGAGTTAGAGTTAATTTCATGCTAAAACTTTCATCGCCTTCAAATTTGATTAAAATTGAACGAAACCTTCGAGAAACAGCGAAACATACATGCTCGTGTTACCAAGCTATTTTCTTTTCTTCGTTCCACTAAAAATAATACCCATTAATATTTCCTATGGAAATTTTCAATTGCTATTTTTCTATTCGAATTTACAAAATTTGATAGGATACATTTTTCAGACGTATTTCTCCAATTCTTTGGCAAAATATTCAATCGATTCGAGCAAATAACGTGCGTATAGAGAATACTAGCGAAAAGAAAATTATTTATACAGAATAGTATATATGTATTAAGCCTTTAAAAATTTTGAAATTTATATTCGCTTAAAATCCTTAATCAGACAGATCATTCAAACATTCGTTACTACAAAATACATCTCTCATTCCGTTTACTGTTGTCATTTGTCTGTCGAGTCGGTATTTACTATAGCAATTAGTATAAACGCAAAGAAACGACGGCAGAAGAAAAAAATTGCCATAATTGCAGTGCATAAAGAAGAGAAATTGTTACGAAGAATACATAAAACCATCGAAGGAACTCACGTTCTTGTTCCAAGTACTGTGAAGCAGTGTAGTGTGAGTCGGAATGTTTCATTTGAGCTTGAAAACGGTAAATAACGACAACTTGGGAGTTACTTTTAGAAATAGAGTAAGATTGAAGACATTAATTTCGAGGAAATCCTATGGATTTGCAATAAACAACTTTCCATCGGTTAGCTGACAGAAAAAAAGCGAAATCCACTGGAGACATGACGTAAAATAATTGGAGAAATTATTTTACCAACATGTACTTCTTTTTATTCCAAGAAATTGAACATTCAACGTTGGAACGATAAAACTTCACGCAGGAAAAGTGATTTGACTTTATTAACGTGCAGAATATTTTCACATTTGCTCGTAATAGTTGACATTGCTGAAGAGATTAGAACCGAAACTCGAATTTCAGGAAATCAAGCCTTTTCAGAGTTGTCGTTAGAACAACTTTGAAGACGTTCAAATTTTCATACTCGTATTTTTCTGTAATTGCCGTTGAAGTTCTTCAGGTTGAATTCAACGGCGCTATTCCTTTTACTCGAACTTCTGCTAGTACTAGACGTCACACGCGATTAAAAATATCGTCGGAATCCATGTTCGCGTAAGCTAACAGTGTGCTGTTGATATTCATGAAAACCGCAACTTCTCCGTGACTGGAAAATTGTTCTTTAAGAAAGAAGGCCACCTCAAACTTTGCCCAATCCAAGGAGAACGAAGAGCAGCGTAATAATTTCATCGAGTCGGCTGCATATCTCGTTGAGTGTGAAAAGCGCAATCTTTATTATTCGGGGCCTCGTTGAATACCAGAAAATACCATAAGCATCTATCGTCAATTAAGCGCATCGGCACTAAAATACCTCATGATCTGTAAATCGTGCGATTTTAGCGCGAAGAGGACTTTTATTCGAAAATATATAAAAGTTAATTCCACGAAGGTTACGTTAAATAATGGGAAAAAATGAGGAACGAAGCGGGGGAAACGAAACTGACAAACACGGACGTGGTATTATTTTCGGCGACGCGAGTTGATTTTAAATGTAAGAATATATTTAGCCTTGCTGTTTCATTCAGGCATCATTAGTGATGTATTAGCTTCATATGCTTGATTCTCTTCTCACGAAACGTACAATGATAC
>NW_017100263.1:427159-429605 GCF_001263275.1 Habropoda laboriosa
ATCAGCTATTTTTTGATTAATCTAAATAGTAGCCTAAATAGTTCTATACTCCGTTCGTTAACTGTTATCCAATACTGTTTCAACGAAGGAATATTCACGCAATTGAATGGAAAGTTACGTGTCACGAATCGAGCAAATCGCTCAAATCGGCGCCCACTATCTTCTCTAGACCAAATCATTTTTCTCTTGGCATCGTAGAGAGAAGAACTACCTGCGATAATCGGGATCCTAGCGTGAAAACAAGAATCTAATGCACGAAACGCAACTCGAACGCGTCCAATAATGTCCGCAGCGCGCGCGGACGTAAGTGACAAGTGGCACCGGCGCTCGTTGCGTTTTCGAGTGTGGGTCATCGCACCCGAGAAACGAGAAACCTGTCCACGGCTCGCATTTTCCCGGTCCGAGACATGGGAATTGTTGAAAAGGAACACGAGCGTCGCTCGAAATCGAATGTGATCTCGGTGTCTCTCGTCGCACTTATATTTGAGGGATACCGTGGACCTGGCAACTTGCCGTCTTGGATTTTTCCCGCAAACCAGACGCACGGACATAAACTTTCCTCGGCGTTCGCAACAGAGGTCAAGAAACGCGATTTTCTAGTACGAGACAGCCCGAGAATGCGAGTAGAAGGATGTTTCGCGTGTGACTTGAAATACGGTAAACGGGAAAGGGTTTCGAGAGGCCGATTGACGCGTCGCGACGCGAGAAGTCCGACGGAGAGCAACTGTGAGTGGAGATTGGATGACACCCGCGACCGATTTCGCGCCGCCGGAGGTTGCTGTTGTGCAACCTCCACTTTCCACGATTTTTCAGTATTATTTACTCGTTCGCCATGAAAGTAATTAGATTCGATGAAAATTCACCGTACTGATCTTACTATTGCTGTGTAAATAATTTCTTTGCGATAGCTCGATACAATGGTAACTAAGAAAGAATAACTTTCTGTTGTAGAAACTACGGATAACGTTTGTATTAAATGTAATTTGCTTTACACGAAGAACTTTTACGAAGGATTTATTGAAAATTCGACACGTAAAGTTTGACACTTGGTAGAGAATGTGTTTGTTACCTAGATGGAAAGTATCTGGGGTAATTTTGGAGAAGAAAGAAGACACTGTAAACCGAGAACTAGCAAACCGATGAATATTAGCGAATGTTGGAAAGAGTTCAAGCGTTATTAGTGCAAAATAACAATCGCTTCTATCGGGCATATTGTACGAAAGGCTTCACTTAAGAAACACCAGGCACTTTTATGCAAATGGCAATGAACCATTTGCCGATGTAAGAAAGTTTGAAAAGGCTTCTTTCCGTAATTGACGTAGCGTGAGGTGATGTTAATTAAACAATATACCGATAGAACCGAAGAAACCAACTTCTCGAGACGAAAATATATTTCAGATGTGAGTTTAGCACTATTACGTCTATGGACCACAAAAACTATACATTTTGTCCAGTCGCGGGTGTGAAATTCTGACCGTCAACACTAGACACCATCCATGTTAACGACTTTGAATTTCGAATTTTCCCAGAAAACTTGAAACGTGTCACACGCCGTTCTTGAAAAGCCTAGAGTGCCGATTTCGAGCAACGGCTGCATTCCTCTCAAATATGATCTCTAACCGGGATTCTCTCACTTTTCATCACTAGAAATGGATTCGACTACGAAAGAACTCTTAATTGCTCTCATTACCGCGTTACACATTGCTCTGACTGATATGCATTTCACAGATCAGTAAGAAGAAACCGAGTATGTTTACATACGAACCGATACACTGTTAATTTCTGAAGGTAGCACAGAACGTATCGCGGGCATTATGAAATGATTTATTCGATCGACGCTACTCGACGGAAGTATACTCGAACAGCCTTCTTTTCGCCTAATCTAACCACGAGTGCACTAGAGTGGCGCGTTCGCGACTTCCTATATGTATATCCCATTTACGAATGCACCGATGATATTCACTTACGGGTCTCGTTCACATTTCCCACAGCATTGATCAGCAGAGGTCCCTGGACTAGATCCTCCTCGAGGTGGGCACGACTTGGTCGAGCTTGCTTTCTCCGTGACATCCCTTCTTGCCTGTTGATTTCTGTCGGCGACGATCGGTGGTCTCGTTTGCCGGGTGAATCGGGGAAAATCTCGCTCAGACGGGCCGACACGTAATCGGGCCACGTCGTGGCGAGGACCGCGTCGGTTCCGCACTCGGCGATTCCGGTCGCAGGGTAACAGATTCACTACTGTACTTCACCATCGACACTGTCAGGGAACTGCACCTCCCCGCGCGTGCTAATCCACTTCCTGAACGATCCCATGCGGAAAGAACGCGGTGGCTCAACTCGGCCAGTAACACACTCGAGCCATCCTGGAGCCCGCGCACTTTCGAGTTTCTCCAACGGCACGTGGCGCGCGACGACTCTCTCGCTCTCTCTCTCTCTCGCACGCGCT
>NW_017100263.1:429632-443367 GCF_001263275.1 Habropoda laboriosa
CCCTCACTCACTCACTCTCTCTATCGCTCCCTTTCTTTCTCTCTCTCCCTCTTCCTCTCTCTTTCTCTCTCTCTCTCTTTGTTCCACTGTGAATTTTGTGTCACACACTAAACTTTTTACCGTGGACCACCGACGATACACACCGGTGTGCGCACGTGTGCCACTATGCAACTCTGTCCGTCTGTCCACGCGGGACACCGCGTGCGTGCGTGCCTGCCTAACTGCTTGGCTGCTGCGTGCGTGCGTGCGAGCCTACGTACGTGTGCGAACCTATGTATGTGTATTTATGGTTCTATATCTCGCGCGAAATCCGCGGCTCTGGTGCCTCGAGTCGGCCGGACGACGGACGGACCAGCTCTGGGCCTGACGTCGCAGCGCCCCTCTCCTGCGCTGACCGTCGCGCCCTGGTGGGGACGGAGGGGAGAGGCTTGCGCGCGCTTTCCTCCCCACCGCTGCCAGTCTGCCGCCCCCACTGCAACAGCGACCCTCTCCAACGCGGTCGCCGCTCGCCAGGGGTGGGATCAAGTTCAATGTGTACTCATGAATCTGAATCAATTCGATAAGTACAGTGGCCGAAAAAAAGTATTCGTATATCGTGAAGCGTTCGTTTTCCGTTGCTATTCACCTTACGTATGTGATGGTAAATTAATTGCCTTTTGCCTCGGAACGTGGGAACTTGATGCAGCCTACGGGACGACGTTTAACTATGAAATACTAATTCCGAAAGTTCCTGCGGGACGAGTAGTGCCTATCTGCCGAGAATCGCGATCTACTTCGTAGAATCGAGGTAATTTTCTGGTCTATGCGCGTATTTGTTTAACGATTTCGTTCACGTTTTGCTCACTGCCGCCATTCGTTCGTCGAGTTCTAACCGTTATTACGGCATAATGAGCATTCAGCGGAGAAAAAATGCTTCGTTTAAACTTCTCCAAGGGAGCAAATCTGAGCGAGAAATCTATGAAGTTGTTGGGAATGTTCGTGTTGCCGTTTGCTCTATCATAAGCGAACGATTCAGTTTTCAGAAACAAATCACTTTGCATCGTTCTACGGAATACCATTTAACATGAACGTGAGGATCGAAACGTAGGTTAAGAAACTTTGCAAATAGAAGCATATTCTAGTCATGATTTTCAGTGATAATTATTGAACTTTTGGAGAAGCAAGTGAGCAAGAATAAACAAATTCTGATGCAAAATATTAATTCCTTTCTTTCGTATTCGATGGCTGCTATATATGAAGTTATTTACAAGAATGCCCTTTCGGTTGAGTGTACCCTTATTTAACTAATATCGCTTTTGTTTTCGATCGAAGCTAATTTTCTCGTTACCTATCACACATTCAGATAATTCACACTTTACACTGAAAGCTCACCCTGCAGTGAAAATAACAATTATCTCGAACTAATAACGAATCTCCTTAATACCATAAGTTCACATAAAAGTTTAACCTACTAAAGCACGCAATAATATAATATTACGGAATATAATACGCTAAAATTTTTGCGAAAAATAAAGATCGGAAAAAGATCGCAGCTAAAGTGTGATATAGCTACACTGAAAACACAAGATGGCAGATAAACCGTTGTATTTGGGGGTAAATATCCTAGCAGTCCTTGTAAAGTTAACTTAGGTCGTATTGTCCTGTCGTTCTGTAAAGGATTAAATATATGTTTATGCAATGGTAGTTAACGCGTTATCACCGCCGCCATAATACTCATAAACAGCATGAAAAATGCATAATTGATAACGTTGTTCGTATCGTTAATTTAGGAGACAGTCGCGGCATTCATTACTTATCAGCAATTTTCGCCAGGCGTAGCAGCAGGCCAAAGGAAAAGCGGGAATTTCCGTGTGACGGCTTTGGATGATTTTCTGCTTCAGCTTCGGTTGTGTTTCTGTAACTCCCCACTTGAAGCTGGTCTCGGCCGGTTCCCCTTCCGGCGCGTGTTCCCCCACCCGGCGGCTGACTGCGCGGGGCGTGGCCAGAGTCAGACAGTGGCCCGCCCCCTTATGCATTATTATAGCCAGCCACTCGTGTCTCTATGATTTTATATGCCGCGTGAATATTCTACGGCTTCCCCACCGCGCGTGCCGCGCGGCCGCGCTCGTCGATTGTATTCTCGTCGCGCTAACGCGGTTTTTATAGCAGCGCCGGTGAAACGGTGCGAGCGTATCGGCGTTCCAAGTGGCGTCGGCCTTTCCGCGATCCCCTTTCGTGCGGCATTATCGGATCTCAACGGAGGTATTGATGTTTTACTAACGTTTCTCCCTTGCTCTGCTATCCTTCAGCGTTGGGAAACCGTAGTCTTGGAAAGTAAGCAACTCCCTATCTATTTCTGGAAAATATCCCCTATAATGAACTTTCGTGTCGTTAGACTCGAGTTTAAGTCAAATTTCGAAGCAATTGCGTTATTGTTTCGCGGTGTTAGGGCAGATTGTTCCCTTGCTTGATATATATTTTTGCGAAAGTTGAAAGTAACGCAGTATTGTTACGTGTACGAAACCTATCGTGAAAGTGGAATTGACGTTTTATGACGATAATTAAGGAGCAAAAAATTAGGAGATATCGATTCTACACCTTGGTTGACAAAACGTTTTACTATCGTTTTACGCAAACAGGTAAGAATACACCGCTGCAAATAATGCCTTCGAATCTGTTCTCAATCGTCTGCAAACTTGCTGAAGTATAAGTGAGTCTTGCGTTTCTTCGACAAAAGTACACTTTTTGTGCTCGTAAAAAAATAGTGAGGCTTTTTGTCAACCGATGCGTACTACCTAGTTTTTCCACCATTTCTTCAATCCACTTCTTGCTGTTCCCATTGCTTCAGAATTACTCCATTCATTTACTAGTAGCGTAACTATTAAAAAGAAAAGGAAAGAAGAAGTGATCGGTAGAGTGCGTGCTTTGCCACAAATTGCACAAGCGTTTCTTTAGAATCTGCATCTCTGAAGCGGTTTGACAATAGAGATAGCCAGGGGTACATTCGATCCTTGGCGTTCGTTCCAAAAAAGCCGTCCGCTGACTAACTTGCTCCTTCCAGTGGCGCTGCGCAACCCATTCTGGGCTCGTCTTTAAGGTGTCAGCGCGCTTTAATCTTTGAGAGGCCCGACCCGACTCCCTTTTACTCGCTTGTTCCGCTTTGAAGCGGCCGGTTATACTCTATCATGCGATGTCGGAGAGGGAGAACAGGTGGATCGCAAGAGTATCGACGATTCGACGGGGAGGTACGGTTTGGAGAAGGCGAGAAGGTCCAAGGTTCAGGTGGTGCCGAAGATCCGCCGGTTGCGTATACCTTTATCACTCGGAGTACGCCTCATTCTTTGCTGATCCTTCCGCGCTGCATCTTGAATCTGTATAGTGGCGATAGGTACTCTCTTGGTTCACGAGGGAGCAACGGGGGATTTCTTTAGAAGTTTAAGCTTTTGTGCGATGCAGCTTCTTTGCGGTGACGATGCTCAAAAGACTTTGAAACGCGGATTTTAGGGGGCAGGAGAAGATACTGGGTCATGAAAACGATGATGGAACGGTAGGTACACAAAACGTTGATTATGTAATGGTGAAATGTTCGGTTACGTTGTGGAAAGGTAGACAGGGGAAAGAATTTGAGGTATTTTAGAATGTAGTTACTAAAGTTCGAAGCATTCTATTCTTATATGTAATATAGAACGACAACGAGAATTGATTCATATGAAAATGTAACGGCTTCGTAAAAAAAGAGGAAAAGCGAGAAAAAAAAAGAGATTGAAACGTGTTTTGTGGATATCTATGACTCAATGTTTCAATGTATTGGCGCAAATAGCGGGACATGAGAACTGAGATCTCCTTAAAGTATTCAAGCTTTTCGCTTGCTATTTCTTTCTATCTAGAATCTAGAGAGAAATATGTGTTAGCCTAGTTGCGTGACTCACCCTTTGAGGTGCAATAGCATGCTTAGTGAGTACATTAATAGCATAGTCTGTGACAGTGTAGTAAGTGAATTCTGTATGTTTCATACTGTATTGCATAATACCATATCGAATATGTTATATTATGCTATCGCCAACGCATGCCTTGTTCTGATATAATGCATTATAATATAATACTTTATATCATACTGTTTGGTATTTTTTAGATTCATATTGCATTTTACATTGCGTTAGGTTATAACTTTATATTAATAAAAATATCAGATTTTGTGGATTAATTTATTTTAAACGCAATAAAAATGTAATTTGATATATGCAATATGCATTGTTCCGACAACACGGTGAATTTTGCTGAGAACTTAGCTCCATTCGAGAAGAAAAATGTCACCGGTAGGTATTTATCGACCGGAGATATCGATTTACTAATAGAAATTCTAACGCGATATTTTCAAGTCTAGCAACAAATGCCACGACTGTATTATACAACCTGTAAATTACAAATTAATATCGTACATTGCAGCAATAAAGACACCTCTTCTTTCTGTTGCGTAGTGTTTGCAAAAATGTCTCGAAATGCGAATACCCAGCCCAATCATACTGTTTTCCTGTATTATATTATTTCATATACTACCTACTTTCAGACGACGAATCTTATGAATATAGTAGATGAATTCACTTTTTCTTAATAATTACCAATACATCCAATCATATTTTCACTGTTTGTTCTTAATTTTCACGTGTGTCGAACACATTTTTTTACCCATATCGATACTTTTATAGGTATGAAGTTGCAAATGCAATTCTTATTCGTAGCTCAAAAAAAAAAAAAAGAAAGAAAAACAGAACAACGGTGAATTCTCGTGAGAACCAGCAGACCAGTTCACAAAATACGCACTTTCATGGCATACAAATGCAGCTGGTGTATTTGCATGCGCATTGTGAGATGTGAATTTCAGGTGAGCGCGCGCGCGCGCACACAAATTAAACGAACAACAAAGACACCCCCGCGAAACATACCTAGGGCATTAACACTCGAACTGAAAGGTTCTCTTTTTGTCTGGAATCAGTTTACGGCCCGTAATTTTTGCACAACGATCGGTCGGCTCGCAGCGCGCAGGTATAACAGAGAAAAGGGTGGCTGGACAGGCGCCGGCGCCGGGTTTTAACACCTGCAGTGGTGAATTTTCACCTTCACCTACCTGTCTGACGTGTCTTTTCCCAACACCGTCCTAGGTTTTCGAGGAACCCTTCGTAAATGCCTTGCAATAAATAATTTTTACGTGCCGTTGGACGTTTTTTTGCGCCCAAGGTATAAGTCTGGGTGCGCGATAGTTCATTTGGTCAGGGTTTGATCGGTATTTCACAAGAGATCACAGGGTGAGTTGCATACACTTCTCAGTATCTAAGTTTAGCGTTTGCTTCCTTTTGTGTACCATATTTGTCGTTTGTTTGTTACTCATTTAGTAAGTAATTTGCTTCTATTTGAACAAAAAACTTGCATCGATTGCGAAAATATTATCAGGTGCCAATGGTAATCCATCATTTTTGTATTGTTTTATACGCTGTTTTATAATAGTCGAGTAATTAAGTTTGTATGATAGAGGAAGTGAGTAAACTGATTTAAATATCTATTTAAGTACTATTTCTTTCTTGTTCCTTTTTAATTGCGGTTACGAATTTATCTATATAGACGAATGAATGAACTAAGGAACGAAAACTGCAAACTTACGTGAAACCTTTACAGTTTCTACACAATTAGGTGTTAACACACTCTTTGTCACAGCAATACTAGTCTTACAAAAAATGCACTACGCGTTTTCTTCTCGTTTTACAGAAAAATACCTCCAGTGAAACATATTTTTCGTTAATTTTTCTCTACACAAGTACAGATATAATTTGCAATACAATTGTATACGAACCTGTTCTGTTTAACCTTCCCCGAACATTTTAGCAAGTTGTTAAAGGGTTAAAGGACCGCAGAAAATCCGCTGCAGCAGGTGGTGAGTCTCTGCGTAGGGTGTTAACACTCCTCGAAGGGGTGGAGGCCCAGCAAATCGACGTCGTTTAGATTGCGCTGTATTCAATTACGCCGCTGGATAAAGAGTCGTTCTTTCTCCGACAACCTCCTGTTCCCTCCTGCTTTTTTTCTCTGTTTTCGGTTGTTCATTTGCCTCCGCGCGATTTTTGTTCTTCAAAAGGAAACCCGTTTTGCTTTGTTCGCGAAACACTGTCGATATTTTTATTCTTAGTTGGATCGCTCGATAAAAATTCTCTTTTCTGGTCTCTTTTAAAATAGACATTTATTTGTCCCCGCAGCTCGGTGAGCCAAAATGTTGTGCAAGAAATTTATGCGATCTTTAATCTCTTATATAGGAAAAATTTTATGAATAGGTAATACAGCAGAATTGATCGTGCAAATATTGTTTTGCGAAGACAATCGGTTACATTGGCTATATTGGAAGATTTGTGAAAAACATTCTTCTCGAGCCATTATAACCACAGGGTGTCCAATTTGTTTTCTATCAAACTTTGCTAGTATGTTCTATGGATATAAGTAAGAGAAAAGTCGCTTGAAGCACTGTTAAAAAGTTATAGGAATGCGATTATGATACAAAAGAGTTTACGATCTGAGGTCGTCGAAGGTGTTGAATGTAACTTTCGCCAGCGCCATTCTTGGTTCGTATCATAGTAACCCCAAGTTCGTTACTCCCTAGTCGCATTTTTGTTATAACATTTTAACAAAGCTTCAAACGACAATTATTCATATACCATTTTTTTCTTACTTATATCCGTAACATTTCATATGTCCATAATGTCTCATAACATTTCAAATGTCGATGGTTAATATCGACGCAGCGTGGTTTAAAAAATACGAATGACTTTCATACCTCGAAAGTAATTCCATTTGTAACACAATTGAAGGTTTTATTGGTGAAATTTGTGTATGCGCTAAGTCTCGTCGATCTTTGCCGAATCCCTAGAACTGACACAAACGCACATCGGCGTCGATTCTATGTGAAATGGTGTACGATGCGTATGATGACGAATGGGGTTTCACATAGATCGTACGCTATTCGTCATCGTACGTATCGTATGCCATTTCACATAGAACCACCGCCACTGTGCGTGTGTGTTAGTCCTAGGGACTCGGCAAAGATCGATGAGACACAGTGTACCTAATCCCACATACTTACTTGCTACACGCATAGAGTAGAAGACTGAGCGAATACTTTTGACAAACTGATTAAATTCTTTTGCAGATTACTATAATACAATTTTTTCTACAGCTGCTCCTTGCTCATTTTCAAGCCTGCGTAGGCAATCTGGGTCGTCGATGACCCAAGCATAATTTCAGTCTTGTATTTCTTCGAAACGAATGTTTATACTTATCGAAAAAAATTCGATAGCGTAGCTTCATTTGCAATATCCGATGCTCGGGATTTTACATCGAAAGGATTGATTTCAGCACTCGATAGCGATAAGCACTCGAAGTCTTAGACTCTTATTTTCACCACACTCGCTGTAATTTTTAATGTCATCGAATCGCAAGAGCAGACAATCGTACGGACGGAGAGGGAAAGTAACGTGCAGCAGTTGAGGAGCATCAGGTGGCAAGGAGAAGAAAAAAACGGCACTTTTCCCGTGATTCGAAATCTGAATAAATTAGCTCCGTTTCCCTCAGCCTGTGTTTTCTCGGCGTAGAATCGTGGGCCCGGTAGTCGGGAGTCGCAAGATCGCGACGCCGATGGGGTTACAGCAGGTCGAAGTCTCACGGTCGGGCCTCGAATTCCGAATTGGTAGAAACTGGCGAACTGGAAGAACCGGGAGCACCATGGCTCGGGTTTATGGAGGCCGTTCTCGGCCAAAAGAATAGATATGACGTATTCATGAGGATGGCGCGGGTTTGTCAGGCAGATGGCGCAGCGATAGCGGCGCATCGGAACCCCCAAAGAAAAACACGAAATAGTTGTGGCTCGCTCGAGGCGAGACCGGACCTGTTTTCTATCACCTTTCTTCACGTCCGGACTCTCTCCTTCCACTTCACAATAAAATCCGATTTGACGTCAATTTATCTACGGATATTTCAGCGACCGCGGCGGCCCCCTTTTCTTCTTCTTCTTCCTTCTCGAGCGTTGCGCATGAATTTCGCTCGCAACTGGCTCCTTCGGCCGGCCCCCTCTTTTTGTCAGCGACTTGAGTCGCTAATAAGATCGTGCAGTTACCGATCTGGATCGTTAGGGATCGAGATATTCAGAATCGGATTTATTGGTCGTTTCTTTTTCACCACGGGGAAATGGGCGTCGGTACTGTTACCGTTTTTAACAGAAGAATGTTACTGTTCTGTCCGGTATTAACTTTGCATTCTACAAATTGCTTTCCAACGTTCTTTCAACCGGGTTGAAAGATCGCTAATTCTTCGATAACGAACTCTGTCGTAGGAAAATTTACTTGTTGATTGTCGCGATAAGGAAGAAGCGGTGTTCTTTTGATATTTCTTCAATTGAATTTTAGCTTATGTCTTTGATACGTACATTTTTAGAGTAAAATATGAAGGCGTTGCTCCCTGCTAAATAGTCGAGGAATAATAGGAACAGTCTATGATAGGAAGAAGTTTACACGTACAAAGTGGTTAATATAGCAGTGATAGACGCTCAAACTTCTGTTATTTTTTTATTAAAATTGTTTTCATCGTCGTATAACTCCCATAAAATACATTCTTCTTATTCGAACATCGTTTAATTTAACAGAATTAAATTACTTTGTAAACGTTGAAATTCAAACCGTATTAAAAACCTTTGGAAATTTATCACGCGATGTTTTATTGGCCAGTATAAAGTACAGTTTATCAGGTGTCCCTGAAAATATTTACGTGTACATAATATTATGAAACTGATTACAATTCTATTGCCTCGCTCTTTCTCTTTGACAGTTAATGAAAAGTATGCCGATAAATCTGTTTACTTTTTGAACACGATAGTCGAGAATTGACAGACTTCAATATTAATAGCTGTGTCATGAGACTAATGCCATTACTATTTGCTGCTTTGCTGGATATGACGAGCACGACCGGCCTGGTTCCACCGGTCTCCCCATATATGTACGTTAAGCGGTAACCTCCATATATACAAATACAGGTGTAAAGGTGGATACACTGTCCGCGTGGACATCTCGCATACTGACGGGATCAAAAACCTGTACAGCCAATAAATACGATGGTAAGGCAGAAAGTTTTTCAGTACGAAGGATTTTCTTCTGGGCCCCCTTAAGTTTCGATTGTTCCACTGTCATCTGACGATGCAGAAACTGTTTTAACCCTTTCGTTACTATTGGCGGCTATAGGCGTTTTGAAAATTTGGTCGTAGTGTACTGCTGGAGCCTTTTGGTGCGCTTTCACCTTAATTTAATAAACCGCATTTTAAAGCGATACGGCCAAAATAACGAATTTTGCAGCCGTGGTTAAAAGTTTACCGCCAGTCATCCACGTTACGTATTGAAATCTGCCGTAGCGAAAGGGTTAAGAAAGACAGACTCGTTTGTCCTAGTATATTTGAAATAATGCTGTATTTGAATGAATTTCATCCTATACGAGGAAGTTGAAACTGAATTTTTTGGTATTTGAAGCTGAACATCGATAAATATTTTTGGACAAACATTTATGTAGGTTTCTTTTCAATTAGGTACGTAAAGTATCATTCGCATTCCTTGTGAGCTTTGTAGATATTTTGTATATTTCACATGTTAAACTGCTCGATAAAAACCTTCAGCTGTCTTTAATTCGATGCGTAGTTAACCCTGGAGCGGTCTTCGGGTCTTTTTTGACCCACCGCCTTTTTATATTTTTAGTCATTTTTGCTGTTATCAAGTTTACGTTCCTTAACATTATTTTAAACGTTTATTGTCTAGGTTCATATGTCGCGTTGGAAACAAAAATTGTTACACATAAGGTCTCAGGTTCTTTTCCACCCAAAAGTCTTAAGTGTACAGTCAAAACGAAGAACGCAGTAGTGTTAAGCTTGATACTTGTCGAAACTGTACTTAACCCTAGTACGTTCTTCTGTTCGATTATACACTTAATGTCTTTGGGTTAAAAGAGACCCAAGGACCTTATGTGTGACAATTTTTGTTACCAGCACACCGTATGTACCTAGACAATAAACTTTTAATATAATGTTAAGGGGAGATAAACTTGATAATCACGAAAGTTATTGAGAAAATAAGAAGTCGATGAGTCGAAAAGGACCGTACTAGGGTTGACGACAATATGGCTATCCAATATTCATTCTCGAAGCGAAAAATTGTTATTCTTTAGAAAAATGGAACGATCGTGATCAAAGTGTTATTAATTCTAAAGTAATCAGGTTCTGAAGTTAATCAGTTGATCGATCAATTTTCCGCAAAATTAATTTCGGTTAAATCGAACTTCTTGCGTTAATTTCAGTACGAAACGCTGGCTACAAAATGAGATCGCAGATCGTTGCCTTTCGAGCAGCGGCCTATGTCAGATAGCTTTCTTACGCGGCTCCAACCTCTCCTGCTGTTCTTCTTTGCCTGCTTCTTCGTTCTTTCTCGCGCACTTCGACTTTTTGTCCATGAAGGTCGCTGCGAGAATACCTGCCGCTTCTTTTGCCGTTCTGTCGACCGAGTACCACGAAATCATGCGATTCCTGGTTTCGCGTAGAACTCTGTAGCAATTGAACGGACAAGAAGCGAGGAGTATTTCGTTCATTTTTTCAGGAGTTTCAAAGTTTCCCTTTAATATTTACGAGTTTTTAGGCCGATTAATAACACTTTTTCGCGTTTTATTTGTAGTAAATTCTAGATGGTCAGAGATTTAGTACGGGTTCTTCGAACATTGTAATATCTGCTTAGATTTTAAGAAGTTAATTGAAGAGTCCAGGGGAAAAACGATCGTAGTCGCAAAAAGTACAATTTTCAGTATTTGGGGAACAAACTTTACAGACTCTTCCATTACGCACGATCCAAAATTTAATATTCTTCCTTTATAGGATTCGGAAAAATTTGTTTTATAGTTCGGACTTCGATCGAACTTTATTTTAATAAAAAAGAGCGTGGACTGTGATCATTTTTCCCTAGGAATGAAATCTTCTTTTCCGATGGAAGTAAGATCATATTAGCAACGATTCTAGAATTGGTAACACAAAATAAAAAACAGTATTTCTACTCGTCGTGTAAAATCATATAGTTGGGTTTCAATCATTTTTCCATGGAAGAAATGTGACACTGATCGTTCTTCCCCGAATTCAGAATTCTTTGATCCTTAATTTTTCTGGACTGTGACCGTTTTTTCCTTTTATTATATCAGGTCCTCCCATAGGTTCGTGCCGAAAGCGAAAATATTTGAATGAAACTCCAAGGAAATTCTATAGAGGTCTTCATAATGGTGTTACAAAAGAAAAAAAGAAATAGGAAAAAGTTGTGGAATGAGGCAGCGCTTACGTTTTCTTTTGTTTTTTTTTTTTATTAAATTTAAGGGTTCGTTGGAAATATTGATCTAAATTATAAAATTCGGCACGAACTTATGGGATGACCTAATACTATAATACATTTTGATGGTTTTTCTTAAATTCCAACCTATGATGCTATATGTCAATTTCAATTTGAAATGGATTATGGTCGTTTTTCCCATGGACTCTTCAATTGTAATGTAATATTTGAATTGTGTTGTTAACTATTAATCATTACACAATAAATTTCAATAATAAAGTAGGAAGGTAAGGAGAGTTTTTCAATTTATCAAGGCCATTCTCATTAAAAATCAAGTGTGAATTCAAAAAATTGTTGGATATTAAATATTGCAGTTAAAAGCAGCAGGTAAAGTTTAGATATTAGAAAAGGATTGGCAGAAACCGGATCGTTTTGATGGAATGACGAGATCGAATGAAAATGCAACGTTTGATTTCTTCTTATGGTGTTTCTTCATTTCTTTATCTTTCATTTCCTTCTTCCTTGCCCTTTTTCGGATGTAAAACTTGCCTGTAGGTATATAATGGTTGCTCATAGCGTATTCGCCAGCTTTGCTGTATCTTGATGTATACGTACATTAGATTTTACAAAATACATAATTAAGAAATTCAAATGTTTAATAAGTACGTCGTTTTTGTAGTGATATCCTGCCTGTCGGAAAAAGGCTTCCTTAAACTTCAAGGTAATGTTACGAAAAGCATTTCTTTCTTAAAAATTTGTTAATCAAAAACTGTAATACTTTAGTGTAGTTAGTTATTATTATTGAAATTTGTTAAATTTATAATTTACAAGATAAAGAAAGTATTTAGTATTTAATTGTACTTTATTTTTCATTCAAGTTTTTAAATCCAAGCATTAGTCACGACATTCATCTGTTAATTATAAATTATTTTTCAGTATGTTTAACATCATTTGTATCACTCCAGATGGTTCCTAGTTTGTATTTATGTATCCCGTTAATTTTTCAGTATTAATTTTTACTTCAGTTCAATTTTGAATTATCATCACTTTAATTATCATTCGCGCGTAATTAACTGGTATTCAAAATCAATAGAATTGAAAATTACTGCATCGAAACGTATTTAAAAGGAGAACTTTCTTTTTGGTGTTAGAAATACGTAAAATACTGCAACCTTTTGATAACAGGAGGAATATGTATGTGCTGCTAGGATAATTTGCTGAAATAGGGTTAACACTATACAATACGCCCCACTATTGTTTTATGCACACAAGTAAGGATACACCGTTGCAAACGGCATGTTCGAAGCTGCCTCAGTCGTCTGCAAACGCTGCAAAGTATAAGTACGATTGTTACGTTTCGTCGAAAAGTATACGAAAATCCTGATTTTCGACTTTTGAACAATTTGCGGTGAGTACCAAACAACTTCAATTCTATAAGTGACTATCTTTTTTACGAGAAATTGATGTATACGTTTGAAAAGTAGGAAAACTTACCCTTTTTAATCGACGTTACTAACTCCTCTTGCCAATTTGGTTTTGCCAAATTTACGCCAGGGCATTTTATACTCAAATATGTGCAAAATGCCCCTAATTATTACAGGATAGTACACCCCACTCTCGAGATTATATTGTTTACGAATTAAGACGTATATTTTTTCTTAATTATAAAGAAAAATGTCGCGAACGTATGTAAGAACATCATAATTATCATCAAAGACAACGTTAAGGCTGTCATGGACCGAAAATGATCTCAGTGAGGCAATGGAGAAGGTGAAAATAAGAAATAATGTGATAATTTCAGTAGATGTTATTTTATTTTTGTCGATTTTGTTTAAAATTTTGTAATATTTCATTAAGAATAATGCTCGACCTAAGGTTAAAAGAAATAATTATTTTCTGCTACTTTTCGTTGCGGTTTGTTCATAATTAAGGAATAGTTGTGAAGAGAAATGACAAATGAATGCGATTTGATGGATAAAGTGAAGTGACTGAAAAATCTTTTTTCTTATCGATTTCTCTTTAAAAATAAGCCTACAGACATACCTGCAGATGAAGAATATATACAGATATAAAGATAATTTTTTTCGTATGTAATTTCGTTTTCAAAAGTACTAATTTTTCTGAACTAACTGCAATTTCATTCGCTCTGCAGTAACATAAATGCATAGCGGCAGAGGTTTCCTTTGTAGGCGCAACAAGCGGGAAATGGTGTGCAAAAGATATAACTATTAGTATTTGTTTATGTTTGTGAAGAACATTTGTGTGTCACCGAGATTCAGAAGATTAATATTATCGTCAGTTTCATTTACATATTATGTATATACTGGCTTTAATGAAACAGTTCTATAACCTAACGAATGCATGACTGTTAGAATTTCAAGGGA
>NW_017100263.1:443424-452943 GCF_001263275.1 Habropoda laboriosa
AATAAAGTGCTTTTTTAGAGGACCGAATCCTCTTATCTTCGATCTTCCGTAATTTACTCCGGATCAAAATCACCGACGTACAGCTTTGCCTGGATTGTTACCACTAAACTTGTTTTTCTCTTTTAATTTCTTTCGTTAAAGGTAATAAATTTCTCCTAATGAGTTATGCATACATATGTATGATGGAAAATTTGTTGGGTTAAAGCGAAGAAATTCGAACATTTCACAAATAAAGAAAGGTAGAATAGGACGAAGTATGCGTATCTATCGAAGTATCTATGTGCAAAGATGTGTCGAAAATATAGAGTAAACTTTGTTCATAAGAGGCTTAGTTTTCGAGAAAAATGAATTTAAACATTCGCTATAAACTGTCGCTTCTGCTTATACTTTAGTTGATAAACAGCGGTAATGTCACACTTCGCAAAGAAATAGTCTACGCCGAAATAGAGACGTCCAAAATAGCGTATTATCACTCTCTGATTCAAACTTGTAACAATTCGTTCAGAAAAGTAAATGCAAATTAAGGAAATCGTTGGCATAATTTATTGGTATAAACATAAAGCCGAGAGATAGTTAAATGCGCTCGATGAATTTTTAAATTCAATTTTCTGGAAAACTAATCTCTTATGAACAAATTTTGCTCGATATTTTTGTTTTATCTTGATAAACTTTTTTTTATTAAGATTATCTTCCAAACGTTTCTTTGATATAAAAATAAAAAAATACAATTTCACAATATTTATATTGTTATCACGTTTACATACCGGGCGGACGAAGTTCAGCTCTGTAGTTCCACATTTATAACAAATATAATTCTAAATTCTAGGCGGTATTGAGTGCACGTTAGCCAATTATACGAAAAACTGTTTTCGTTAACAGAAATGTTGAAACGAATTAAATTGCGCAAGCATTCATAGAAGTTTGAAATATACTTTCTCCGAATGCGACGTTAAATTGTCACGATTCAATAAATGTTTTCACTATCAAGATTCACTGAAATACTTCTCCTCGGCTACACGTTGTTCAAGTGAATCCGCAGACACAGCAATACCTTCCTACACATTTTTCGCTATTAGTTCACTTTATTACCGATATATTTCAGCAGTTTCAGCATTAGATGCACTTACTCTATAGACGTAACGCTTTCTTTTACAACAGCAACATCTCCGTCCTTAGTGCAGTACCATGTTATAATCTACGTTCGTCCGATCCTCTGTTCCTTCCTCCTCACCCCACGATTCAGCATTTCCCGAACACTCGTTTGCCAATATCCCACCCCGTTCTCTGGTAATAACAATAATAATGCCCGTCGGGGCTCGCGATGGCGGCGGCGGGAGGCAGGGACGCGGCCAAGGCCGGCAGAAAGGGGCCCGGGTCGGCCGATCGCGGATCTCGGTCGCATAAATTTGTTTTAATTGCCAGCGACGTTACATTTTGCTTTAATTATGCCGCATTATCTGGGAGGTAAATTAGGTAGGCCCGGCTCTCGGTCCATCTTCCTCTTCCCCTTTCTCTACCCCGCCTCTTCCCCAGGCCCCTGGACTCTGACTGTCCCCTGTCCCAGGGACAGTTCACTTCTAGTGATGGGCATTCGATTCTTCCTGTTGCTGGTTCCTTTTGTGCAATTCAATCGCGCCAAACTTACAGATACGCTTAGAGGCGGAGGAAACATTGAGAGCAGTACTTTTGTAACGAAGCATCGACAATGTGCAGCAGCGTTGATTGCGTGTCTGAATAAAGTAGTATGTCTGCGACTAGCGTTAGACGTTTATAGCTACTTGCTTTTGAAATATGACGCGTGATCACCTATTAACAAGCGATAAATAAGACATGCCTTCTTGGAGATTCTCGCGAGAGAAACGGCTGTTAATAACAGAATTCGGAATTCGTTCGATTCTCGGTAAATAACAGCGTATCGATTGGTATCGATGAAGAAAAATGCGAAAAGATACTCGATCGATTTGGATGATTCGTCCGGAGTAGCGTTTCCACAAAACAAGCAATGTTCGAATGAAAGGTTGTCCGAATCTGGTTCCAGCCGACTCGAAGCGTCTTGAGCTCATCACTAGCCCTTTCTGCGCAGTCCAGCTCGGGATAGGATCTTTCTCCACCCGCTCCTCTTTCTTCCCGGCCGATCAGGGCCTCTGGGCCCACCACCCCAATTCCCTGTTCCCTCAGAACGGAGAGAGCGTGTGACAATTTACTCGGCCGATCTCTCCGGGCCCTCGTCCGGCCCCTCCTTTCACCCTTTCTTCTCTCGTTCTTATGGCCGCGTTATTTATGCGGGGTCCGGCTAATAAACATATGAACGCCCGTGGCCTCTCTCGTGAGACCAGGCCAAGCACACACGCACACACTGGGCCCCGGCATTGTCTCGTCTTATTAACAGCCGGCCAGACGATATATCTCGCTTGTCCCCTCCGGCCGGCCTCCGGGAACATCTACCGACACCTTCGGGAAAGGACAGGGTGTCATAGAGGACTTGAACAACGCGCGTGCGCACGCCCACGGACGCTTTTGGGTACATTTTTCCTCCGACTCGACGCACTATTCGGGAATGTTTAAATGACCGATTCGTTGATTTTTACCCCGGCGAAAGAGGTTCGGGGCTTGAAAATATTGTTGGTATGAAGTTGATGTAGATATACGATACGGTTCCCTGTCTCTGTGGCTTGTTGCCCTGTTCGCATTTACGTATTTCGAAGAGACGCCATTTATTGGGTAGCTTTATTATCGTACTAAGAGATAATTGAGCAACGACAAAATGTTGATCCAGCAGTCTGTTACACGAGCAGTGGTTTATCCATTTCGTTGAAAGAAATAGTTTATACTAATCGTTAGGGAATTATTTCTTTCAGCGTTTCATTATTTTATCGTGCAGCTAATACAGAAAATAGTTAGTAAGCAAGATTTCTATTCTATTAGTCATTTCAAACATCATTGAAGAGCAGATCCATTTCAAGTTTGTTCACTTGAATTTGCATTTTCATCGAAAATCGGTTCGTACCGTGGACTACTAATAGCAACTAACATTGCTGTTCTCTTGGAATAGAATGAAAAGAATTGTTAGTTAATCGTTACAGAAAGTTTGACGAACGTTGATAGTTTGGGTACTCGAGCGAGCTGAGTCTCTTCTCTTCAGAAGCATTTTGCTTGCGCCGAATGGGGTGCGGAGAGGCAGAAAGAGATGGAGGAGGAGCAGTTTCTTTCGGACGAGCACAGAGGGCCAGTTTGTAGAAGCGACGCGGCCGTGATGTCAACGAATATTTATTTAATTGGCTCCGCGGCGGCGCGACGTCGAACGTTGCCGCTGTGTTATGCGGGGGCGATCTCCATTCTCTCCCTCCGCGTCCCGAGGGAGACGGTACCCCCAATATTATCTTCGAACGTGTCTCAGCGTCGTGGGCAAAGCGATCGGCTATAATCGGATGTCTCATCCCTCTGTTTCCGTCGAGCCGACTTTTTTAAGTGGATAAAGTGAGTGAATGTTTTATTAGGCGGCAAGGGACAGGGGACCAATCCTTTGCATTCTTCTGATTTCGCGCTACCATAGCAAAAGTAATACCCAAAAAGGATACTTGGCGTGAAATGTATATGGCTCTCGGATAATGTTCCAATATACACTGCCCAAAACAATTACAGGATCACTTATTGCAGCCGTTGTGCCAGCCAACATGGCACATGTAGTTTCTGGAAATTTTTTTGGGGAAAAGTAAAGCTCGGTTTTAGTAAGCAAAACTTTCGGAAGTTTCGAATCTCTTCGAATATGTACACGTGGTGAAATATTCGAATCACTTCGAGCATGATTCGATACTTGAGAGTCTTGATAAGTCTTGAACCTTGAGTCTTTGGAAGCCTTGAAAGTCTGGAAGGTTTCTATAGGACTTGAAAGCTTGGTGAGTATTTGTTCAAGCAGTATTCTTGACATAGAATATTAAAAATATTGAATACTTACCAAGACTTTCAAGATGTATGGAAATTTTAAAGACTCAAAACCTGTCAAGATTCAAGATTTAAGACTTATCAAGACTTTGAATAGTTCTAAGTTTCGAATTAGGTTCGAAGTGATTGGAATTCTTGTAGTATTGAAAAACTTCAAGTCGCTTCGAAATTAAGTTTCAAACGTCCATCACCAAACACGTTTCCGTAAACAAAATATGGCTGCGTGACTTGAAACAGTTGATTGTTGTGATTGAAGAGCGAAAAGTGTAAAATTGTAAAGTAGTTTTTCATTTTTGTTTAACGATTTAATGGCACTTCTGTCTTAAACTATGCATTTTTCACGGTATCGTATGAATAACATGTCAATCCATGAAACCTATAGCACTTACGCTGTTTCTTTCGCTCAGACGGCGCAATAGAACCATTTACAGTAACGACTTTGAACAGTGTATTTTCTTACGACAGTTAGCGTTTTCATAGTTGTAAGTTCACGTCAGTTTCAGATGCCATGAAATGAAGAATTAGACAATAGGTAAATCTACGAATAATTTAGCGGTTTTATAAAAGTGCAATTATCGATTGTGAGATTTGTAAAGGAAAGTTACAAGAGTAGAAACTTCCTGGAAATCATCTTATAAAATATCTTGCCCATTTCTGAATTCGAATGTGCATTATACAGGGTGGACCACGAAGCGTGATCAGCTTAGATTATTCTGCTGTTAGCGGTTCGATCGGAAGTTCTCTTAGCTAGTTCTATTAGTAACTTACCAAAAGTGAATTTTTATATAACCGAAACATGATTGAAAAATTAGATTCACATCGATACAAGTATAAGTATACTTACATGCAGAAAACAAAATTAGAAAGCTACAAACAATAATACCTGCCAATATCGAACATACACTCTTTTTGGAAATTTGCTAATGGGTCATTTTTTACCCGGTCGATCTTTCTAACGTTAAAAGCTAATTTTTACCTCGCTATTAATTTAATACATGCTCAAAGATGTAGGTATTAGATGTGTAAATTAATTCGGTGCATTTAAATTTCACCTTTTTTGCAATAACTATTTTAAATTGAAATATTTTTTCGTCTTGTGGCAGTTTTAAGGAAATGCCATCTGTGTTTATGTAATTTCGCATGACTTAGTTAAATTTCGATGGCTGTTGGCACGACGCATATTAGTCGCTGCATTTTGTTTGCAAATGTTACTCAAAATGATGTACTCGGCTCTTGTAGAAAACGCTGTAATTCACAAAACATGTAAAAAATTGTAACGATTTCGACTTGAATCACGAGCCTCGAGCTCGAGAATTGCAACAAGCAATTTTTACAGCCATTTAGCTGCACCCGGCGTATTCTCCAGACTTGGCGCCAACTGATTTTTACTTATTCCAGTCTCTGCAACATCATTTATGCAACACGCACTTCAAAACGATCGAAGAAGTGAAAAAATGCATAAATGAGTTGATCGGAGTCGAAAACGCAATAGCAAACATTTCCTTCGCAATGAAATCTATCAGATCATCGAAAGGTGAACCAAAGTTACAGAAAATCATGGACACTATTTTGATGGCTAAGTTTGTATTACCTGATGCATAAATAAAATTTGAATTCTGTTCAATCCACCACAGGCAATCTGAGTTGTCGATGACCCAAGTGAAACTTTACTCTCGTATTTTCTCCAAACGAATTTTTACGTTTATTGAAAAAAGTTTGAAAAACTTGACTTAACGAGCACTTGCATAGTGTAGCAGAGACTTTCACAAGAATCCCAGAATTTTTTCAGATTTTTCCGAAGACTAGTATAGCAACAAAATTAGACTTGAACACGAACGATTCAGTTTGCCCAAGGAGTGTGAAAAAATATGTTCGCCTAAGGAAGGTCAAAAAGGCACCTACACCAGTTAACCAGCAATGCACCGATCTCTGTAACTTAAATTTGACCGATGCAACATTGGCGAACGTTTGGCGGATATAAAGTCGCGCATAGCACGGATTCGAGATTATGGCAGTAACACATTGTCCGGGGGGGACGCGTCAAACTCAAAAACCCTGACATTCCCTGGCGCGTCTCTGCCCCCCATCAATCCGCGGCCCACGCATTCCTCGGCGGCGCGGTTAAGTGTCCTCCGATAAGCGAAACAAGGCTACCGGACGTAACTTATTGGCAAGTTGCGCAGGACCGCACCGCAAATGGAATAGCCCGCAACATCGAACGAGCACAGGGGGCTGAGAGAGGCAGGGGGCAGGGGCACAGAAGCAGGAGAGGAATATCTGTCGTGGGGGGCGTGCAAGAGGTTGAGAGGGAGGGAGGTAGGAAGGAACTGAAGGAGCGCTCTCTTCGAGCGGTCGAGTGATTTGTGAAGACGCTCTCGCGGTCGTAATCACGTGGGATCTTCGGCTCCCGAGGGAGCGAGAGGGCCGCATCGGGCCTACCGCCGCCGGGAACGGGACCGACAGATTCTTATTGTTATTATGGGGAGTGACGTCCCACGATCCTGGCATGTTTATGCGTCCAGATTCGAGGCGGCCTTGGCGACGAACCGCGGCTGAAGCCGAATCAAAGAGCCTCCAGTCAGTCTTCGTGGCTACCGGGCCCCTCCTCATCGAACAGATCTTTTTTTCCGATAGATCCCCAGGGAGAGGATGGAAAACTACATCGGTGACGAAGACGTTTCTGATGGCCGTACGCGCTGTGTTTGATTGCTAGATTCACCGGGGAAGGTCCGCGAGAGCCGGAGGTGTCCTTCGGAGTGATTGTCCTTTGACGGATTTTGCTAGCGGAACTGTAGAAACTGTAGGTCCTGGTGAACAGGTGTCGGTAGGGACTTTGATAGATTTCGTTTATGTTTAACTCTCTTTAACTTAATTTTTCCTCGTTCGTGAAATTGTAATTTTGATCGATTATGATTTTACATTTCGATGGTAGGTGCAAACAAGAATGCATAATTATTATAAAGAAATTGGCTGGTAATAATGCAGTAGTATAGCAATAAATAAAATGAGAATTATAGAATGTAAATAAATGGATACGTAACTTTCAAGTCGCATGGTGTTATAGAGGGTTCATTGTTCTTTCAATATTATTGCGTTAAATAATGAGTGTTGGATTATAGTCAGAAATCGGATCGTTTGAATTATTTAATGCTGGTGAAGATGGTGTTGCTGAAAAATAACGTTAGAAGACGTGCGATTGAATTCAAAATGGAAACTGACGATAAACTTAAAAACATATAAAAAATTGGACATTTATATATTTTAAAATCTGTATCTAGCATAAAAATCTATTGCTGGTGCATAAACGCAAGTGTTTATTCAAGCGAAATTTTATCTCGTAAGAAGAGTGTTCAATACTGAAGGGGATATTCGTTCGAAGTGAGTCTAAATAATTGATTAATTTCTATTTTCTGCTAGCGTGAAGATTCTGGAGTATTCTGCTGAGAGAAATTTGACAAATTCGAAATTTTAATGAAGCTACATAGGTTTGAAGTCCAGCGTGCAGGTAAAATATAAATTGCACGAAAGATTAAAAATTTTTTCCTTCGAAACTACGTTTTTCAAATTAGTTGACATGATTTCTCGGGAATTAAGGAATTAATTAGCTTCAAATTATATGTTACATTTTATATATTCCTCTATCTCTATCGTCCCTGCCAGAATTATAAGGGTATTAATAATGTTTCATGTTTAACAACAGGTTAAACTGAAAAAATTTGGTTTAAAATGTAATTTTTTCCTTCAATTGACCACTGTTTCTTTTTTCTTCAATTTCAATGAATGATTGAGACTGGGACGATAGAGAAAAGTTTACTGATTAAAATGAAAGTAGTTATTTTTATTTCTCATGATTACAACGATCGTAACAATGTCAACCGTGAAGGAGAATTTTTTGAAGTAACCGAATATTAATACATATATCTCAGTAAATATTTCTCATTGTTCAATGTAGCGGCGTGAAAATGTTAGTAAAGTACTAATAAACCAACATACAAAATAAGAATTATGGAGTCTCTTTAGTATGAAAAGAAAAATTTCACAAAACTGCACATTTTTCGTACACTTTCCAGCAAATGTTCCCTCGACACTTTTACATAAAAGATTTAATAAAAGAAATTATTCCATAATTCCTAAAAAATCTTTGACTTATAGAACAGGAAATTCATACCTCCTTCCTCTATATTATTCATTATTTTATGATTGGTCAGCGTAGCGCTTTCTTATATTCGAATAACATATTAAGTCATCCCATAAGTTCGTGTCGAATTTGACAATTTATATCAATATTTCCAACGAACTTCTAAATTCGATAAAAAAAGAAAAAAACGTAAGCGCCTTCTAATTCCACAACATTTTCCTATTTTTTTTTAAAATAAGGCCATTATGTCGTCGTTACAGAATTTCCTTGGATTTTCATTAAGACATTTCCCGTTTTGGGCACGAACTTATAGGATGACCTAATAGAAAGATTCGCGGGAAAAGAAAACTTTTGGCAATGAGGCTTCGGTAAATGGACGTTGATCATCTTTCCTCCCCGTTTCTTCACAAAATCTGTCGAAACAAGGGGTGTGTTTATGACGCGCTCGTTTCAGGGCCCCGGCGTCATAAAGAAGCAGCGGCTCTCGCGGGCACGAGCCGCCGCACCCCGGTTATTATTGCCTAATAGAGGACCAAACAAACGATTCCCGCCTACCCTCGATGACGGCGTGATTAAATTGTTGTTAAGGCCGGCGCCAGGGCTCTCGGGAACCGGTTGAAAGAGACCGGCCGGGGATCGAGTGTGAACAGACCGATAGAAATTTCACTAGTAAAATTTATCCATTTTTCTGTGACACGGTAGACTGAAACGTTTCCTCGAGATTTGTTCTTTGAAACTGAGTAATGATTATTCTCCATAAATGGGGATCGATGAATATGAAAGCTTGTGACTTTCTGAAACGAAAGTGAACCGAATAGTGGAGAAAATAATCCTACCTTCTCTTACATTTGTCATATAATAAAGAGACGTAGATAAATGGATGTAACAATTAAAGAGAAAATTAAACAAGAAAATTATAATACCTAATTAACCACCTAATTAACGACGAAACTCAAGTGCCCTGTGTAGTTATTAAAATACAACATTTTCGAATAGTCATCTTCAAAATGTGATCCAATGAACACATCCTCCACACAGCACAATGCGCAAAGACTGTCACTTTATCAATTGTTTCGGTGCTCAACAATTTATTCCTCGCATTCGTTGCTGGGTGACAGTAGAATTCAATGCAATGACACTCATCACATTTTCTTACATGTTATTAACTGTGCGTGTTATTGAAATCGTAGGATTCCAGTGCCAATAACTTGCTCGCCAAAAAAAATTGCAACACTTGGGAAAGGAAATCCCACAAATCCGAGATTTAAATATATTGTTTGGGGTATTGAAAGGGAAAAATGATTAAAATTTGACTAAAAACGGTCCATTTATTGAAAAAGGGTAATTTTTTCTCAGAGTAGCTCGAAAAACGTATGTGATTTCAAGATTTGTTCAACCCCAATTTCTATTTCGGTGTTGCAATTTTTTTTGGCGAGTAA
>NW_017100263.1:452979-490917 GCF_001263275.1 Habropoda laboriosa
ATAATTAAACAAACAAAAATTTTAATAGAAAACTCGCTTCTGGTACAAAATGAAAGTATGTAATGTTAGAATTTACTCGAGGAAAATTTAAATGCTGCTTGTATTTTTTTAATACAATACAATATGCCGTTTATAAGAATTAGGGCAATTGTTATATTCATACAGAAAGTATTATATTATATGATATAAATCACACTTGTTGACCAAAGATAGTATCGTATTATATCAGTAAAAATATACAGGTTATTCACGCTGTTAGTTTCTAACGTTTTCCTGGTAAATGATAGATTTGAGAGACAAGTAGAAGAGAACAAAGTATTCCTATTGTTTATACGCCATGCGATGGCTTGAATAGATTTTTTAAATGTTCAATGGTTTCAGCGTAATAATGATACCACGAATTTTTTAAATTAATAGCTATATTGCATAAAAGCTGTTGCTGAGACAGGTTCAACGACCTACAACAAACTCAATTTCGTGTCAATGTTTGGTGTGGCATAATCAATGACACACTGTTAGGATCTTATTATTATGACGGTACCTTAAATGTAAACAGCTATTTAGAAGTTTTATCGTATCATTGATTAACATTGATAGTAGCATAACTCGACAAATGTTAATTTTGATTTTTTACCACCTAAAACGGTACCTTTCTAACTTCATTACTTTCGTACTAGAGAGCAGAACAGATTATAAGATCGGTATTCAACTATTAGTCACATGCAAATTTTAAACTACTTTTCCTGCAAAATTTACATTTTTTCAGTTATGTCACTATCAATGTCAAGCAGCGGTATGTATGTAGGTAGATGCCTATACCTACTCGCCGTAACACGAGATTCCAGATTGAATCACTGTTTTCAGAATCTTGACAATTTTGTAACGACCATTTAGATTTCTTTCACATTCAATAAGTGTCCTAATACTTTTGAACAGGAATGTATCTATATCTGAAACAGTTTCTTTTGTGCAGGACGAATTACAGTGTAGGTACTTACAGCCAAATTGCTAAGAAATACGCGCTTGCAAAGAACAAACGAGAGTGTCGGTGTAAAAAGTTCTTATTTCTATTGCCTCTTAATTTTGAAGAAGTATATACACACGCTTATACACGACACTGTTAGTGTAGAGCTGGTGACCTTAACCTGCTTTTGTCCAATCAGTAGTACAAATTGATGAGATTTGGACAAACAGAGCTTATCTGTTCGATCTCCTAGTGACGAGAAAAGTAAACGAAAGAGGAGTTTATCGATAAACAAATAAACAACTTGCTGAAGAAGGAAAAAACACTGGTCGAATGACCAGTTCACTCATGTTTACAAGTTAAAAGGTTAAATAGATATTTCTTCAGCATAATTTCATGAATTATATCTCCACAAATACTGTATACTTTCTCTATAGAATTCCATACGTGTGTGTATAATAATAATTCTATATGATGAAAACAAGATTGTAATATAACAAGCTAAAGAAAAAAAGTTGTTTCTTAAAAAAAACATATTACACAGATACATCTTTCCTAAATAGATATCTAGGTAGGCAAGAAAACCTGTTTTTACGTTGGTTTCTAACTATGTATAAAGCCACTATCATTGCACATTTTATTAAACAAAAATTGAGCTCGAAATTCGTTAAGATAAAACAATTACGATAGTTCAATAACGTATATGGCCTCCTATATTCTCAACCAAGTTTAAATATTCAATTGTACATACTTCCAATCAGATTTTATCGTGTTGCTTCTTGTACCTCGTTCATGCATGTATATGTATGCATTCTCTCTTTCCATGTGTGTACGTGTTGGAACGATGCACAAATCGCGAAGACGAAGCGCCAAAATGTGAAACAGTACAGTGTGGCTTCCTCCTGAATAACCATGAAGGGCCAAAACTCCTGGCCTCTACACTACTTTGCTCCTTGACTGAGCACCTCTATCGGTGTTTCACCTTCTTTCGTCTCCATTTCTTCTCAACCAACTCCACCTTCCCACTCTGTCTCCTTTTTACATTCTCCTTCTGTTACTCTTTCTCCTTTTTTTTCCCGACCCTTCCTCTTTCATCACGAGCATCAAAGCAATGTCTCGTTTGCACGGCTGTCGCGCGATACTTTATGCTTTAGTATCCACACATATTGTGCGAATTTTATCCGGACATGTTTGCGGTCGATTGTGCCGGCAAACCAGTTCGAAATATACCCGGTTGAAAATGCAGTTTTCGGTCGTCGAAGGAAATTCAACGATACGAATTTATCCGTTTACGGATGTACCACGTCCGTTCGTTATTCGCGATTACGAATTCGAAGCTATTCTTCGAAGCAGAACGTGGGCTTTCATTTCTCAACGGTGGGAAATTCTAGGCTATTTGTTAATAACGAACGACCCGATGCATGGCTAACACCGGTAGCCGCAGGAAGGCTTCCGTGAACGACTCTAGCCACTAGGATTCAGCACACCTCGAGCAGCTAAGATATATTGTTGCGAGTTCCCTTAAATAATTTCAACTGCACGTTTAAACTCTGCAACTGTATCTATTTACATTCTTACTAAGCAGAATGGCACAAGTGTGCGAGTGTGGTACACGTGAGTTTAAGAATGAAAATCAGAGCTTCGATTCCGACTGGCGTGAATTTAATTGTTCTCCATTTTAACGCTTGTGAGAAATACAGGAGGAGCCCAGGAGTGTGATTGTTTAAGAGTAACGAGACGTGCTCTATGGTTGTTCGATGGTTGAAGGAGACTTGGACTCGGTCCCGTTGCGGTCTACTCTAGGTACGGTTAAGAAAAGAACTTCCATTAAACCCGACGAGTGTGCTCCTTTTATACTCAAAAATCGAGTAGAAATTGTGGTGGGGAGATACCACAAGTCTATGGCAGGCACTGACTCATAAACCCTCGCTATCGCGCCATATGGTCTCATACTACCCTGTGGGGCAAATTCCTCTAAACATCAACTATTTCAGCTCCGAGTCTTGTAGCGAGTCAGACTTATGGCACAGATTCCGGTCAACGTGTGACGAAGAGAGTAATATTAGCAAGAAAAATTAATTTTAATTCTAACTTTCGTTTTAATTTATATGACTGAGGATTAACAAATGTAGTTAATCTGTAATACGTTAACTTTTCTCATCTAACACAGTATTAAAACCATTAAAACTATTAATTTTCTATAAGTAATCTCCTATATTTATCTTGTAAACCAAATTAATAACACATTTGGATCTTTTGAGGAATAGAATGCTGGTTCTGTTTAATTCACGATTGATATTAAAAAAAATATGAACATGTTAATTATTATTATAGAATTTCTGAATTTCCGCTTGGACAAAGGTATAGAAAGAGATTTTCACGCAGGACAATAAAAGAAAGGAGCCCTTTTTAAATTTGCTCAAAAATTTCTTTCATTTTTAATTAATCTAGTTAAAAGAATTCAAGTTTAAGACGTTTTAACCAGGTCATTGCTCGAAATTTATTTCTTATTTTTAATTCGCTTTACTTTGGCTTACATTTATCATTGCCGAATTTATTTAATACTGCTCTTTTATAATTTCATTTGTTCAATTCGTACATTAGACACTGCTGTAATGACTATAAGGTAGACGTAAATTGATTTTACACACAATAAGCTTCCATTGAGTACTTCACTTCGTTCTAAAGTTATATTTAATTTAATATCTCTAAATTTCTTAAACGAGCTTAATTCTCGATTTTACATATTCTTCTAGTACAAACAGTACAAATCTACATCTTCTGTTTAGATCTTAATATGTGCATAGTGTATATCCTACGTAATGCAGACGAAAATTTGACCAACACGAATGTCCGTCTTTCATACTGTCAACGATTCAGACTTTCTCACAAAATTCTAAACGTATTCGTCAAACAATCTGGCCAAGTTCCAACAAAACGTACCCTATCGTCCTCCCTCAGCAACCCTCTAGTCACGGAACGCGATAAATCTCTTCCATCGACACTGGCCTGGCAATCGGCATGAACAGTGGGCATTTGTATATCGAGAAGATAGGAAGAATTAATTAGAGGTATCGCTGGTATCTCTGGGCGTCATTAGCGGGCGTCGCTGTCGTTGCTAGCGGGGTACACGTGTGTAACCTCGCATGACCGGGACCCCTTAGCGAATCTCACCCGCGGGCCAGTTGCTTGTCGCAGTCGACGTGGGTTTAAATCAACAAGATGTAATTTGGAAAAAAACGGAATTAAAATTCGGACATTCGACAGGACTTATAGAGCACAAATTTACCCTTTCGGCACGCGGAACGCTTGCACATCGCCGATCACTCGACCGGTAACCTTATCGGCACGCGAGCGTTTAAACAATGCTCAATTTGGACATTGCTCGATATCGAGTATCCTCTAATTTTCTTCCGTACGTTTCAGCATGCAAATTATTCTCGATGTTAAATGCAGACGCATGTTCCGTCCTTCTTCAGCCTCGGTATAAACAAGACGGTTGTTAGTTGCAGCTATAAGTTCATGCTCGAGAACGTGTCACCACGGTATTAAGTAGATGTAGCTAGATAAAATTAGATACCGCGTACGTTTCAATCTCGAACGATCAGGTATGTATCGGTCGCGCTATCGATCTACAACTTCAACATCTTCTGCATTGTTAGCAATGTTCCGGCCTTAACGATATCGCGAGAACTTCTACGAAAATTGTATTCCACCCGCCGGCTCTACTTATCTACAGACACATCCTGTCGTTTAAACTTCGCGCCATCTCGCTGAACGAAAAAATAAAAAACCAAAAAAAAGCTAGTTATAGCAGCGACAGAGTACGCTGTCGTGACTTTTTCGCGTCGATCCGAGGGTTGGGGGGCGAGCCGTAAATCTCGAATAGGCGGGCACCGATTACCATAGACACGCCGCGCGTTGATTATAAACATAATTAAAAACAACAACGGCCGGTCGACGTTCTTTTAACGTATGCAACCGGCTCAATGCCGGTGGTCCTGGCACGGGACGCGCCGACCCAGGAAGCTTCGATCGTGTCTCGACTGCGTCGCTATCGATCCTCATCGATCCCGAGCGTCGATACGGCTATCGTTCGTCCCCTCCCCCTCGCCCCCTCGCCGGTGCCGTTCCCTGCTTCTCTCCTTCGCCCCTAGCCGCACTACCGTCCGGTCGGCGGACGTGCGGCAAGAAAATGGAAAAATTCAAACGGACACTGGTCCGCGGCGGACGACTTTTTCGCGGAAGCGGCTAGAGGATCACGGATAAGGAGAGACGTTGCCTTCGATGTAAAACTGGACGATCCTTTTTATTGAATTCTACAAATCGCCGACAGAGCAGCGCGTCTGACAACGGGAGGTTAATGTTCAGATTTCTGGATTCTTTCGGTGGTGTTTGAGAAATTTTGCTTTCGGCGAAAATCGGAACGCGGTTTTGTGAGATCGTTGCTGAAGGTTTTTCGTAGGAAGATGACACGCTTACTGGTTTTTTAATAATTATTTTGCACGGTTATAATGTTAATCGTACTGACTTTTATGTTTAGGTAGGTTTTTTGATGGTCGAAATAGCGAACCTCCTTATTTTAGTTTTATTTTCAGGAGTTTATGAAACAAATGAGCCACGCAGAAGCTAAAGTGACAGAAGTGCTTAATTTGACTAACTCTGTCAAATTGAATTTATTACATTTTTTTTTATTTATAAAGAATTAAACGCGAAGAATGCGCTTTGATACTAAAATTGGAAGAATTTCAAGAAGTGGAGTTAATTATTTTGATTTCTGAATGGCTCAAATTGTTACTCCTTTCGCTGTGTTTCCATTGGTAAGATCTTGTTAGGTTCTCTTTAAGATTGACGTTGAAAGATTGTGTTAAAGAATTTATTATGTAACAGAAAAGTGGAATTTAACGCATAAACAAGATAAAAGAAATTTTATTGTTGCAGTTATTGTTTTAGCAATTGTTAGAATTTGAGCGAGTACAATTACCTTTTTTCAAATAGTCGGTGCAAAATACTTTCTGCATAATTTTGATAAAACCGTTTTAATTTTTCTCTCTTAATGCGTGCAGTTTATACTAAAAGTTTCTCGTATCCGCTTGTATTAGAGTAAGAACATAAATAATCAAAAAAGATAGAAACAATGTTTGGACGAACCTTTTCCTAATTTTTTATTTATGGAACTAAATTCTGAATACCGAGTTATTTCACTTGTTATTTCACTTTCTTCGCGAATTTAGACAATATTCCCAAAGGCGGCACGTGCTGATAAGAACAGTACTCTGTAAATCTTCTGGAATTATGTTATCTTTGGAAAATCTTTTGGATATAAAATGGTAATTGGTAATTTGGTAAAAATGTTAAAAGTTCATAAAAATATTGAAGAAAATAAAGAATTTTATCTGTAGAACTATTTAATAAAAGTTCAAAGATATGTATTACATAATTATTTTGTGCGTTTTAATTACGAAAACGACTCATCTTTGTCGTAACTAGCAAAACAGCATTTGCTCGATTCAAATTTTCATCGGCAACCATTTAAGACCGATCGACACTTTAAACCTCGATCGTTATGTCCTTCTCAAACCGGAACGGCACCTGGTTGCTACAAATGCTGAAAAAATAAACAAACACCGCGGTCACTGTTATAATAAGCTCGCATGATCGAGTGAGAGCGAGTTATCTTGCCTTAGAATCAGCAAGGTTCCGTAAAATGCTCGTTCGGCCGCGAATAAAATCGCGTATTTATGGCGTCGCAGTGGCACACGGATGGGTAAATGTAAATTCATTTCATCAAAAGCCGACTAAAATTATAAATGCCGATGTTTGCTCGATTCGGTCTCTCTAACGATTCAACAGGATTCCAGCCCTCCATTCTGCATAAAGATTTTTATCCACACGGCTGTTCGTTTTCCAACACGATAGAACTACCACGTGAAAGAAACTTTCTTCAACTAATCAGCATCCTGCTCCTCGCTTATCGTATTTGTTACAATATTCTTGCATATAGTTCTGTACATAAAATTTCTTAAAAAGAAAATTTTTTTCTAAGTATCATAAATGATAGTGGTGGAGATGTGCTTAAATATTTGCATTGAGATTTGATACATGTCACATAAGTATTATAAATATTGGTTTTTGAAATGAGTTAATTAAGGAGGAAGAAGTTGTTGATAATTAATGATTTCTTCGAATGTTAAGTTGTAAAATGGCACAAAACTGCTGTTACGAATAACGTAAACCAAAAAGTCAACGTTCTTAATGCAGCCTTTTTGGAAATAAAAGTGTTCACTGTTTAGTTAGAACGTTCTTATCAATAATGGCTTTCGAGGAAGCATATACAATTAATGAAGAAGGATGGCGATCTACGTAGAGTTAAATATTAAGTGCTATATAACTATGGACTGCCCTAAGGATGGATAGGATTAGTTTTACTACAAAAAAAGTTATAAATTAATGTTTAATCTCTAAGTGAAACTTATATTAAATAGAACGGTTATACATATATGTATAAACAAAAATGATATTTAATTGCAAAAAATATTATTTAATATTAAATAAAAAATGTTTATTAGTAGGCGTACAATGAGTTTGCAACGCGAAGAAAGGGAACACTGAAATGTCTAACAAAGGAAAGACTTCATTTTTTAACCTTTAGTGGGTCGGGATGTTTCCATTGAAAAGTTGAATTTTTTTCATGTAACATTCATACATATGAACAACCTACATGTTCTGCAAAGTTTCCAAGTCTGTACACGGCCATTAGTGTGGTCAGGCCGGCCCTCTAAAGGTTAAAGGAAAGTAATAGCAAGTTTGCGATTCTTCTTTTTCCAATTTTCGAAACCGCAGTTATGGAATATTCGTTGCCAACGAACCTGTCCTGTCAATTTTACCGGTTCCCGCGAACAATTGCAAGGTAGAAATAGTGGTGAACGTGTCCAAAAGAAGTTTCCAGCGGGCACTCACGACACGGGGGGACGAAGCCTGAGAGCGCAGCGACGATTCCAACAAATTTGCACCTCTAATCGCACCTCGCGATACGAGTATAATGAGAGCATGACGCCAGCCGAGGCTAAGGATGAAGGAGCTCAGCAAGGAACACGATTGGATCTCTGAGGCCGGCCAGTGTGAGAGGCCGAGCCTCACCTTTGACCCCCTTCCACGTTTTCGTTTTATTCTTCCTTCCTTTCGCCAGCTCGTTTCTTTCGTTCGATCTCTCGGTAGCCTCGGGTCCTGTTCTCCGCTCTCATATTCATCTCATTCTTATTCTATCGATTTCACGCTGTTTCTGGTGCCTTGCCTGCTTTGCCGGCCCACCGTCGCCTTAGGGAATAACCTAGGGACTTTCTACCGGGGAAATTAATTTCGGCCTCGTTTCTTTTCTCTTGGTGGCCGAAGTAGCGAGTGAAAGTATTTGCAGATGCTTGAAATTAATAAAATCTAAGGCATCGAATGGTTCACCTTTAGAACAAAACAATGTCGATAACCTTACGGTGCTAATTAATTTTTGTCTTCTCTAGAATTGCTTATTTTATTGGAGAATATTTGGAGTTTGATTTAGGAAAATTGGACTTTTGGAAAGTAAATCAGCGTCGTTGTTGTAACTTACGTTAAAATTTCATGTTACGAATAAAAATTCAAGGAATAATCGAAATAATTGCAAAGTAAAATTGCGACTATTAAAACTGAAGCATTCAGAATCTCCATGAGGATTAATATTAATATTACTTTAAATACATTTACAGCATTTACATAGACAGCTAGGATTACAGTAAAAAGAAAATAAATACCTACTAAGATATTAGACATTTTTCCAACTTTCAAACTGTAAGAATAAATAAGAACGTAAGAATCAATTCCAGTAATTGAAATCGCAAATTGTTACGGAGACTGTGTGACAGAAAAAGTCGCAGAGAATATTATCGTGACAAATGAAATTTTACCAAACGAGCTGTTCGCAAAGGTGTCATTAAAAGGACCATTTTCGTAATTACAGCCTGCAGCATTTTAGCCTCTGATAATTTGATCCTATTGTGATACCAGTTGGAAACACCGGTACGGACAAAATCTGTTATCCAGTTAGCAAATCGTCGTGGCATCGGTACCCCAAAGAACACCTCGGGCGCTTCCGTCAGACTACTCGAGTCTTTAAAAATCTCGGGTTCATTGGCGTGGTATAATTGATAGAGTGGTAAAGGCTCGCGTCCTACGAGTTTCGAACGATCAGCAGAAATGAATCACTGCGTGCTCACGCACACGCGGGAACCGGTGCGTGCGTTCCGGTCTTAATACGGCCATAAAGGCAAGCTGCAGTAATAATAAAGTGATAATAAAACGAAAAGCAATGCCCAATCGTCTCGCAGACACGCCACAGGGAGTTTATTACACGCTGCCATATTATATGCAAGCAACGGGCCAGCAACGCGATGCCGCTGATTTTATGGGACTCTGGCAATGAGGCCTTTATTCGTGCAACCTCTACTACGTCCGACATTTTCCCTGGGTTTATAGTCGATAAAGGACCAGCCGATTCGACGCATAGATAGAGTTCAGTTTATCAGCGTCTCTTCAAGGATTTGTTCGCCACCTTCTGCAATTTTTCGACATCGTGAATGAATTGAGGCAGGGAAAGGTTTGATCGATGTTATGATAGATCGAGGGTGTCGATTGTTCATCTGGTTTGGAAATTCCAAGCATGTAAGGCGTGTGTGATTTTCAATGTTTTTCTTTGCGTGAAAATGTTATGAATAATAATTTTCGTACACCTTGTTAGAATTTCTTTGGCGTTGCACAATTTTAAGGGAGAAAGCAGTAAGTAGATAATATTTACGTTATTTTATTTGGAAACGTAAAATTTGCTATTAGTGCAAAGGAAAGTAATTTACATTCATTTGTGAATAATCGAGCAAATAAATATAAATATAAACAGACATTTTCTGTTATAAGATAAATATTTTGAGTAACATCTTTTCTACTTGTAAATAAGAAGCTAACTGGTATTTGTCTTTCGAGCCTTGCTTCCAGACATTCTTCTGAATTCTTAGATAATGTACGGAAATATTTTTCATCTCGTTTCTGTTACATTATTCTTTTTCCTTAGTTTAATTCTTAACGGATGAACGTAAACCTTCTTTCTTTGAACTAATAGTCAATGTTACGTTTCTAAATAAAATAAAGTAAATATTATTTATTTACTACCTTCTCTGTTGAAATTGCACAACACTAAGTAAATTCTAACAAGGTGTACCGATACTTTTTTGACTGACTGGAGTATATGTTAGTGCGCTTTTCGTTGGTATTGATGAAATTCTGTAGTATAAATGATATTTTGATTTAGATCTCGTTGTAGTTCAATTGTGTAACGTGAAATAAACGTAATGTTGCTAGTGTGATAGAGTAAGAGAGTAAAAAGCTAGCAGTCATATTGTTCTATTCATTTAAGGTATTTAGTCGACAAAAATAAGAATTTGAAAGTTATTTTCATTTGATCCGAGATACTAATTTAAGTCGTAAATCTTTTACTACTCGCTTCGCAGTATTATTTAAGTTGCATGTAACACAGCAGGTAGAAGGATTTTATTAATCTGGCGACTCCTGCCCCGAAATGACAGTTCTCACATTCATAAAAGAGCTGAATATAAGAATATGGAAAGTTTTGTTATCAATTTCTAAATTCAGGTTCTGAAGTCCTTTCGTAATTCTCAAATGCTTCTCCACACTTAAATTCTTTGATAATTTTCTACTTCCGGTGGCAGGTAATCAACGTTTACGTATCAACGTAAAAACATTTGGCGAAGAACCATGTGATTATTCCTTTCACTTGAAAAATTTATCAAAACGTGAGTGAACACTATCGTATTTTATTGCATTCATTAGATTTTTCATTCTTTCAGATGTTCACTTTCTGGTTGAAAATGGTCTCGATCTCTGTTCTCTGAGAAATGTGTGCCACTTCTTTGTCAGAAAGATGACGAATATGATTTTCTTCGGGAAAGCATTCCGAGAAAACATATTTTTATAAGTTACAAAACTGAAAAAAGCGAAATAGGATTGAATACTTATAAAAATGGTACTGTCTTGTCAAATTACAGAAATTATTAAGCTGCTTTTGCCCAAGCGACTTTTACATATGCTAACTTATTTTCCATCGATCGTTCGAATTTCGAAGTTCTTTGTACAGTACACCTAAACATACCAGAAGGGAATAAATATTCAGCTCCAGTTGTTCCAATGTTAACGTTAAACTTTCCTCTATCGCGCGGACATCGGGTAAATGTATTTATAACTGATTCCGTATATTTTTACCCTTCGTAAAAAGGACGTATAAAAATGCAAATCGAATGCTGCGAAAGCTTGATCGTCAGAGGTGACGAAGCAAGTAGATAATGCAGGGGTGGTCCTCGTAAGGTATACCTCCGTCGTAATTCATCGGCAGACAACGTCTTACGGCAGATTTTAATTTTAACGGCCAACTTTCGGGTTCGTTTATGGGTCTCGATGTATAATTTTATCGTGCCTGCCGATCTGACCGCGGCCCTCCAGGCCAAATATTGTCCTCTGCCTGTGGAACGGTGGCGACAACGGATCCGGCCAGGGCTACGGGGAGGGAAGAGGCCCGATCCTATGGGGATCGGTTAAAGATACTTTTACTTTCGACAGCGGCTGTGGGTACTGGACCATTCCCAGCAAACCAGAGAAGATTTCGAAGATGTTACTTCAACTTCTTCTTCTTATTATTTTACTATTATTACCGTTGATACGTTACCGTCCGGAGACATGAAAATTTGGTTTTTGTTTTACTGCTCGTGAAACGCGTTTTACACACTGCGTTAAATACCAGCGGCCTGTAAATATGTGTTACAATATATGTATATGTTAAAGGTAACATTTCTTATCGATACCATCTAAACATGCTTCAAATTTCATAAAAAAATATATATTTTGAAATTCAAAACCATTTTTGTAAAGAGATGCAACGTAGTCGAAAACCTTAGAAACAGCCCGGATCGTACAGTGTTTTATTTGAATTCGTCACACAGAGGATTTTTTCACTCTGGTTTGAGTTAGTATGAATGGGCTATGCCAAGTTCATATTAGCGTCACTATTGCAGAAATTTTCTCACTATTGTTGCGCTTAGTGTGACTGATTTTTGTATAGGTGAGTGGATGTGTGTAAGTTTGGTGTGAATGTCTCTGACTGATATTATACGTGGTACTATTATCATTTTCTTTTGTTCTCTTGTCCCTGTGATTTATGTTTTTCCATTTTCTCTACATATCTGGTCTCCATATTTCGGCCCCTTGGTACGGCTATGCTTATGAGGTGTGTTGTTTTATTTATTTTGTCAATTAGTGTAACGTAGGACCTGTTATTACCATTACTGTCATTAGGGAAGAGAGAATGGGGAAGAAATGGTTTTCGAAGGTGTAAAATATTGGAGAGCATCATTTTATGAGATTTGAAAGAAATTGTTACCTGGTGATAACTTGCCGTGAAATTGAATGCGCCATCTTTACCTGCGAATATTTTGTGCTGGAGATTTACACAGCTCCACACTCCGATGATGAATATTGCAAACTTTGTGTGACTTTTATTAAACTTTATTTAATAGCAATTTTATGATACAATAAATACATATTTCCTTTATTCGCTCTAACTAATGAGGTTTATTGTACAAAGAAGAATTGCTGTTCTTCAGATTATGAGAAAGAGCCGAAAAGTGCTTGTTTCAAAAGTAGTCTTCGAAAACCCTCAATTTGTATCAGTAGATTTTTTACGAGTCCAATGACACATGCTTTACGTCTCAAGTGCCTACTTCATCTTAACGTTCAGCGTGATTTTTGATAAGAAAGGAAGAAACTGTTAACGTTTCGTCACCGGTCGGTTATTAATTCAAAACGGGGAATTCAAATTCGTTGCTTTGCATAAAATACGAAAGTACCAAGTATAATTGAATTCTTTCGAAAACTTATCGAAACAGTTTTACAAGGGAACGCATTAACCACCATCGCTGGTACGGTCACATTCACCATACACATACACCAGCGCGCGCATACATACACGGACAAAACAACCAATCTCGTAAGACAGCCAGAAATCCTGCGCGTGAAACGAAAGAAATCTATACCCTGGAAGAGGTAAGGGCTCCTTTATAGATTTGTAGAAAGTTGTAAATCAAACGTTAATGGGAGCCCGCTGTCAGACATAAAGAGCTTGAAACAACGACGCATAACGATAAAGATAAAGGTCCGAGAGAGCGTAAAGGGTGTTCCGGCCCTCTGCTCCCCCCCTCCATATTGGCTTTTATGGTCCTTACACCGGTGAACCAGTTTGTAAGCATGAACATTTAAAAAGCTTCGAATAGCCGTCATCAAAGTTTGAGGGATTTCCGCGTATCTGATGGAAGACGGCCGTAAATTTGCGCGCCGATCCTATCTGCCGCGAGCGGGCCAGACAATATACCCTCGCGCTCGAACCACCGTTTTAGGTGGCATTGTAAAATCTTCGATTTACTGCTCTAAATTTCAACACTTTCCTATTGACATTTTAGTGAAACCGAAGCGACAAGTTGTAGCGTGTAAAGTTTTTTTCCCTCTCTGCTCTTTTTCTTTTTTTAATATGTTTGAAGAATGTATGCGAGTTGCCACCGGAGCATTTGGTACATAATTTAAATGGACGTTTATGGCAGTTATATCTTTTTCGACGTGTAAAGTGGTTGGTTTCATTGGTCTGTGGAAGGTCCTCTTGTGAAAAACTTAAACGGTTCCCTTGTGAATTTCAAGTTTCCGAAAAGTTGTTCGATTTGACGTAACACGATAGATTTTTATTGGATTATGCCTTTGAAATGTTTCATTATACTTCACAAGTTGCTTTCAACTAATTGTGCAGTTTTTTAACTACGTCTCTGTTTGAAGAATGTTACCCATTTTGATCTCCCGTGAAAAATGTATCACTTGTATTTTATTTTCGGCCAAATGTGCTCTCCTGGTTCATCACGTAGAAGGTCAATGAATCTACGTTTGCTTAATATAGCCAGTGATAAATGAATTATGTTCGTAAATGTGAAAATTGAAGAAGTGAAACAACTGTTATTGGTTAATCTGAAGCAGTTTTTACCAGTAAATAAATGTTCTTACACATTTATAACTCTGTATTCACAAAGTTTCCTGGCGTTACTTACTTCAACTTGAAGTTTTCAAAATTTCATTTTCCCAATTTCTTTGTATTATATTTAAGATTTATATTCAATAATTCTTTATTATTTGTTTATCAATATAAGATCGTGAATATCGTACTATGCCTGTCTATACAGGGTGTTAGTAGACCGCTCCAAGGTAGTGACATTATATTCTCTCTATGTCCTTTTTTCAAATAAGTTTTGAAAGTCATGCTTAATGCTTCTACGTATAAATTTTATGTATAAAAAAATGTAATATATTATGGTCGTTGAATTCGTCTCAATATCTGCCACCTAATAAGCAAAAAGAAAACTATAGAGTTATGCATAAAAAAATTGAACGCAGCCTTGAAAACTTCTTTTTAAAAGGAGACAGAAAGAATCTAAGGTCGTCATCTCGAAGATCCTTTGAAATCGTGTCATCTGTGATGAAAAAAATTTTGATCGGTCCATTAGTAACGAAAATAATCGAGGTGGTCTACTCTGTGTATACTAAAGACGGAATAACTTAAAAAAAATTGGAGAGTGATAAAACGATGAGAAATAAAGGAAAATTGTCAGTTTCTAAAGATATATTTAAAACTTTCTCCATTTTCGATATTGTTTAAACGAAAAGACAATAAGATTTTGATATGCAGATGAACAATTCACGGTGTTACACGTCATACATGTGCATGCACACTGTATAGCGCAACGCTAACGTTGCCTGGAAGGTATATAGTCATAACAATAGGCTTATGGTGTAAATTGTTTCCAGATATTGCAAGACATTGTGAGATCGTTAATTTTTACCAGTGATATTAAAAGATTAACGGCTCCGTTTCGAGAATCCGAAACCGCAGATTATTCATTAACTTCCTCGGTAAACGATCTTCCATCATCGTCCGTTGATTTATTCTTGCGAAAGATAATAAACGCTGTATGCCAGATCACGGCACGTGATGTTCGTTCGAAGAAATCTGGTAAATGAAATTGAATCGGTGTCCAGTTTTCGTGCGAATTCGTCCAATTTTGTAATTATAATTAGACCCACCATCCGGATTCGCCAAACTTTGCTCCGTATATTAAACAATACTAAATTATGCAAAATAGACGTGAAAAGAATTATTTTTATTAGTAGGCATTTAATGCTAAACTTTATTTCGAACAGAACGCTCGACAATTTCTACAAAATGTTAAATAATAACGAAAAGGTATTTAACGATAAATACTAGTTATGCTATAATGCAATATAATGCAATACTGTTAAATATTGACAATTTAAATGTCAAATCTAATTATAAGCGTCGAATATTTTCAAAGAAGTAAGTGGCATTTAAATAATTTCCACTCATGAATATTCTTTTACAAATTTCTCTCATTCTACGTTTTCTACTTTCAACATATGTTTTTATTGCAATCGTCTTCCCTCCTTGCCTATTTTTAACAAACTTTTCCACACTGATCTCAATAATCAAGGAAAGCATCAAAAGTTTCTACTTCACGCATTCTTTTTTCTCTCTGCTTTCAAACCAGAAGTAAGATCAAATTAAGACGGAAATACAGTTGTGCGAACATAGGGATTGTAATGTCGGCGACATTAATAATCGGAAACGCGACGTCTGACGGATGCGCAGTGTAGCGAGTCGACATCGGGATGCATTTGCATGCACAACGGTCGATTGTGAAGCGGGAAAGCGACCCTGTTTCAGCCAGACCTCGGACAATTCCAAATATTATGACGCTCGAAACACGCCAGTAAGGCGTCGCGACGCATTCTGCATTCACACGACGCCTTCCGCGCGTTTGTCTATTTGAACAGGCCACGAAACGCAAACTTTTCTGATTATTGTCTCTGCTGAATATGCACGAATGCTAATGATACCTTTTCGCGGGACAATTTTTGAATTACCAAAACATTCAGAGTTGAGTGTAACATTGTTTAGAAAATGACGAATATCTGACGATAAATAAAAGAAATAGTGCTTCGTACAATTTGTCTTTGTTATTTAACACTTTTTGTTTTCGCTGGTCTGACTTTTTCATCATAATTGCCTAATTATCGGAAAACGGAAATAATTCAAGAGATCTTATTCAGCTCGAAGAAGATCGTTCGTAGTTATAAATATTTTTTTATCATCGTACACTTTATACACATTTATAGATAGGTACTAGTCCGATCGCTATGAGTTGTGTGAACCATTCCAAAGAGTTCTAATATATGAAAATAAAATTTCGCCCTATCTTTAATAGTTTCGGAGAACACACCTTGTAAGGTCTCAGATTGTACGCCCTACATAGGGTCATTTCAAAGATAAAGTACATTTTCCTGCATTTCTTATCTTGAAAGACTCGAATGAGTGAATTAATGTAAGTCCTTAAAACTGAAATAACGACGAAACTTTTGTTTCGAAATAAAACAAACATAAGGAACCAATTTATGATGGGATATACAAATATTTCTTTAACAAAGTGTGTGGCTTATAAATTTAAACATTTTTATAAGGTGTTCATTTCAATGCTTTAAAGTAAGAACATTTGAGAAGAAACAATTGAAAATTTCACAGAGTTGTGCTTACAAGGAGTATGCCATATTTATGAAAAAGGAAAGCAAGATTTATAGAATCTTCGTGATCTGCACGTTGCCTTTTTATCATTTCAAAACTGTACCTATAACTAAAAAAGAACTTCTAACTTCTTTGTAGAATATTTCGATGAAAATTACTTTCGGTGTATTTTTCTTAATATGCATCGTGTTAATTCTTATTTCTCTATGTTTTAAGGCAATAAGTTAATATAGGTATTTCTATACAAAATGTAATTATACATCATGTTTAACATACCTGAACCTCGCTTCTTGGCAAGAATTCTTGTGTATTTTCAATATCAATAAAGTTATTTGTTTGTTATATAGCGAATTTTATGGTTTCAACATTTACTTTACGAATAGAAAAATTCCGAGCTCAAAAATATATAATTTTCACATATTTACCAAAGTGGTAATGACACTTGCTTAGAAACGGCTTGGCGCGGAACGTGTTAATTGCATAAGATTTGTACAAAAACAAACGTGGAAAAAGCAATAATAAGCAATATTTTGGTTCGATAAATTGTGATCAACTCTGAGAAGAATGTATCAACGCTGGCCGGGTCAAAAATGACCCATTGACAACTTTCCAAAAAGAGTGAACGTTCGGTACTGGTAAATATTACCGTTTGTAACCTTACGAATTTATTTTCTACGCGTATACTTCTATTTGTACCGACATGAGTCTAATTTTTCCATAAAAATACACTTTCGAAAAGCGGCTAATGGGTCACTTTGACTCGGCCGATCGTTCTAGCGTTAACGCAAAATCGTATTTCTAAAATCTAGCGGAGAGCAATCTCTTCAGATTCCTACGATCATGTTTTTAATTAGCGCTCCGCGTAATTTGCAATTGACGATCGTTGAAGCAAAATCAACGAAAGCTACAAATTAACCAATGGATTTGTATCTACGAGAAAATATACCGGCGTTCAACAGACAAGGTCCGCGACGTTTAAACGAGGAGTATGGAATCTGCATCGAGCATGCTCGGTAAAGTGTGCAGCGCCACGAAACAGAAATCGCGATTCGGCGATTAGCGGACAGCGGGAAAACGTGGGCAGGCTCATTAGTAGGAAAATAAAACAGGATCGTCGCGAGGGTTAATGAAGACCAACCGTGACGATGTTCGAGGAACTCATGCCGCGATTTATTCTTCCACGAATGGCCTCGCGCACGTGTCTCCGATCGAGAATATCCTAGCTTAGGCAGAAAAATCCTTTCGATGGAAACGCGACTGAAGAAATCGACGGGGAATGTTCTGCCCTATGGGGTCCGGATCCCCTTTTGCACCGAGTTCCCCCCCGTTTGGCCTTTTTCCGTCGAACAAGGTGAGACCGGGCAAAAAACGCCCGACGTCGTCGCTTATGCGAAACTGCGCTCACCGTCTTTCTCTGTTCCACGTCGTTTTTCCATCCACGGCGTATTCCATCTTTGTCCGCTCCATTCAGTGGGGATTTTTCAGAGGCCGCACGACCGAACGCCGTTTAGGGAATCTTGGAGAAACGAGTCGGGATGCTGGCGGGACGAGGCACGGGCTGCGCCTGTGCGTGCAGGGTTGTATAATTAGAGTGCAACGCAATTTGTCCGCCTGCGAGGTCCGCCGGACGGGAAAATTGTCCCCCGATTGGCTGCCTCTGATGCTCAATTGGCCGATTTTTTAGTCGCCGCTGCGTCCACAGAAATTGATTAGGATAGGTATCCCCTCTTTCTTGCCGATCATAACTTCTAGCTCGACGAGAGAACACTCTTTTCTTTTTTTTCTACGTTCAGCTGTGCAAGTGAAATTGTCCATTTGCATTGCATCTGAAGTTTTACATTTTTTCAAATATTCATTTCTTATTGAAGTTACATTTTCCACTTTCGAAAAGAGAAAACTATTACACGGGTATGTTACTTGTTTTAAAATAGTAGAGATGATTTGCATTTCGCCGTTTTTGTCTTACAAATTACACCTGAAATTGGGGTTAAAATTATCTAGTGCGTGATATATTTCGTCTACGATCTGTATATTTTGTGTCGCAAGTGTAATTCAGCAGTGAAAGGACGATGACTTTACTTCAACGGCTTTTTATTTTAATCTATCAATCGAGGAGAACGAGTTAACTCGTCATTGGTTCATCAATACTTAATGAACAATAATTTATTTATTGCCGGATTATTCTCTTTTATATCTATATTAAACATAAAATATTTATGTATAATTCTTACTAACTTTTAATCATAAATTAGAGAGATTCAATTTCGGTTTGACAGACGAACCCAGTTGATACATTTAATAAACGTCTTCCAATACACAGTATTTCACTGTATTTTTATTTAATATACTCCTACAGTATGTGCTCTAAGCAAGGACAATTTGCTCCGCGATTTCCTTCCACGATGATTTTCATTTACGATTATTTACTCATCGCCGTAAACCCGCAACGAGATGCAACAGGATATTTTTGAATATTGTACATTCCCCATTTGAATTGTTAATGGATATTCTAATGGGGACCGGGCCGCGGTTCACGGTTTCCAAGAAGTCGTTGAAAACGCGACTCGCATAAATAATTCATCGACAATTTCGTTGCTTAGCAATTGCGTGCTCCTGCTATGCTCAATGCGCACGCGATAAAACAACATCGCAAAACGAAATGAGACGAAAGACACCTGGGAAAATATTGCCCGTATGCCACATAAACACCGCCACCTTTACTTTTGTTCCGGTAATGCTGGTAACAATTGTACCAATCCGAAGAAAAGATGCAAAGTGCAACACGCTTCAAGGAGGAATGACCTTTCACTGTTGCATCGGTCGAATACAGCCACGAGGACTATTCTTTGTACGCTTCAGGTTTAAAGATACACGTTGTATTGAAGTCTTAACTTGGTTAAGGTGTACGAGTTTGATTTTATAATTTCGTGGAAGCTTTTATATGAACAATTTTCAACGTATTTTCACAGTGTTTCAAATGTGTAATTATAAACATCACAGGCTGGTAGAACTTATCGAAGGAAATAAAAAAAGGCTTACAATTAGCGAAGGTGCTAAATAAGTAATAGTTAGGTTATTTTATTTAGAAACGTAATATTTACTATTAGTACGAAGAAGAATGATTTAGATTCATCTGTTAACAATTCAACTAAGGAAGAAGAATAAAAAATGTCCGCACTATCTAATTAGTTTCTTGTTTACAAGCAAGTAGAAAAGATGTTTCTTTGATTATTAACAAACGAATGTAAATTATTTTCGAATAACGTAAATATTATTTATTTACTACCTTCGAAGACTTTTCCGACTGACAACGAGCGTATGTCCGAAAAGCAATCGCTTCAGAGGCAATTCAGTTCGTTAACTCGCGAGCGAATTACTTCTTCATTCGATTATACAAATTGTACGTAATACACAATGCACCTTTTCTAACAAATTCTAGTTAAAAAAAGTGATAAAGGACCTTATTTGAGGGGAAAAATGCATAAGAATTATAAGTGAAATGGATTGTTATTGAATTACGATCAGCCAAAAGTTTGACGTATGCGTATCAAAAATCTGCGTACTTTAATTTCCAATTTGATTTAAGAAATACGTTTGAAACGTGAAATAGTTGAAATTTCGATTTATAAAGGAATTTCGAATTAAAATTCTCGGATTAAAATTTTTTCAAGCAAATTGCGCTCGCATTTTAACACACACGCGGACTTACTTACACACACGCGACGTTAGAGTGACAAGTAGGTGTTGGCATAGTGAAAAGGTATCTGTATTTACAGATAATTCGATTCCAGTTAGTGGCTGGTTTTTGCTTTCCGTATATGTAAGACGCACGTAATTCTTAATTGCCAATTCTACCAAACAGTCAGAATTTTTTATTTAATTTATGTACATACATTTTAGACTAGCAGAATTAACTTAAACTAGTTTTTTAGAAAGGAAAAAGTAGTTCAGCTAGGGTATGCCTTGCATGACACTGTCCAGGGTAACGCAGGGTTAAATTGTCTTTTAAGCATATGAACTCTTCGCTGGAGAAAGAAATAAGGTACAAATCGGCATATTGATAGATTTTTTGTAAATTATAATAGTTTAGAAATTACCAGAAATACTTAGAGATAACTTTATATTTCGGATGATGCAGAATTATAAGTTTATATTATATTGGTATTACTACCTCACATTGTCCGCTTCACGATAAAGCCATAAATATGCAAAGTTTCACTTTTTGGGTAACGAAGTGGACTGAATGTGACCAAAAATGATTTCACGGTTAAATTTGACTCTGAAGCAGACATTAATAATTGCAAGAAAATTTCGAATATGTTCATCACCAGAATTATTTCATTAAATTTTGCATTTAGTTGTGAATTTTCATCGTACATTCGTGGTATTGGCATAAGGGGGACGATGTGGTTGCTGAACCCTTTCACTTCTTCTTAAGAACTTAATCATTATCTATTACCAATGTTAACAAACATTTCTTATAGATTTTTAGTATTCGACGAGTTGACAACAAAAGCTTGCTTCTTTGGAAATGGCTGATTCGGTATACTCTACAGATGAGAATTAGCTTTTTTTATATATTGTAAAAATAGAAGAGCAAGGAATGAAACAAATATGCGTAAGCATTTTCAGTTTACTTTTTCGTGTATCTGGGAACTTACTCGTTAATTGTTTAGTGATTTGTATTTTATTCTTACAGTGCAGTATTTCAATACGCTAATTTAATGATGGATTTCCTTATATTTTCGACACACGTGTAAAATATTACATTATTTGGGAATATTCAAACGAAATCGATCACAATGTTTCATCGTATTTAAAAAATTATTATGTACATTGTATGTTATAAACTTGTTTCATAATTGTTTCTCTAAATCTATCTTACACATATCTAGCTCACTTTCTGCGTTAGTTTCATTTACGCCTTAATGCAACAAGAAAATAGACGGAGGAAACGTGTCACATTAGCCTACTAATAAATAGTAACATAAGAAATGCAAAGTTTGCAAGAAATACAAGTGTCGAAATGTGAATATTAGGTTATTCCGTAAAAAAGCGAAAAATATTTTAATGAAAATCCGCTTGCGTTCTTTTTATTAAATTTAAAGGTTCGTTGAAAATATTGATCTAAATTATGAAATTCGACACGATCTCATGGGATGACCTAATAGCTACAGTTCGTTTTCTTCTTGAAAAAATGTTGCAAATTACCGTTGCTAACTGATAAGCTCGTAATCTTGGTTCTAAGCAAGCCAAGCTCGGTTACCATTGTTGCTATATGCATGTACAAAAGTGTAGAAGTTAAGATTGTAAAGTTCTACAATATCTTTCGCGGAAAAGTAGATAAGTACCAAAGAAACGCTTGCCACCTTCTGCAGAATAAAACAGTGATTTGTACGAAGTATGTCAAAATATACGAGTGTTGCTTTAGAAGTAAAATTAGCAGAGGAAAATGATGAAAGCAGTTCATAATTAGACAATTTTATTTATTGTATTTGACGTGATATGAGGCTTATAAATATTTTGTTAAATTAATAATTTTTGTTACGGATTTAAACAGTGTAGCATTTTCATAAACCATATCTTTAAAACGAGTACTTAAAAATAGTTATCTAATACTCGTTTGTAAATATTTCATCATTGGGTTTCTAACACCCTCCAAACTTCCGCACCTTGTTCACCGAATAAAACGAAATTCTGGAATTGTTCTTACAGGAAAGTTCGTGATTATTTGAAGTAGCACAAAGTTTTTCAATTCATTATTGTCTCTAAGTAGGATCTGTTGGGCGCTGTTGTACGAGGTGAGGATACTGTTGAATTGATAGAATTTCAAATTGCTTGACAAGTCGAAGTTTCTCAACCTTTGCTGCTAATATCAAGCATTACGAGTCGAAGAAAAAGATGGAAAACTTAGTTTAGCTCAACTGACACAAATATTAATAATTGCAAAGACTTACGTGAAGAGCAAAAAAGAAACAAAATAAACGAATAACATACTTTGCGAACTGTGCACGTAATTTTCTAGGAAGAAAAGAAATACTATATGGAAAAGAATTCTCATTTCATATTCTCAACTTGTTTCTGTACAGAGAACTATCCCTTTTGTCGTTCACATCACCAATCGAGCTCCCTTTTCAAACGAAAGGAGACGCATACAAATTGTGACAACAAACTCTCTCGGAGAGGCACACAAACTCCTCGTAAATGCTGAATAAATATAAATCTTCGGGCACACGTACCCCACGGCACGGCAAAATTAAAAAGAGGACCTCTCAATGAACCGAGCATGCCCCGTATACAACAATCGTCTCTTTTTCGACACACCGATCAAACCCAGAAACGTTTCTGTTCCATCATACCGTGCCATTTAGCTACCGCCAGAGAGAAAGGAAGAGAAAGAAGGGACTAATCCAAAACTGTCCCCAACAAGCTCGTTCTCGGAAGATGATCCCGTGTACGTGACAACCAGATTTACCGTATGTCTTGGTCGTTGGACAAAGGTTTGACAGTCGCGACAAATATTTTGAGCGGTTCGCCGATCCGTGAGTAAACGGTTTACCCGGCAGAATTCTTATGGGGGGTGCGAGCGCGGCCCCGTAAGACGTCACGCGGTGCGGCCTGTCATTATGGGGTAACTTGTTGCACGACGAAAATTCATGGTTCGCGGCGCTTCATGTCTTGGTATAATTGTCATCGTGCAGCTGCCTGCTAACAAGAATTTTCTCCACGATATTTCGTAAATAATCTGTCGCGGAGGGATGATCAGGGTGGCCCGGTCGTTGCTGTTCGTTCTCGCGCTGCTGAGTAAATCCGACGGGATCACATTTTAAGTGGAATTGCTTCCTTTGACGAGATTCGAGTTTCAAATTGTCAAACGTCTCTTGAGATTCTTCTTTCTTCCGTATCTGTGTCATGGTAGTTTCAAGGACGATGGTTGTTCGATTAAATGGCAACGGAATCTACGAAGCGGGAGTGCATGAGATAAGAATCGTGGAAGAATTAAGGGAGAAGAGTTGGAAAGGAAGAAATGTTTCGAGTTGGTATATTCCTGTTTGTGAAAATATGTGTTAGATTGATAACTCTATTTCGTACGAATTTATTAGGTTGTGTTAGATGAAAGGCTTAATACAAATTTCAACGTTTATAGTCATATTGATAATAGTATTATCATTATCGGTATGAAAATTCCGTTTCTTGCGACCTTGAAGATGTTTTTACTGTGATTTCTTTGTTAAATTTTGTCTTATTTAAAATAGGACGAACATCGATGACAAATCTAGAGAGTACGACCGATGAGAAAAGGACGTGATATTGTAGTTTACGTAGCTTTTTAAATTGCTATTTGCAAAATATTCGACAGAAGGTTATTATAAAGTAGCAGAAAATCATGCTTATTTATCAAAGCAATTTGTACCTCGCATACCTTTTAAATGCATTTCTTTGGATTCTGAAAAAACGCTTGTTTATACTGATTGCCTCACCAATGTGGACTATTATGCCTGCAGCAAACTGCTAGATGATCACCATAGCTTAGGCATACGCATGCCTTGGAGTTTCATTAATATCAAGTCATTGAATGTCTTTCATACACATATACAGTTCAAAATCATCGAACATCTAATCTCGATTTGTTCCCGAATCCTAGTATATCGAAGGTTTCCTTTGCTTAATTCGTCATTTCAAGGTAGCTCGAAGAAACTTAAAAAAAAAAAACCGAAAAAAAAAGAAAAAAGAGGAGAAGTGATCAATTCTTTGGGTGATCCGGAACGAAAAGGCATATAAGCGAAAGAGAAAAGAAGGCCGGGTGCATCGTATGAAGCGTCATCGTGTTTGCAGCGTCGTCGTGGAGCGGCGGCCATTGTATTTCCTCGAGGCAGGTCCGATCGGGGATTTTGAAGTCGATAAATCACAATTAATTAGCGGGGCGTAATGATGCGGCATGTCGTTGCAATTGGTATGAGCTGACGGCGTGTCGGTGTGTGTAGTGGTGTGCGTGTCTGCGGGTGCAGTGGCCGGGCTTAAATGCATCGAGGCCGTCGCTGTTCGCAGATTCGACGAGAAAAGAATTATGGGTACAAATTTGCGCGGCGCATCGCCCGCCGATTTTACGCATAATCGCGGCCACCGATCGGCCCGCCTATGTAAATGACTACACAAACGTTTCACGATTTTAAACGCAATAATGAGCCTGGCTCGGTGTTTATAATTGTTTACAGCGATACCGGTTACGGCTATTGATGTAGCTAGCAGATTTGCTTTTATTAACATCTCTCTTCGCTTCCGGTTCTTTCTGACTTTGTTTTTGCTTTCGTGTCCATTGTCGTGTTTCCGTGGTAGATCGACAATGCTGTGTCTATCTCGGTGTCAGATTAATCGAACTCTGTTATTTTTCAAAATTCAGGTGCATATTACACCATCCTGCTGCTCTTTCTTTTTTACTTTATCAGAGCTATAGGTAACGATGGGCTCTGAAACACTTCGAAACGCTTCGAACATGATTCGATACTTCGAACTCTTGAATAAGTCTTGATAAGTCTTGAATCTTCAGTCTTGATGGGTCTTGAGTCTGGGTCTAAGTATTGATAGGACTTTAAAGCTTGGTGAGTATTTAATATCTTGCAAGCATTTAGAATGCTTTTGTCCGAAACGGTATTGTTGACATAAAATATTAAATGTATTCAATGCCATAACATGCCATAATGTTATTGATTAAAGTACAAGCTACTAGATATTACCTACAAAGTATGTACAATTATTCCTGCAAAATTGCATTATTTTTCCTTTAAAGGGCTCTATTTTATTTTCTTTGCCCTCAAGCTGCAACATGAACAATTTAAAATGGAACTAGAATTCTGAATGTTGTCGTTTTTGTACATGGCGGATCATTCATTTTTCTCTTTCATGTTTCCCTCAAATAATGCGCATTTGTAATGCAGCAGAACCTCGATTATCCGAACACCGATCAGCGGAACGATCGATTATCGGAATATCGATTAACGGAAAATTCAATTAACAACGGAACATCGGTTAACAGTTGATAGCTAAGAAAAATTGGGAAACAAGAATAGAAACTGAAGAAAATTGCTAAATTTTTGTTCGAATATTTCTATTTAATATTAACATTTGCAAAATATTTCAAAGTAGACGATTTCCTTTCACGCGAAAATAGAGTTATTCGATTATCCGAAAGTCGTACACCATGGTAAGTTCGGATAATCAAGGTTCTACTGTAACTTTCAATTAAAAAAAAAAGTGGAATAATGTATCATTCCAAAAATATCTGTCACTCTGACTACAAGTTAAACTCATGTCATTGGAAAAGAGGCGCACGATGTTTGATGCCTCAGTTGTTTATAAGGTTTTTAACAATATTATTAATTGTTCAGAAATATTACCTCCACTTTTTTTTACATACCTTTTAATCCTAGTGCGGTCTCCGGGTCTTTTTCGACCCATTGTCTTACATTTTTAATATCTTTTTCTGTTATCAAGTTTGTGTTCTCTTAACATTATATTAAAAGTTTATTGTGTACGTTCATATGGCGTGCTGATAATAAAAATTGTTGCTCATCATTATAAAAAATAAATAAGAAATGTCATTGGGTCAAAAAAGACCCAAAGACCTTAAGTGTGTAGTCGAACAGAAGAACGCACTAACCATTGAAACTCACCGTACACTATACGCCCAATGTAGACGTATCAACCATCTTTGTATGATATCTAACACCTTCTGCCAGTCTCCTCACTTTCTTGACAACTCTACACAATTTTCAAAGATCCGTCACCCACGTTTCGAACCGAAAATGCTCACTTATCTTTGTATATCAAAGATTTATTTGACCCATGTATTTAAACAAATAAACAAAGAAATAAATAATTCTCACACCCCGAAAGCAACGAGTAAGAGATCTTCGTTATTCTTTCCAACTAGACAATTTTCCACCTAACACCTCTATCCCCCCGAAGAACATTTTCCAGACGATGGAAACCGTTCAACATAACTATTTACGAGCTGCAGAAAACATGAACAACCACCGGCCTGTCTCCTTTTGTCCGGTTGTCCAGCCGAAAATAATGGTTTAACTATTCGACGCCAGGGAACAAGGGTGCGTGAGGTGGGCCTGGAGGGGGGTTGGCGGGATGTTGGGGGCGTCTGGGGGGTTGGAACGGGTGGAATGGGGAGGGAGACAGCGTCGGAGGTGTTAATACAGAGGTCGATCTCCCGACTCCGGTACCAGTTTCATGCAATATGCGCATGTTTAACTGACCAAAGAGCTCTGTATCGTGGGCCTGTAGAATAGAGTGTGCAGCAAAGGGACCGGTTAGAAAAGGCAGCTCGGAACTCTCGCTTTATTTATACACCGCACTCCAATCCGGCGACGACTGGCCAGGCTGGCCAACCGGCTGCGAAATGCTGCCGTGTAAACATGCCGACCCGCTAAACTTCGGACTCCCTTGGACCCGGTCCGCTCCTGTCTTTGAGTTTCTAGCCCTGAACGGTCTTCTCCTGGCTAGGTTGGTACTCCTGGTCCAACGCATCCAGAATTCATTCGGTTAATTACTCATTATTTGTAGATTTCCAGTTCAGTTTTCGTTTAGCCGCGGATGTCGTTTAAGCTGTACACATGGTGTTAGAAACGAGGTGTCAGACACTTCGAGAAATGCTTAATTGGTGTGGATCCTAAAATCGACCCCTTCGGTGTAAAATCTGGGTTTGTATCTATGAATGTTCGAACACATTTCTTCAACACCCTGTATAACAAATGTACGTAGATTACGGTATGAAGATATGCTGTTCGTTTGAGTGATGTTAGGATAAGTTAGGATAATGGAAATGTGTAAAGCGCGTTGATTGATGAGGAAATTGTGGGAACGCGTTCTGCTTAACTTGAGAATAATTGCATACACGGATACGGTTACGTGTGATAAATCAACAAATAAGAATGTAGTTTCTGAGAAAGTTTTTATTAGTTATCAGGCGAAAACGCTTATGGAAGTGTGTAAACATGACGTGTATAAATTGTAACGAAAATAAAGGAGGAAAACATAATGTTCCAGCAGAATGGCTCTAAGATTTAGCGATTGCAGGATCTATTTTCGTGTAAAATGTAATTTTAATAGAGGGGCAAATATAAGTACACGAAAAATATTAATGATTGCATTAGAACCGCTTTAAGTTAGCGATTAAAAATGAAAATTCATGCCATGTGTCAGTAGTATCACTCCTAGAACAACCTTCTCTCGGATATACACTCCCGTACTAGAACTAGGATACTTATTGAATGCGAAGCAAACCTAAACAGATATTACAAAATTATTAAGATTCTGAAAAACATTGGTTCAGTCCAGAATTTTGTACTGCAACGAGCACATATGATGAAACTTTTAAATATCTATTTCCATTTAATGTACTGTCGTAAAAATAAGATCCTAATAGTGTCATTGATTATACCAAACCAAACATTGTCAGAAAATGAGGCAGTCAAAACGGGGCAATCGTTTTCATATAATATAAAAGGAATTTAAGAAACTCAATTAAAAAAAAATTAGCAAATTAGCAAATTGCAAATTTAAAATATTTATTCAAGCCGAATTTTGTCCTCCTCTATACTGCTTACTAGAAAAATACTGGAAATTAATAGCGTGAACACCCTACATATTTTTACGGTCATATGATACTAACTTTGTCAAAGAAATGTAATATAAATCATATAATGCTTTCTCTACTAACGTAATAGGTGTCCTAATGTTATTTGAAAAAATACACTGTAGCCTTACACTCTTGAAAACATTAACTGCAATTTAAATCATACCGCTAAAATACCCCCACTTAAATAAAGAATAAAGAAAAGTTTCAAATATCTTTCTCTTCTTTTCTTTGTTAGTTTCCACATACATATGTATATTTCCAAACTTCACCATCACAAGAACGCCAGTTTTCGAAAGCACCGAATCTCGAAGACCTAAATAATTCTCTAATTACTTGCCCCGTCGAACGAAACTTGAGCGAAAAATGTTTCATCTCTCTATGTTGATTCGCATCTTCACCGATCCACAATCAAACGTGACATTCTTGAAGAGGCCCGTTCATGGGCGTAATCGAATTTTTGTGATCGAGCGCGGCCGACAATTACGCCGGTTCCTGGGGCGGCGGGGCTCGAGTTGCGTCAAAGATGGCTATTTGTATACCTTAGCCGTGTGTACCTTGGCCCTACAGAGCCGAGAGCCGGGGGTAGAATGGGCTGGATAGAGCGGGGGTTGCAGCCAGGAGCGGACAGCCGGGTCAACTTTGTTTGCATTGGCCGTGCATGTCCTGTCGGCCATGGGACGGCCGCTTCTTGATGCAAACTGCCCATTTGCAACTACAATCATCTCGACGTCGAATCGCACGGCTCCTGGCCTCGATTGCCGTGGAACGCGCGCGGTGTATAAACCGACCGCACTCCGGTGCAACGGTGCTTCAGTCGCTGCATAACAGAGTGAAAACAACGGCCTGCAAGCCGGGGAACTAAAGGCCGTGCCAACAGAGAGACCGGACACGATCCTGTTCACCCCCGGCGCCCGTGAATTCGACGCTGCGACGCTTTGACCGCCCCAGGGATCTCGATTCGACAGGATTCGCCTCTTTTTCCGCTCGTAATCATTGTTAATTGCGGTTCGAACCAGAACACATTTATGAACCGACGTCGAATCACCTTGTGCGTCACCGCCTCTTCTCTGTTTTCTTTATTTCCATTGGCAATTATTGTTTCTTCATTTTCCACCGCTACCCGATTATTTTCGGAATTAATCCAGATACGTCGGAGGTTTATTTGGTTCTGCAAAGTACACTCTTTGGTGCTATAAAAAACGATCGTTGGAGTTCGATCAACGTCGAAATTCTTTAGAAGTCGAAAGGTTGCGCGTGATAAAATGCTATAGCAACCTAATTAGTCCTTTTATTGCTAAATGTGAACAATTTTGTAGGGGCTGATGCGAGAACTAGAAGAGATGTGCTTTTTATAGAAGGTGTATTGTTTTAACGATTCTGCATGCTTATGTTGGAAATTATTGGTTTCGATTTTAGTTTTACATGTAAAAGGTAATAATATCTTCTTATTACGTACCTAATTTTTTACGTTCAATTATCATTTCTAATATATAATTGCTGCCCAATTATTTAATTTTACTAGCATTGTTCAAAATCTCACAATTTTACGTACATATTTATATACAAAAACGGGAAGGAGTAAAAATTTGAAATGTGTGTCGTACTTTTAGGAAATTAGTGAAATTATAAATTATAAATTAGCGAACTAAAATTTTATTCTTGTAGCGATATATGGTTTCAAATTCTAATTTAGAAGAAAAGCACAGAAAAATCGATAACTCCTAAAAACTTCTTTTATTTCCGATTATTTTATTTCGATTTTGATATTTCACTTCACAGATAACGCATTGAAGCTGATGCATTTTTTCGTAAATCTTATAAAGTTATAGTTGAAAAAATATTTGCCTGTCCACTTAAAATATATTATCCTATTAGAATGCAAAATGTACATTGTTCATCTTATTGTCATTTATCAATTTTACACATTACATTTACATATAATTTTACATTTATTGTCATTTAGAATTAGAATTTTCGTGCAATGAGATTTAATTATTCTAGTGTGACAAAATATTTACATCTACACTGTGATAAAACGGTTCCTTTAGATAATAGTACGATAATTAATTAATGCGCTATTGATAAGGTTCTTTTGTAGTTCAAGTCATTAATAGAATGAGCAGAAACTTGATGTTTTCTTTCTATATTTTGCATCCACCTTTGTGAGCCATAAAAATTAGATTGAAATAGAACGAAATTTCTTCTTTGCATTAATTTTTAAATTAATTAAACTGTGTCTTGAAAATCACTAAAAGAGCGGTCCCCTAGATAATGCTAGTAATACTACATAAAACTTGTTCAATATTTACATCATTTTGGGCAAATATTGATCGACGTAGTCCTTTCTTCTTTTATTTCAAAGGATTTATAAAAAATTAAGCAACTTACATTTTAAACGAGAGTCTCCTTTAGAAAACTACGATTATGAACGTCTTGAATAAATATGGATGAATATTAGTGACATTTGGGGTAAAATTCACCCCCCCCCCCCAAAAAAAAAATCGAATCATCATAAAGTCAATGAACAAACCTCAATGATGGAAGTGTTACTGTTTTGCAATGAATTATTGTCGTTACCTCTGATCAATGTGCAATATAATTAAACCTATAGTTAAAATTTATTTACGTTAGGCAGCAAGATGGCTTCGCTCAAATCGATATGCACACAATTCAAAGTGCTTTACCGCGATTAAAATATACCGGTTGTGAGCGTGGCGGGCTGATAGTCGTTAATATTCTGCACGAGCCTCGTTCCACTTTTCTAGCGACGGAAAACGCTGGTTAAGAAATACGTCGCGTACATAACAATTTGAAAATTCGAGGAAAATAGGGGGCTTCCATTCCCGCTTGTTCTTTAAACATTGCTAATTCTGGGACATAATCGGCTACTTACTCGTGGTTTGTTCTCCTCGGTGATCACGTGGAATTAAGAGTATCGGTGGAGATAACAAGATGTAAATGGGAAGAAAATAATTGGAATACAATTCGTAGGTTGTTCGAATTAACACATTTCGAGATGCTTGCATAAATAATTTCTTGCACAATAAAGTAGTATGTCGCAGAAAAAATTTGTACGCAACTTGCTACATTTTTAAAGCATATTTTAAGTTTAGGTACTTTCTTCACTTGCATGTTAATGAAAAGTTTGAAATCCTTTATTTCGTGTTTCTAATCAAAAATTGCGTTTATAAACTTTGAATATTCTGATAGAGCCAATAACAAAAATGATAATTGCTAGTGTGGTTTTATCTAGTCGTAGTAATTTATCTTCAGTGAACGTGGTTTATGTTTGAAATTACGAAAAATTTGTTCAAAGAGCGAAGATGTTCTAATAAGTCAAACAGAATGTTTATTGAAACAAGGTATTTGCAAAATCATGCAAACAGAGGATAATTTACAATTTGTTAGTTTCTTTTATAACATGAATGATAGTGTACATTAAGACGAGTTCAACGAGTACAATAATGCAGGACATGTGGAGGGGATACCCATAGAAGGGAGTTTTCAATAATTGAAAATTGAACATATTGGTAGGTACTTATTGTACTCGTTGAACTCGTCTTAACATACACTATCGTATTATGTATAAAAAGATATAGCATTCCGTTTAAAAAAATTAAACTGACTTTGAAATCTCCCTCACCATACCCGGTACAAAAAAAATATTTACACCACATAACGTCCCCTTCCGTACCAAACAACTTTTGTTAAAGCATCTTTTCCTAACATCACTTGCTTAAAAGATATTTCGCTGTATTGAGATAAAACAGACACCCTGTATATAGTCGAACTTTTACAGAGGAGAACGTCAGTCCTTGATATTGGTCAGCCATTCTCTGGGTCACGTTCACCTCCAGCAAGTAGCTACAGTAAGAAGCACAGCAGTTTACATCATAAATGGATGATACCGATACCGGTGTATCCGCTAAAGGAATTAGTAAATCGAGGACATTACTTACAACAGATTTACATTTATCAATAATTCATTTAGATAAGTTACTCCTACGTCAATAGCTTTAGGCTAGTCGTTAGTGTTCTTGAACAAGCAAGATTAACCTCTAATTGCACGTAGATTCTGTGTAATATTATGAGCAGAAGAGTATGCGAATAACCATTAATAAGAGGAGAAGAAAAAGAAGTGGTATAGAAAGATGACATTTTGTAGCTGGTAAGTTGTTTGGTGCATTACGATCATCCGGTGAAAAAAACTTCGTCATGGTTTATAGACAAAAGGGTTAGAGTGTATTTTGCGTCAGCATCGTGATATCATTCATTTGTTTTGTTTTCGAAAGTAAAGGCGTTAAATTAATTAGGTGTTCTTATGTTGTAGTACATTTCCTAGCAGCCATGTTAAAAAACTGATTAGGCACTCTCGTTTTCCTGAGAGATTCCATTACCTCGGTTTGCACATAGTAGCACAGTAATTTTAAAATTTTCAATCATTTACTGTTGAATTGACGAATATTTACACTTTGAAGATGTTCATACAAACGTCGTAGGAAATTGTTTGAAGAGTCGTTTAATGACAATTGTCTTCAAATACTCAGTAAAGGAAACATTACGTGACACTATTATTGTACTATTTGAAAATTTCTCATTATGCCTGTTAGGAAATATTTTAGAAATTTTTTCTGTGAAATATCGGTTGGTAACGTTTACGAGTCAAGATTATTTCTTAAGCTATAAGAAATTGTTTTACAAATTCAAAAACTATACCTTTCGGTAACAAGTTTGTATAACATTACGCACCCTCTTTTTAGTAATGGCGTCAAACGGTAGATGACAAGTGTTTTATAACTGCGTTACACTCGTTTGGACCGATTGGCAATATGTCTTTGATCTTTACCGGCACTTGATGGGTAACATGTAACTTGCTCTATAACACGAAAAATGTTATATAACATTTTCTTCTCTGTTTTTATATAACGTGTTGCGTTATACAGGGTGACGAGGGAATAGGTGGTCAAACTTTAGTACCACATGCTACTGTTTCTATGGATGAAAAAAAGGTCATATAAATCATAAGTCCGAAAACTTTTCCTTTTCGAGATATAGACGCTTTTCAGTTAAATGAAATTGCTGAAAATGATTACCTTCTGCAACAATACATGCTTCGCATCGACGTTTCAGAGATTGTCGAAGGCGTTCAGAATTTCTTCACGTGCAGCAACGATAGCCTGGAAAAACTCAAACACCGAATACGGTAAATCAAAAACTGTATAGCGTAGACGCAGTTTTACAGTTTCCCTAACTAAACTGCGTAAAATCGACAGTTACGATACCATTAATTTCTCGAAAAAGAGAATTTTGCGCATTACGATTCCTCTTCCGTGAAATATTTCAGGAAACGTGTCAAGCAAGCACTTACCCTTACCCAATACTCACCACTTGTCAAATTATTCGACTGCGATCGAAAATTTTCAGTTTCCGGCCATTAAAAACGATCTAACTGAAAGCGTCCGCATTAAAAAAGCATGAGAGAGCAAGGATTGAAAGTTTGTCTGGCGTTGCAACAGGTAGACTCGATCAGGTCCCCAGGGTGCAGCCAGCAACCCCCGGCTGCTTATTAGGGTGTATGACAGATGCAGAGTGTCGAGGTCCCGGGGCGGCGATCTCGCGTCGACATTTCCATAATATTCAAATGCGCGGCGAGGGTGAAACAGAGGCGAGAAACGGTGCCAGGGAACAGAGATATTCCGCGGGGTAGTGGGAAGGAGGGCCCGGGGAACCGGACGGAGATCGAGGGTGCGAGAGCGGCGTGGTATGCCGCGGCATGGTGTTGCCGGCTGACATATTTATCGGCAGCCACGCCACCTGCAACCGGGCCCGCGGCATCCGCACAGAGCGCTGTTTTGCCCATTTGTATTCCCGATTCGGCGACAGCCCAGTTTGCCGGCCGTTCTCCGTTCGCTCTTCGCGAGCCTTTCTTCTGCACGCTTTCGGCCCGCACCAACCGAGTACAGGGTTATCCAGGCCGAACCTCGACCGCAGGGATGACATATTAGTTGGTCCACGTTTTTCGAGTGCTGCCTACCATTTGGCATCGCCAATTAAACGACGATCGCTGAGAGTTTAGCGAAACTTCCAGCGTTTGCCGATTTTCCACCCGACGAAGATCGGGGACCTCGAGTTTCACGGGGGTACAGCGTGAATTTTTCGATTTACGGAGAGGAAGAAGAAAGAAAGAAACTGTTTGGAAAAGCTGGAAGGTTAAATAGCTAGCGGTACTGTTCCGCAACCTCGTAACAGAAACGGCAGTTTATAAGAGAAACCTCATAACGCCGGTCCAGGTATCTTTTCATCGAGACCCGCGTGCCGACCGGGCGAACGGCACAGAAGCTGGCAGCAACTATTAAATGGCCACTTGGCCGAAGGTTAATCCTCTCACCTGGTAAAGATGATGTATAGTCGCGGCAAAAAACGACCGGTTGCACGCGATCACCGTAAATTCAGTCGCGGTTAAACTTTTTTCCTCTTCTTCTGCGGACGTTCTCCTTTTCCTCCTGGCCCCTGTCCACCGACGAATCGCCGCACGATGATATATCTCCGCACCATTAAACGGTCCATTGTTTGCGACGGCCAGTGACGAATTTGTATATGTTTATAATAGCAACGCCTGTGGCTATCTATGAGATATAATGGTGACAAGAGGAGAGATTGTTTCGTGAGTGGAAATTGCTAGAGGTCTGTAGGCTTTTTCGGCGCACGGCTTAAAACGACCGTCGATTTGTCGAATTTTTACAACGGGACTGGTTTACCGCTGATCTTAATTGCACAATGTTTCTCTTTTCGAGGAGTAACTTGAGTTCTAGCTGGAGAGCTGTATGCATTACCGGTAATTAGTTTGTTGAGAATAGAAAAATTGTATCGGACGTTGCATCGAAACAATGGTATTACGGCAAAATTGTATGAAATGTTACCTCCTTATGCTATTTCTAATTCCAATCTGTGTAGCTCAGAAGATTAGGAATACACAGTAATTCCCAAACGATCATCTTGTGTCTTAACTGGTGTCGGTAAGTGTATATACCTATGTATATGTTTATGTTCAATACGCAGTCAATATTATTAGTTTTACATAGCAGATACATATATACTCCAAGTCCGAAATAGCGTAGCTTGTGTTCCTGTAGGTCAGCCCACGTGGCCACTTGGCAGAAAGCCATAGTGGGTGATAACGTACCGAGCACAATGTGAAATTCTAGCGCCGCGTCTGCCACATTCATTGGATTTCGGCCCTGTTCTCTGCTGGACAATACTATTTGCCGGCGAACAGTTGCATCAAATTAAGTACAAACTTTCCTCCTCCGATTAGTGAGTCGTTGGCAATTTCACGGTTCCTGTGAACAAAACTTCCAGCTGTACTGGAAGAAACACGTACACGATTGTTGAATTAACGATATTGCAAGTTAATATGATCCAACGAAGATTCCATCTTTCCATTGTTCTCCCTCGAAATTTCAGGCTTTGGATAATCTTATGTTATCAATAGGGTGTGCCTGCAATCGTGGTACAACCGGACAGGAGGTGATTTCTCGTAAAAAGTAAGTCGAGAGTGGAGAATAAAGGTTTTGCATACGAAGCTTCTTTTTCGAGAAAATGGGCTTTGAAAATCTATCCAGTACACGTGTACTAACTGTAAGTTTCGACTTGACGGATCTGTTTCTGCACGTGTTTGTATTTATAAACATGACCAGTGTCGTTATCTGCTTCCATTGAGTGTATTCCAGAGATAATAGAAGTATTGAAGAACTAAAAGGAAACATTGTTTTGGCGTTTGACGAAATAAAAAATACTCATAATAATTTAGTTCAAAGAGCACAATTGTGTGTGAAGTATCATGCTCGACATTTAGAAACATTTTGAAAGAAACTAATACTTCAGCATGACAGTAGCAACAACAGGAAGCAGAATGCAATATGAACAGAAACAGATCCGTCAAGGCAAAACATACATTTTCAGTCGTTCTTCTCGAAAACGAAGCTTCAGATGCGAAAACCTTATTCCGCACTTCCGATTTATACCCTCTGCCCGGTTGTACCGCGATTGCTGGGACACCCTGTATCATTTACCTTATACTCTGCTAAATAGAAGTGAGGTTACTGCGTTTACTTACTTTGCTTTATACGATTAACTTTTTTCGACGATGTAATTCATAATAAAATTACCTTTGAAATACCTTAGACTTCTTCTAACGGCGTTTGGAATTTCGTATGTAATATTTGTCTTACTTTAGCACACAATTTAAAACGATCTAGAAACGTTATTTGGGTTCTTGTATTGTGGAGAGTTGATAAACCATCATCGCGTTGATTTGCATACAACAATCGTGAGATTTTTATGTTCATCGTTTTGGAGTTGTGGGGATAGTACGTGTAACTTAATTTCACATTCAGTGCAAGACTTTAAACTTTAGCATCGGTATTATCTCAATATGTTATTATACAACCGCTTTATCAGTCGAGCAATTTATTATTCGAAAAGCGTGGGTATGGTCTATTATTGTAAAAAATTCTAGAAATATGAATCTATCTTTTCAAGATATAAAGGTTAAATATTCGAGACTTTGTAAAGAGATTCGTTCAGAGTACTCATAGAATACTAAAAGTTAGAAATTGTTTAGATATCTATTAAATTAGAAGTTTTCTAATCAAGTCACACCATTAATTTCAAACTTTGACATTTCAGTGCACCAAGTAAAATTCCTTTTCACAAATGTTACACGCACAAGTGTGTACTTTGTTTATGCACACATACGCATACATGAAAACGTTCCCCTTGTATTGAAGAATCAGTACAGTCGATTATCGTGTTATGTTAATACGAAACGTGTCACTATCTTTCCGTACAATGATTAGTTACCAAGCAATCTGAAGTCGTCAAGTTGGATGACTCAGCCTGCATGTATATTTCAATAATTGCATCGTAATCTCGATCTCGCAGTTTCTATCGCAACTGCACAATTACGCTACCCACGGAAACTACTTCACCGACCGATAGAATCCATTTCGAGTATCAAGCTGACTCGTCATTCTTAAGATCATCTCCGAGCATTACGCTGTCTCATCTTTCATAAGAAGATAATCCTCCCGTTAATTAGTACCAGAGCGTGGCCCACCGATGTTATCATGCAAACAGAAGCTGCTCGAAGAAATTGGGCGAATCGAATCCGGCGTGGGCTCGATGTTGTTGCCGTTGGTGTCGTGGGTGCTCCTACCGAATTCCCTCGGTAACCCCATAAACCTCGTCAAATCTCCCACCCCGTGGAAGCAATTTCTCACAAAAACACGGAGTTGCAGGCTCGGAAAGTATTTAATCCGTAGGCAGAGAGGGTTAATGAGCACGAAGGCAGCGAGGCTACACACGGGCCCCATGCCAGGTCCCAGTGTCTCTCCCCCGTGGGAGAGTCATGTGGTCCTGTGCTAAGTGGACGAGGGCGAACGGGGGTAGGGGGGCTAGGTATATTGCTGAATTGAGGAAGGCGGTGTTACAAAGCGCCCCGTAAATCCGCGCCAGCTTCGACACCCGACATTCCCTCCGTTTTATTTCGTCCCCACGGCGACGCGGGATACGTCGGGGCATTAAAAATAATAGCTGGGACTCGAG